>NC_090373.1:78444640-78810284 GCF_036365525.1 Heterodontus francisci
AGCAGGTGTAATACCTGCCCATTTACCTCCTCTCTCCTCACTATCCCAGGACCCAAACACTCCTTTCAGGTGAAGCAGCGATTTACTTGTACTTCTTTCAATGTAGTATACTGTATTCGCTGCTCACAATGTGGTCTCCTCTACATTGGAGAGACCAAACGCAGACTGGGTGATCACTTTGCGGAACACCTCCGCTCAGTCCGCAAGCAGGACCCCGAGCTTCCGGTTGCTTGCCATTTCAATACTCCCCCCTGCTCTCATGCTGACATCTCTGTCCTGGGATTGCTGCAATATTCCAGTGAACATCAACGCAAGCTCAAGGAACAGCATCTAATTTACTGAGTAGGCACACTACAGCCTGCCGGACTGAACATTGAGTTCAATAATTTCAAAGCATGACAGGCCCCCCATTTTACTTTTATTTTTAGTTGTTTTTTTACTTTTTCCTTGGTTTTTTTTTGTGTTTATTTTATTTTATTTCATCTTAGTTTGTTCAGTTTGCTTACCGACTGTCTTTTTTCATGTTTGTACTTGCGGCTCTTCAACTTTCAGTCCATTAACTCCCTACCTGTACTAATGCTTTGTCTTTCAACACACCATTAACATATTGTTTGCCTTTGCTCTATTCTGTGACCTTGTCCTATTTACACATTCTCCTTTGTTATCTCTTGCCTCACCCCCGCTTTACTTGCTTATAACCTTTGACATTTCTAATATTTGCCAGTTCTGAAGAAGGGTCACTGACCTGAAATGTTAACTCTGCTTCTCTCTCCACAGATGCTGCCAGACCTGCTGAGTATTTCCAGCATTTCTTGTTTTTATTTCAGATTTCCAGCATCCGCAGTATTTTGCTTTTATTTCAATATTTATCCTCTTCAATTCCAAGTCCATTGTTTCACATGCCAACTGTCTGTCCAAATTAATCCTTGGATGGATCAAAATTTTCCCAAACTTAACAAAACCGTCTTTTTTGATTCCCACCAACTCCTAGATGTCTCCGCATTTAACATCATAATCTATCCAATTGCCGGCTCAGGTCAAATCTGATGCTGTAGAACTTGGGTATGTTGCTCAATTTGGAGTTCTGTTTCCTTCACCACATGCATTATCACAAAACCACCTTCATCCAACTTTGCAACATTGCCCACTTTCACACCTATCTTTTCTCACTGCTACTTGTCTTTATCACCTCGCAACTCAATCTCTAATATTTCTAGCTGGCCTTCCATCTTCCAGCTTCCACAAATTGTGACATTACTTTGAAAATGCACTGAAGTTACAGCAATTCATATCCCTAAGGTTTATTTATAAAAACCGTGGCATACACTATTCCCTCAGCCATTACTTGTTATTTTTGTTCTTCCTTTGTTGTTATTTTTACTCTTTTGTAATTCTCTATTATCAGTCATCGTTCTCTAACTGAGAGAACAGGTATGTGTGCCAAGTTACTGTATAACTTGCTATTGGTAATAAAATAAGAACAATATGTACATAATGCCTTTCCTATTGAAACATATCAAAGCATTTTGCACAACGAATTTCATTTCAAAGTGCGGTAAGTTTTATTACCTAGGTAACAGAACACCAAAGAGGGTCAGCATCCTACACTGCCTTTCGTGCAACACTGACTATCTACTCATTTCATACTCCTGATAGGTTAAACTGATGTTGGCAATTTGTGTTAAGAATTGTGACTGCTATTGCCTTGCCGCAGTACTGAGACATTGCTTGTTATAACATTTTTAACAAATTGCAGTTTATTATACGTGAATACGATCATGACATTATGCATGTCATTTATATCATTGGAATGATCCTTAATTCATTATTGTTGATAATCAAAAGTGTAAGGGTAATTATATATGAGTGCAATTATCTGCTGTATTATCTCTCATCAGTATTGTCACTGAAACAAATGGACTGAATCTTTTCCCTTTTTTGTTCTGTTTTGGTAGATTTCCAAAGACATTCATACTTTCCATTTTTGAACACTGAGGCAGATGTGCTCCAGTAGCATCCCCCATATCAGGACATGATAAGAACTAGTTATTAGAGAAGTTAGCACTGCTTTGCATTAAGATAAAAGAAATGGCAAAAAAATCCTACAGAGGCAAATGTTATAAATTAAAATTAACAAGAATTTCAACTTGTAGAGAAGCTTACCTTCTTGACCCAGAAAGTACAAAGACCCTTAATAAAATTCCCTGTGGGGGAGTTAACAAGGCAACTAAGTAGGTACAACTTTTAGGAACTAAAACATTTTGCAAGAAAAAGCAAATAAATCACTGCACATCCCAATGTAATGGGAAACAGATTTCCTTGTGCTGTCTCTGCTTAATGTCACTCTGAGGCTGGGACCAGTGCAAAATCTTTATTGTGCAGTTATCCTGCCACCTTGACTGATCTTACACCAGTAATGTTGCACAGTAATGGCATTTTTTCCTTTCTTAGTCAATTGTGCTGTAATACTCCAGTGATTTCTTAATGTAGTCAGAAAAGTCCTCTAGATCTCCAAGATTTCAGTAAAGGAAATATAACATACAAAAATTGGACAAAAATCTATCTGAGAAAAAAGCTGCAGCTGTGTTGTTGATCATTTGAATCTGATGAAGTTCAGTGGCCTTGAGCTTAATTTACCCCTTTCACAAAGGAGATATAAACTAATCCTTGATGCAGGGATGCCACTTAATTTCCTGTCAAGTTGCATCAGAAAATTAACATACCCTGGGTGGGCAGTGGAAGAAAACCAGGCAGAAAGTCATTCCGTAGGTTCCCTTGCCCCACCCCGATGCCACTTGCAGCATTTTCTTCCAGAAGTGAAATCCTGCACGTAATATACCCACCCAAATACGGGTGGTCATATTATAACTCGAAATAAATAAGGGAAATGCATTATGCAACATATTTCTGGAAATTTGTTCCCAAGGAACACTGAGCTCAAGAGTGCAGGTACTTTCTTTACATTACACATCGCTAAGGGAATTTTGAAAGGTATTTTTGCCAATTAAGTTATTTGCAGTGTGATGGTAAATAACACCAAAGTCAATCAGCATGTTAAAAAATTCTCTTTGCTGTTTTTGACTGACTGTAGCAAGGGTCTACAGTGTAGTACCTCCCCCCCATCTGAAGTGGGTGACTCAGCACTGTAAAAGGCACCGCACCCACCCAAAATATTTAAATAGACCAGGTTGAGGTGGCAGGAGCACTTCCTCATTATATTCCACAGCATTCATATCCTTGTATCATTAATTACTTTAAAATAACTGTGTGACTCAAACCCAGCACATTTTCAGTGGATGGGTTGGTTAAAATCAGGTTACTCCTCACCTTTCCCAAAAAGCAGAATCCATGCACTAGAAAACCATTCAAATGTGAGAAATCTTGCATTAGCTGGACCACCTTCTTATAATTTCCTCACTAAAGCAAAACCATAATTCATGTTCTGTTCTTACTTCCTTGATCCGGTCTAGTAATTGCTTGAGAGTTAAAATTTGTGGAATCTCCAATAATCAAGCCAAGCTACTTCAGGGAAATACATTCACAAGCCACTAGAAGCCTTAGGATAACTCATCTGCTTTTATGGTCTGACACCATCAACACCACTAGATGCCCCAATACACTCAGAATAGGATCTTCTTGGATCTTAATACAAGTCACCTTTGCCATGAATTTGAAAACTTCTCCCAGAAGATGACAACATGATCCCACAGCAGATGTAGCAAAGTTCCTTCTTTCATTCTACGTCCAACTGTTTGGGGAGTTCAAAATAGCCATCATTTTCATTCTGCTCAATAATTATAAAATTGTTCAAATACCAAGTTTCAATAAGCTGAAGGTAGCTGTTACGTGAAACCCTTTTTTAAATTTCTGAATTTATCTCTGTGCAGTGGATCAAAACTTTGATTCTTGAATAAAGATTTATGCTTCCATAAAGATTTGAGGAGCATTATCTATTTGAAAATGTTTTAAAAAGACAGAAAATTACACCCACTAGATCACAAATTCATTCAAAGCCCTTTGGCCTTTTTGATCTTATCCTTTGAGGGATATCGATAAACAAAAAGGCCCGGATTGCGTAATCAGGAGCAAAACGACTGCGCTCGCTGCTGACCTTGAAGAAAGCTGCCCACAGAGATCTAACAACCTCTATGAGGCGGACTTCCCCTCTCCCAACATCAATTTGTTTCTGCTGCCAAGTTAAGGGAGTCTCCAGGTGTCTAGCAACAATAAGTCATCAAGCAGGGTAAGCAGCCAATCATATTAAAGTATTCTTACAGGCAGAAAACCAGGAAGTAAAAAATTGATTATCCTTCACTTTTAATTACATTTTACAGAGAAAGAAATAAATGATTGGAACATACTCATGGGATTAAGGTCGGAGCTGAAATATCATTAACAAACTTAAAAAAAAATGCTTTAAAAATACGTGCAATTTTTTTTTTCAGAATGGAGAAATTTCACATTCCACAAACATAAAATCATTTTTTTTTACGGCCAGAAAGGCTTTTCAGTAGTAATTAGGAACATAATATGCTGTTAACCCAATTACACCTCATTCAACGAGGTGTAACTTTTTCAAAGATTCTTACAGTGAGACTAATGGTGTAAAAAGGCAAGTTATTATCAGTGCAGTGATTTCTATGTGATTGTGGTCTGTGGGGACTTCAAAAATGCATGGTCTGGAGAAGTGTAGAACCAATGGCAACAAATTCTCGATTTCCCTGTCAAACTGCATGCGTGTGGACTCCAGAAGTTGCTGTCAGTTTCAGAGGAGTAATGATGGTGAACGCTAACAGTTTTGCCATCATTACTGTCACAAAACCTGGGCCATAAAGGTTTTACAATTATATTTGAAGAAAAAGGGGTCGTCATATAGGCCGTTCAAAACCAGATAGGGGTGATATTGCAAATTGAAATAAGGAAATGGCAGACTTGTTGAATAATTACTTTGTGTCAGTTTTCACAGTAAAGTAAGAGGATAATACACCTGACATTCCAGGGAAAGTAATAATGAATCAAGGACATAATGTAAACAAGAAAGCAGAATTAGAAAAATAATCGCATTAAAGACTGACAAAAACCCAAGACCTGATGGTTTCCATCCCACGGTTTTAAAGGAGGTAGGTGAGAAAATTGCAGATACTTTAGCCACAATCTTCCCAAGTTCTCCCATCTCAGGAATTATCACTTTAGATTAGCAAATTACAGATGTAACTTAATTATTTAAGCAAGGTGCAAGAGAGAAACTTGGAAATTATAGACCTTTTGTCTAATATCTGTTGGGGGAAGGTTATTGGAATCTATAACTGAAGACAGAGTGGGGCGAATTTTACTGACCCCCTGATGTCAGGGGTCGTGGCAGGGGGACTGGAAATACCGAGAAGGCCCGGCCCCGTATTGCCCGCAATGACGAGGCCTCATGGCAGCACCCCCACCGCTTGGCGATGGAGCAAAGTTTAAATATGTTAATTTATTAAAATAGATGAATTAATTATTTACCCGCTCCCAATGTCCATCCCGGTGCGATATTGGTGCCAGTGGTCGGCACTCCCGTACCTTCGGAACATCCGGGGATCAGAGGCGGAACACTGGTGGGGAGGGGGGGAGCAGGTCAGTGTTTCAGTGTGGGGTGGGGGGTGGTGGGAGTGGTGGGTGTGGGGGAGCGGGGTCAAACGCATCTGATTAGTGTAGGGGATGGTGGGAAGGGATAAAGTTCACAATTTATGAACTGTGGTGGGGGGAGGGTTAGGTACACAAAGTAAGTATATTTTGCCAGGGGGAGAGGGCAAGGAATGAATTATATGGTTATTGGGGGGTGGATGGGAGATGGGCTAGAAACATTTTTTTAAATCAGTTTTTATACACCATCTCTTTAAAAATGTAAATTAAATGGAAGGGCTAGTGTTTATGTCCGCTGCCAAAATGTAAAATGTAGCCCAGTGACTGAGCACTTAGAGAAATTTGAGCTGAGGAATCCAACATGGATTTGTTAAGGGTAGGTCATGCTCAATGAACCTAAATGATTATTTGAGGAAATAACTAAAGTAGTAGACAGGGATGTCTAAGGATGCAGCTTATATGGACTTCCAGAAGACATTCAATAAAGTTACACGTAAGAGACTGTTAACTAAAATCAAAGCTCATGAAATTGAAGACAAATTGCTGATACGTTAGGCAGTAGAAGACAGAGAGTGGGGACAATGGGTATGTACTCAAATTGGAAGGAAGTGACTAATAGGTTCCAAAAGGATCTGTGCTGAGGCATCAAATAGTCACTATATTTATTAATCATTTAAATAAATAATAGAGAAACATATCCAAGTTTGTCGACACTGAGAAATGGCGATATAGTAAGTAGTATGGAGAGAAGCATAAAAAGAAAAACTTGCATTTATATAGCACCTCAGGACATCCCAAAGTGCTTCACAGCTGATGAAGTACTTTTTGAAGTGTAGTCACTATTCTGATGTTGTAAACATGGCAGCCAATTTGTGCACAACAAGTAAGGTTACAAAGAAACATTGATGGATTAAGTGTGAGGACAAAACTGCGGCAGATGGGTTTGAACCCAGGTAAGTGTGAGGTCAGTAATTTTGGACCAACAAAGCATAATACTGGAGTATTATTTAAGTGGTAAAAAGCTAGGGGCAATGCATGTCATAAGAGATTTTGGGAGGTCTATGTCCACAGATCACTAAAATGTAGATATCAGGTACAAAAAAATCAAAAAGGCAATGGAATGTTGGCCTTTATAGCTAGAGAAATAAAATATAAAGGGGAAGAAGTTTTGCGACAGCTATACAAATCTGTGGTTAAACCACATCTGGCAAACTGTGTACAATTCTGAGCATTGCACCTTAGAAAGGATATATTGGCCTTGGAAGAAGTGTAGTGCAGATTCATCAAGATGTTATTAGATCGCCAAGGGTTAAGTTATGAGGAGAGATTGCATAAACTAGGCTTGTATTACCTGGAATATAAAAAGTTGAGGGATTATTTGATTGAGGTTTTTGAGATTTTGAAAGGAATTGGTAGGATAGATAGAGAGAAACTTGTTCCGCTAGTGAGAGAGTCTAGGATGTGAGGACATAACCTTATAATCAGAGCCAGGCCATTCAGGAGAGAAGTTAGGAAACACTTCTTCACTCTAATGGTGGTAGAAAGGTCTCACCCATAAAACGCAATAGATGCTAGCTTAATTAATAATTCTGAATCTGAAATTGATAGATTTATTTATTTATTTTTATTTATTTATTTAGAGATACAGCACTGAAACAGGCCCTTCGGCCCACCGAGTCTGTGCCGACCATCAACCACCCATTTATACTAACCCTACACTAATCCCATATTCCCTACCACATCCCCACCTTCCCTATATTCTCCTACCACCTACCTATACCAGGGGCAATTTATAATGGCCAATTTACCTATCAACCTGCAAGTCTTTGGCTGTGGGAGGAAACCGGAGCACCCGGCGAAAACCCACGCGGTTCACAGGGAGAACTTGCAAACTCCGCACAGGCAGTACCCAGAATTGAACCCGGGTTGCTGGAGCTGTGAGGCTGCGGTGCTAAGGTCAGACAAGGGTATAAAAAAGATACTGAGCCAAGGCAGGTGGATGGAGCGAAGTTACAATTCAGCTATGATTTCATTGAATGGCAGAACAGGCTTGAAGTTCTAAGGGACCTATATTCTTTCCTAAATATCAATCCACATCTATCCTAATCCAGGTGTGTTTCAAATCTAAAGATAACTATTGCCCTGAATTTCCTCATGGGGTCTGCCAGACTCCTACCCTAACTCTGAGATTTACCACAAAAGCAAAATATTGTGGATGCAGGAAATCTGAAATAAAAACAGAAAATTCAGCAAATACTCAGCAGATCGGGCAGCATTTGTGGAGAGACAAACAAAGTTAACGTTTCAGGTCGATGCACTTCTGCCAGAACTGGAAAACTCTCTCCATAAGTGATGCACTATACTTCTAGTGGGTCTCTGCCACCAATCACAATCCTCCTACTCTGTATCTCTATTATAAGGCTCAGCTCCCGAAGGTTTGTCACTTGTATCTTTAATCTGGGTGCTATCCTTCTTGTTTTGGTTACCTACTTTGTCTAATTCTGCCATTGGCCTTTAAGGTCGCATTATTTTTATATCCTGCTGCTGCACCAAGTTTCAGTCCACCTTCCAGGTATTTCTAGTCCTCTTTCCAACTAATATTGAAGTCAGGATGTTGGGTATATAATTTGACTTCCATTTATCACACTTGCCATTCTTTTCAACTGCAAATATCTAAAGCAAATCATTATCATAGAGTTATACAGCACAGAAACAGGCCCTTCGGCCCATTGTGTCTGTGCCGACCATCAAGCACCTAACTATTCTAATCCCATTTTCCAGCACTTGGCCCGTAGCCTTGTATGCTATGACGTTTCAAGTGCTCACCTAAATACCCCTCAAATTTTGTGAGGGTTCCTGCCTCTACCACCTCTTCAGGCAGTGCAAGTATATAGTCATAATCTCAGCACTCTACGAACTACTTTGCCTGTGCTGGGACGAGGGAGCAGTACCACAGGACATGCGCGATGCCAATATCATCACCTTCTATAAAAACAAAGGTGACCGCGGTGACTGCTACAACTACTGTGGAATCTCCCTGCTCAGCATAGTGGGGAAAGTCTTCGCTCAAGTCGCTTTAAACAGGCTCCAGAAGCTGGCCGAGCGTGTCTACCCTGAGGCACAGTGTGGCTTTCGAGCAGAGAGATCGACCATTGACATGCTGTTCTCCCTTCGTCAGCTACAGGAGAAATGCCGCGAACAACAGATGCCCCTCTACGTTGCTTTCATTGATCTCACCAAAGCCTTTGACCTCGTCAGCAGGCGTGGTGTCTTCAGACTACTAGAAAAGATTGGATGTCCACCAAAGCTACTAAGTATCATCACCTCACTCCATGACAATATGAAAGGCACAATTCAGCATAGCGGCGCCTCATCAGACCCCTTTTCTATCCTGAGTGGCGTGAAACAGGGCTGTGTTCTCGCACCTACACCGTTTGGGATTTTCTTCTCCCTGCTGCTCTCACATGCGTTCAAGTCTTGAGAAGAAGGAATTTTCCTCCACACAAGATCAGGGGGCAGGTTGTTCAACCTTGCCCGTCTAAGAGCGAAGACCAAAGTACGGAAAGTCCTCATCAGGGACCTCCTCTTTGCTGACGATGCTGCATTAACATCTCACACTGAAGAGTGTCTGCAGAGTCTCATCGACAGGTTTGCGGCTGCCTGCAACGAATTTGGCCTAACCATCAGCCCCAAGAAAACGAACATCATGGGACAGGATGTCAGAAATGCTCCATCCATCAATATTGGCGACCACGCTCTGGAAGTGGTTCAAGAGTTCACTTACCTCGGCTCAACTATCACCAGTAACCTGTCTCTCGATGCAGAAATCAACAAGCGCGTGGAAAAGGCTTCCACTGCTATGTCCAGACTGGCCAAGAGAGTGTGGGAAAATGGCGCACTGACACGGAACACAAAAGTCCGAGTGTATCAAGCCTGTGTCCTCAGTATCTTGCTCTATGGCAGCGAGGTCTGGACAACGTATGTCAGCCAAGAGCGACGTCTCAACTCATTCCATCTTAGCTGCCTCCGGAGAATCCTTGGCATCAGGTGGCAGGACCGCATCTCCAACACAGTAGTCCTCGAGGCAGCCAACATCCCCAGCTTATACACACTAATGAGTCAGCGGCGCTTGAGATGGCTTGGCCATGTGAGCTGCATGGAAGATGGTAGGATCCCCAAGGACACATTGTACAGCGAGCTCGGCACTGGTATCAGACCTATCGGCCGTCCATGTCTCCGCTTTAAAGACGTCTGCAAACGCGACATGAAGTCCTGTAACATTGATCACAAGTCGTGGGAGTCAGTTGCCAGCGATCGCCAGAGCTGGCGGGCAGCCATAAAGGCAGGGCTAAAGTGTGGCGAGTCGAAGAGACTTAGCAGTTGGCAGGAAAAAAGACAGAAGCGCAAGAGGAGAGCCAACTGTGTAACAGCCCCGTCAACCAATTTTTTCTGCAGCATCTGTGGAAGAGTCTGTCACTCTAGAATTGGCCTTTATAGCCACTTCAGGCGCTGCTCCACAAACCACTGACCACCTCCAGGCACTTACCCATTGTCTCCCGAGACAAGGAGGTCAAAGAAGAAGATATATATATATACACATACCACCATTAACCTATTTCCTTAAAAGCTTTTTTCTCCATCTCGATAGTCAAGTTTTGGCGTGGAATAGGAATTTCTGGATGAACTACTTGAAGTACCAGATTAAGTAGGATTACTGGAATCCTCAAGTAAGGAGGTAAAATCCTTCCCATCAGCAAGCATTTCTATGTTTTCTGCCTGCATGTAGCACCTAAGGGCTAAAACTAATTTAGAAGTTGTCTGAGCTGAAAAAATTAATAAAATGTCATTGTGTTTGGATGCACAGTCTATAAATCCTCTAAATTAAGTTCTGCTCAGTTTTAATTGTCTGAGTTTGTGCCCACAAGAAGATTGAAATGATTCCTCTAACCATTTAACATAACTATCATGATATAATTATCAAAGTCACAAACGACATCTTAAGTTGCTGCAACAAAGATAAACTAACCCTCCTCATCCTTCTTGACCTATCTGCAGCCTCTGACATGGTTGGCCACATCATTCTCCTCCAATGCCTCTCCACTGTTCTCCAGCTGGGTGGGACTGCACTCACCTGGTTCCATTGTTATTTATTTAATGGTGACCAGAGAATCACCTGCAATGGCTTCTCTTCCCACTCCCACACCGTTAACTCTTGTGTCCCCCAAGAGTGTATCCTCGACCCCCTCCTATTTCACATCTAAATGCTGCTCCATGGTGGCATTATATGAAAACGCAACTTCAGTTGACAAAACCCAGCTCTACCACACCACCACTTCTCTCAACCACTGCACTGTCTCTAAGTTGTCAGACTACTTGTCTAACATCCAGTACCAGATGAGCAGAAAGCTCCTCCAACTAAATATTGGGAAGACTGAAGGCATTGTCTTTGGTCCCTGCTCCAAACTCTGCTCCCTAACTACCAACTCCATCCTGCTCCCTGGCAACTGTCTGTGCTGTATTTTGTTCCCAGCCCGACAGCAGGTTCAGTGGCAGGGTGGGGTGGGGGGGCCTGGAAAATTGGAGCAATAGTGGCCACCACAGAACCTGACACCAGGATTGCCGGGCCCAATCTTTCCTGTGGCGGGAAAGCTCTGTGGCAGCTCCTCCACCGCTCTGCTATGGGACATGACATAGCATAATTAAATTACATATTTGCATGTGGTAATGTCACTGGACTAGTAATTCAGATCCCAGGCTAATGCTCTGGGGACATGGGTTCAAATAAAAAACCACAGCAGATAGTGAAATTTGAATTCAATTCAGAAGTCTGGGAATTAAAAAGCTCATCCAATGATGACCATAAAACCATTGTCAATTGTTGTAAAAAACCTATCTGTTTCACTAATGTCCTTTAGGGAAGAAAATCTGCCTTCCTTACCTGGTCTGGTCTACATGTAACACTAGACCCACAGCAATGTGGTTGATTAAAATGCCCTTTGAAATGGCCTAGTAAGCCACTCAGTTCAAGGGAAAATTCAAGATGGGCAATAAATGATGGCTGGGCCAGTGACGCCCACATCCCACAAAATGAATAAACAAAAATGAATTGAAATGCAACCCACAGCAATCTTATCTACAGGTTCCTGATCTTCAGCACAATGAGTGGCACTCACCTGCCTTACTTTCCCATCCTGGGAAAGCTGGCACCACCAAGGTGGTGAAGGGGTGACCTCTGCACTCTAATGGGTGGGGGGAAGGGGTGAACACTGCATTAATGGGTGGGGGGTGGGGGGGAAGGGGGAACTCTGCACTAATGGGTGGGGGGGGGAAGGGGGAACTCTGCACTAATGGATGGGGGGAAGGGGTGAACTCTGCACTAGGACGCGGTGGGGGAAGGGGAACTCTGCACTAATGGATGGGGGGAAGGGGTGAACTCTGCACTAATGGGTGGGGGGGAAGGGGGAACTCTACACTAATGGATGGGGGGGGAAGGCGGAACTCTGCACTAATGGATGGGGGGAAGGGGTGAACTCTGCACTAATGGGTGGGGGGGGAAGGGGGAACTCTGCATTAATGGATGGGGGGGGAGGGGTGAACTCTGCACTCTGATGGGTGGGGGGAAGGGGTGAACTCTGCACGAATGGGTGGGAGGGAAGGGGGAACACTGCACTAATGGGTGGGGGGGGAAGGGGTGAACTCTGCACTCTGATGGGTGGGGGGGAAGGGGTGAACTCTTCACTCTGATGGGTGGGGTGTTGGGGTGAACTCTGCACTCTGATGGGTGGGGGGGGTTGGGGTGAATTCTGAACTTTGATGGGTGGTGGGGGAAGGTGTGAACCCTGCACTCTGTTGGGTAGGGGAAAGCTGTGAATTCTGCACTTCTATGGGTACAGGGGGAAGGGGTGAACTCTGTACTTTGATGGGTAGCGAGGGGTTTGGTGTGAACTCTGCACTCTGATGGATTTGGGGCGGGAAGGGGTGAACTCTGCACTATTTTTAACATTTGCCAGGCTGGCAGGCTTTTAAAAATAGCACCAGCACCTGCTCCTTCAACAGGTGATGCCGTGACCAACATTGATGAGGCCACCCCATCATGTTATGTGTAAAATGGCCACCCACAGCTGGTCCCAGCAGCAGGACTACAAAATCCAACCCCCTGAGTCTGAACCAAACTGTTTGCAACCTTTGTGTTATAGTTGACCCCAAGATGAGCTGGTCAGAAAGGTACAGCAATAATTCTGGGGGATTTTAACCTACATAAAGCCTGGAAAAATCAGAGGTAGCCTCGATGAGGAGCATATAGAATGTTTTCAAGATAATTTCTTGGAACAATATGTTCTGGAGCCAACCAGAGAGCAGGCTATACTAGACCTGGTATTGTGCAACAAGATAGGATTAATTAATGACCTCATAGTTAAGGCGCCCCTCGGTAGCAGTGATCATAATATGATTGAATTTTATATTCAGTTTGAAGGAGAGAAGAGCGAGTCCAAGACTAGTATTTTAAACTTAAATAAGGGCAATTATGAGGGCATGAAAGCAGAGCTAGCTAAAGTGAACTGGCAAATCAGGTTAAGGGATAGGTCAATAGAGATGCAGTGGCAGACATTCAAGGGGATATTTCAGAATACATGGAATAGATACATTTCAATGAGAAAGAAAAAATCCAAGGTTGGGACCCGCCAGCTGTAGTTAACTAAAACAGTTAAATATAGTAACAAACTTAAAGAAAAAGCCTATAATTGCACAAAGATGGGAGGCAGGTCAGAAGATTGGACAGAATATAAAAAACAGAAAAAATAACTAAAAGATTGATAAGGAAGGTAAAATTAGAGTCTGAGAGAAAGCTAGCTAGAAATATAAAAACAGATAGTAAGAGTTTCTATAGATATTTTGAAAAGAAGAGTTAACAAAGTGAGGGTTGGTCCTATAAAAAGTGAGTCTGGGAAATTAATAATGGATAAGATGGCAGATTAATTGAACAGATATTTTGTATTGGTCTTTACTACTGAGGATACAAATAATATCCCAGTATTAGCTGTAAGTCAGGAAATGGAAGGGAGGGAGGAACTCAAGAAAATTACAATCACCAGGGAAGTGGTACTGAACAAATTGTTGGAGCTGTGGGCTGACAAGTCCCCAGACTTGTCGAGACTTCATCCTAGAGTGTTAAAAGAAGTGGCTCGTAAGATAGTTGATGCGTTACTTTCAATTTTCCATAATTCCCTAGATTCGGGGAAGGTTCTGTTAGATTGGAAAATAGTGAATGTAACTCCTTTATTCAAAAAGGGAGGGAGACAGAAAGCAGGAAAGCACAGGCCAGTTAGCTTAATATCTGTCTTATGGAAAATGTTAGAAGCTATTATTAAAGATGTTATAGAAAAATTCAAGGTAATCAGGCAGATTCAACATGGTTTTGTGAAAGGGAAATCATGTTTAACCAATTTATTGGAGTTCTTTGAGGGAGTTACATGTGCTGTGGATAAAGTGGAACCAGTGGATGTTTTGTACTTAGATTTCCAGAAGGCATTTGATAAGGTGCCACATCAAAGGTTATTGCAAAAAATAAAGGCTCATGGTGTAAGGGGCTAACATATTGGCATGGATAAAAGATTGGTTAGCTAGCAGGAAACAAAGAGTGGGCATAAATGGGTCAATTTCTGGTTAGCAAGATGTAACCAGTGGTGTGCCACAGGGATTTGCGCTGGGGCTTCAACTTTTTACAATTTCTATAACAGACTTAGATGACGGGACCGAAGGTATGGTTGCTAAATTTGCTGATAACACAAAAATAGCTGGGAAAGTAACTTGTGAAGAGGACAAAGATACATAGATAGGTTAAGTGAGTGGGCAAAGACCTCCCAAATGGAGTATAATGTGGGAAAGTGTGAAATTGTCCACTTTAGCAGGAGGAATAAAAAAGAAGCACATTATCTAAATGGTGAGAGATTGCAGAGTTCTGAGATGCAGAGGGATCAGGGTGTCCTAGTGCATGAATCACAAAAGTTTAGTATGCAGGCACAGCACATAATTAGGAAAGCTAATAGAATGTTATCGTTTATCGCGAGGGGAATGGAATACAAAAGTAGGGAGGTTTTGCTTCAGCTACACAGGGCATTGGTGACACCATATCTGGAGTAATGTGTACAGTATTGGTCTCCTTATTTAAGGAAGGATGTAAATGAGTTGGAGGCAGTACAGAGAAGGTTTACTAGACTAATACCTGGAATGGGCGGGCTGTCTTATGAGGAAAGATTGGACAGGCTAGGCTTGTATTCACTGGAATTTAGAAGAGTAAGAGGCGACCTGATTGAAACATATAAAATCCTGGATGTGGAAAGGATGTTTCCCCTTGTAGGAGAATCTTGAACTAGGGGTCACTATTTACAAATAGGGGTTCGCCCATTTGAGACAGAGATGAGGAGAAATTGTTTCTCTCAGAGGGTCGTGAGTCTTTGGAATTCTCTTCCTCAAAAGGCAGTGGAAGCAGAGTATTTGAATATTTTTAAGGCAGAGGTAGATAGATTCTTGGTAAGCAAGGAGGTGGAAGGTTATCGGTGGTAGGCGGAATTGTGGAGTAATCAGTTCAGCCATGAACTTATCGAAGGGCCGAGTGGCTTACTCCTGCTCCTAATTCATATGTTCGTATGTATGTTCGCAAACACATATCTGTGTCATCACTAAAGTCACCGACTTCCACCTCCATAAGATCACCTGACTTCACCTCTGCCTCAGCTCATCAGCTGCAGAAATCCTGATACATACCTTTGTTACCTCTACACGTGACTATTCTAATGCAGTCCTAGGATTGGGTTTAGTGAGCCTTGCTTAGGTCCCGGCGACGGACCAGGAAGTGGGCGCCGCCACACTCGGCACATGTGCGGTCGGCCCACCGCAATCATGTGGCGGGTAGCTATTTATAATAATGAGGCATGGAGCCCGGCTAATCACATGACGAGGTGGGATTCATGGCACTGAATGTGACTTCGGATGGCTCTGGAGGATGTGCTGGCACCATATTTAATCCCTGCCAGCCCTGCATTCATTCCTGCATGGTTTAAAAAAGTCACTTCCTGAGTGCCCTCTGCTGCCCCAGGACCCCTTCTGCTGCCTCTGCTGCCTGATAGACAAGGAGCTGAACACGAGCTTGCACCGACCATGGCTGAAGGAAGACACAGGGTGGCCCCCCCACCCCCGGTTTAGCAATGCCTCCCTTGAGATTCTCCTCCAGGCTACAGGGGAAAGGTGGGATAACAAGAAGATGTCCTCCTGCCTGAACAAGCAAGCCTGGATGGAGATCACAGAGGAGATCAGCAGCCGTGGATTCACCCCCACCCCCACCCCCCGAACATGGGTACACTGCTGCAAGAGAGTCAACGACCTCTTTCGTTCTATCAAGGTGATTGCTACATAATCTCTCCTTTTTTTATGGTTTGCATGTGGCTGCGCAGGATGAAGTGGGACCGGGGGAGGGTGGCACTACAAAGGTGCTGGCAAGGGGTTTTAAGCATCACCCCATCCTGACTGATGCACGGCTGCATCTTGTCCATAGGCCACCCTCTTTTACAGCACACTCCATTAACTCCCCTGGGAGCTGACAGAAGCATAAGCTATATTGGATGCCCCAGTAGGGGACAAGGTGCTGCCACTAGCAGAACTGTCATGTTGATCTCTCTGTGAAGTATGACTATCTCCCTCTTTCCACTTGCAAGACAGGAGGGCCCATAACTGCAGGTATAGATCGGGGACTGGTGAGACTGGAGTCTCCACACAACAGAGTGAGGATTGTCTTCCATCAACATACAGTTCACTTCTGGAGACCCATGTCAAGTGAGATTTGCATGATGAGATCTGCACAGCCTAACCCACACATGTTCGTGTTCTTTCATGCAGGTCAGCGTCCATAGGAGACTCTAGTAGAAAGGAACCTAATTCCACCACTGAAGAAGATCATAGTCAGAGGATGCACCATCCCATGACACTACTGCCCCTTCCGCAGCGCAGATACTTTCACCTCGGTGTGTTTCCATGTGGCTTTAGAATCAGGGTCACAAGCTGGAGAGAGCACTGCACACGCACCCGAGCAGCTGGCTGAGGCTGAGATAGCCGAGGTCTCTGACAGTCGGGGGTCTGTGGGTGGCCAGGCCCATGCTGAGCCCCAGATTATGTGCGAATGATGGAGGAATTCATCCAGGCAATGAGTGCTGCCATTTCAGGCATGTGAGTGCATGGCTTCCTCTATCGAGGGGTTGTGGACCCTCATGGAGAGCCAGGTCCCACAGATATGTGCAGACCTGCACATCATCAGCTTGGCCATGAGCTCAACGCAGCAGTGACAAGGCAAGAGAAGAACATGGTGATTGGAGTCTTCTCCAGCTCCTTGTCCTTCTCTGGTTAGCAGGGAGGTTCAAGTGAGCCCTGAAAGGGAGGAGGAAAGGCTGATCTCCACATCTGGGGAATCCCCTCAGGGCGCTCCGAGTGTGGACAGTGGCTCCTCAGCTCTTCCACCAGTGAGCCCAGCTCCAGCAGCCACAATGCCTGAGGAGAGTCCTGCACCAGAAGATGGCTGCCAAAGACATCACACATCAATGCGGAGAAACTGGACAGATGTCCATCTGTCAGGAGTGGTCTTGATCTCTTTCTCTCCTCTCTCTCTCTCTCTCTCTCTCTCTCTCTCTCAGTCTCTGTGGCAATCCCTATCCCCTCTCTGTGTCCATCTCTCCACTCTCCCTCCTCTCTGTGTCCATCTCTCTCTCTCTCTCCCCTCTCTCCCCTCGGTGTGCCTCTCTTCCCCTTCTCTCTCTTCTCTCCCCTCTCTCCCATCTCTCTCTTCCCCCTCCCCCCTCTCTCCCTCTCTCTCTCTCTCCCTCTCCCCCTTTTTCTCTCTCCCCCTCTCTCTCTCTCCACCCACTCTCTCCACCCACTCTGCCCCCCACTATCTCCCCCTCTCTCGCCATTCTCTCCCCCTCTCTCCCTCGATCTCCCTCTATCTCACTCCCTCTCTCTCTCTACCCCTCTTTCTTCCCCCTCCCTCCCCCTCTCTTTCTCCCCCATCTCTCCCCACCTCTCTCTCCCCCTACCTCTCCCCCCTCTCTCTTCCCCCACCTCTCCCTCCCCTCTTCCCCTCTCCCTCTCTCTCCCCTTTCTCTCTGTTCCCCCTCTCTCTTCCTCTCTTCCCCTCTCTCTCCCCCTTTCTCCTCTCTCCCCCTCTCTTCTTTCCTCCCCCTCTCCCAGTGGGCTTTAAAAAAAAAAATTGGAACCCGCCAGAAGTCCGCAAATTTGTCTAAAGTTCGGAAGCGCTGTCTCTGCTCTAAGCACCTGTCAGCTGTGAAACTGACAGCTGCAATTTTTTTAAAGTCTAGCTGGTCTGGGAGAAGAAGGCAATGGGAAATTTCTCATCCCTGAAATTACCAGTCACAGACCGCAAAATCTTCTATCATGGACACTGGTGTCCGTGTACGGGCATGCAGCCGATCCCTGCCAATGGGCAACATAACCAACAGCCTGCCTCCAGCCCAGCTGCTAGCACAGGGGTTACACCTCATAGAAGCACTCAAAAATATATAAAGAAAATTAGCTTTCATTGTTGAACATGATTATTTTATCTTCCCTTAATTGTGGGCTGCTGACTGCACCCTCCCCCCTAAATGGATGCCAATGTAGGCTCAGCCCTCATTTGATTAACGTCACCCAGGGGCCACAGCATGTGGTTCAGCTGGGCACTGGGCATGGAACATAAGTTAGTTTAGTTTAGTTTAGAGATACAGCACTGAAACAGGCCCTTCGGCCCACCGAGTCTGTGCCGACCATCAACCACCCATTTATACTAATGCTACACTAATCCCATATTCCTACCACATCCCCACCTGTCCCTATATTTCCCTACCACCTACCTACACTAGGGGCAATTGCTAATGGTCAATTTACCGATCAACCTGCAAGTCTTTGGCATGTGGGAGGAAACCGGAGCACCCGGAGGAAACCCACGCAAACACAGAAGTTGAAAGGAGGTGATAGAGTGCGTGCATTGAGTTGAGTCTTTATTGATTTCACTCTAAACGGCCATCCTGGTGTCTGGAAGCAGGTAAGTATAAGATTGTCTGTTGTCTCGTTTGCCCATCAATGTATCTGGCCTCTGGTGCAAGGGCTTCAACATTCACTGCTGCTTGCTCATCACCCTCCTCCACATCCTCCTCATAGTGGAGGAGTATCATTCAATTGTCATGCAAGACCTCCCCCCTCTGCTGTGCTAGATTGTGCAGAGGATCAAGATACATGAGACCCTCGCTGGGACAGACGGCATGGCTCCACTGGATCGATTCAAGCTCCAGAATCTCATCTTCAGCAAATCAATGGCCTGCTCGATGGTTGCACGGGTGGAGCCTTGGCAAGTGTTGTACCTCTCCTCAGCTGCAGTGAGTGGGTTCCTCACAAGCATCCATAGCCATGTATTCAAGCGTAGCCCTTGTCCCCAAGAATTTATCCCTTAAGGTGAGTGGGGGGCCTGAAAAGCTGTGGCACCTGAGACTGCTGAAGTATGTAGGCATCTTGGCTGCTTCCTGGGAAGCAGACGCACACCTACAGGTGGTCACAGACCAGTTGAACATTGATGGAATGGAAGTCCTTCCTGTTGATGAAGGCGGCTGGCTGTTCCATGGGAGTCTTGATGGCCACATGCATGCAATCTATCACACCTTGCACCCAGTGAAATTCAGCGATGGCCCCGAATTTGATTGCCCTTTCAGCCTGACTGTCAGGGTCAGTCTGGTAGAGCACAAAGTTGCCGGCCCTCTTGAGCAGGGCATTGGTCACCCCTTTGATACAGCGGTCGGATGCTGCTTGGGAGATGCCACACATGTCCTCAGTGGATCCTTGAATGATCCAGATACGTAAAAGTTAAGTGCCACGGTGATCTTCAGGGCCACTGACATCGGGTGACCACCAAATCCCATAGGTTGCAAGTCATCCTGCAGCATGGTGCATAAATGGGTGATGGCCTGCCTGGAGAGCCGTAGTCTTCACTGCCAATGCCATTCAGACATTTCGAGGTAGCTGACTCGAGTTTGGTACACTCTCTGGGCGGGTAAGCCCTTCTTGACATGACCGGCTGCTGTCACGCTCATCGTGGAACTTCATGGGCAGGTGCAGATGCATCCTGGCCCTTCCTCCATCGGAGGTAGCACATCATGCCACCCTCACTTCGGAATGATAGCTTGACATATACTACATTCTGTTGGAGATTACATACTTTTGGCTTGTTAATAGGGTAACAGCCGTCCTATGGAACAATCTTATCGGATTATTGATTCTCCACAACTGAATCTTGGAGAAGCCATTATTTTGTAAAAACTTTAGCTGCTTCTGTTGTGTACCAATAATCGCTGGAATCCTTGCTCCACTACTAACCATCTCCTTAAACTTCTGTCCCTTGTTCACTCCACCATTACCTCCAACAAGTGCAAAGAGTTCTTGGACTTCTTTGCATCGAGGTCATCTATTCAGCTGCCTCTACTGCATCCCCACTTTCTGCTTGTCCACCAAACCAAACCAACCAACAGGTTTTCCCCTGCACTAGTCCCAGCTCTGAACCTATGTCTCTCTATCGTTTGTCTCCCATCTCTCCTCAGGCCCTCTCTGAGCTCATACTGCTCATGAGATCCTTGATCCATTTCCACTAAACTGCCAACCACCCAATTACCCTTTCTGGCTCTATGCTTGCTTATAAATGGATCTCTATCCTCAGGTACTTTCAACCTCTCTTTAAAAATCTCTGTCACTATGCACTGAAAAAAACACCCCAATCCCTCAGTTTTTGCAATCTGTCACATTATCTCCCACCTCCCATCCCTCTTTAAAGTTCTTGAATGTGTTATTGCCTCCGAAATCCATGCAAATCTTTCCTGCAACTGCATGTTCGAATATCTAAAATCAATCCACTAAGCACCAAAAAGATCCTAAGCAAAATCTCAACATGAAATTCTTTGGACTTAGGCTATGGTGCAATAAAGAAAGAAAAAAAGACTTACACTTATATAGCACCTTTCACAACCTCAGCATGCCCCAAAGCACTGAAGCGCAGAATGAAGTACTTTTGAAGTGTAGTTACTGTTGTAATGTAGGAAACATGGCAGCCAATTTGTGCACAGAAAACTCCCACAAACAGCAATGTGATTATGATCGGATCATTTGTTTTAATGGTGTTGATTGAGGGATAAATATTGCCCAGGATACTAGGGATAACGTCTCTAGTCCTATTCAAATTAGTGTCGTGGGACCGTTTACATCCAGCTGGGAGAGGAGACAGGGGTTTGTCATCCTCCTCAACCTCTCTGCAATCTTTGACACTGTGAACTACTCCACCCTCCTCTAACACTATTCTTCCATTATTCAGTTCAGTGGGACTTCCTGTTAATTATACATTAATTGTGCTTAATTGTATGTCGGTGATTTTCATTAACTGAGTCGTTAACATAGGAGCACTTGTGCTCCTATAAAAGGAACAGACTGAAACTGTGGTGGCTAGTTTAGAAGTTGCATGTTTGTAATGTGTATCTCTGTAAATCAAAGCTTATAGAAGTGTGTAAAGGTTGGCTCCAGTTCTGTCCTCACCACTTTTCTTTCAAGGTGGTAGAGAATGGGGTTACCTAAAGGTAAAGATTGGAAACTAAGAAAAAAATTCACACAGGAAACTAAAATCCAGTAGCCATTGTGGAAAATGGCAAAAGGGAAGTGTAAATTGTTGGGGTATGATTACCCTCCAATGTTCTTGGGGGTCTGAACCATATGACCAGTGGAATGAAGTGGATATGTGGACAAGGATCACGACCCTAGCAAACAGAAAACAAGGTATGGCCTTGGCATTGTCACTTTCCGCATGAGGTAAAATCAGTAGTAAAATATTTTGTGACATGGATGCCCATCAGTTGGATACTGATGAAGTTTTGGACCTTTTATTAGAGTTCTTGAATGAACTTTACAAAGAAAAAGCTGATCTGTAAAATGCCTATGAGGCATGGTCAAACTTAGAAAACAGATGATCATTCCAGGGAAGAATATACCATGGACTTCAGCAGGTTATATAAAAGATTGACAAAATTCAATTTTTGGATCCCTGGATCAGTTCCAGTGTTTAAATTATTGGATTATGCAATGAAGTCTCACATGGACAGGCTACTGATTCTAAGCAATGTTCTATTCACAGAGAAGCAGATACAGTTGGATCAGATGTTTGCTGCCTAAAAAAAAATCCTGGGGAAGAGTCATTACCTTCAGCCTTGGTGGAACAAACGAGACATTCCGTGGTGACACAAAAAATATAAGACACAATGATTGCCTGATTTTGAAATAGTCCAGATACTGGATATAGGCATCAATACAAAAGGAGGATTATAGACAGGCAGAATGAGGATGAAAGAACCTTTAGCAGATCTGGCTATTACAGCAGAAGGAAAAATTGGAACAAAAATAATGGGCAAATGAATATCAGGAATGCCCAATGAATAGTTAGCAGGTGTTTCAAGTGCTTCTCAAAGTATCATTAGGCAACTGCCCAAAGTAGAGAGGCAGGATCCTCAAAACGACACACGATGAAGAGAATTCTGAGGAAGAGGATTAAGATAATGATGAATCCAAGCAAATTGTACTGATCACTAGGTGTTTTAGTCCAATGATGAATGTGATAGTCATAGAGTCCATTACCTGTGCAGTACTAGATAGTGCTTGTACTTCAACAGTATTTGGAACAGGTTGGTTAAATGTTACCTTGATTCACTAAGTAGTGAGGATCAATACAAGGTTAAGGAATGTAAAAGTTCTACTTGCTTTAGGCTTGGTGATGACAATGCATTGAGGTCACTAAAGAGAGTTGTAATTCCATGTAAAGTAGCTGGAGTAAACTATATTATAAGTACTGATGTAGTCTTTAGTGAGATACCTATACTGTTGAGTGAACCTTCGATGAAAAAGGTAATTAAATTTGAAAAATCAATTGATCTGCAGTTTACTGAGTCAGAACATTATTGTATCCCCTTAACAAAACTTATTATATTTCATCAGTGTTAGACAAGCATTAATGGCATCAGGTAATAAGAATCGGAGAGAATAAAAACAAATTGTCTTAAAGTTATAGACAATTTGCTCACCCAACTTGTCAAAGGTTAAAAATTCTTCTAAAGGATGCAGGTGTGGTCAATGAAGTATATATGAGGCTAATAGAAGAGATTAGTGAAAAGTATGAAATCTGTAAAAAGTATCAGAGGATGCAGCTAAGTCCTATTGTAAGCCTTTCATTGGCATGTGACTTTAACAAGATAGTTGCCGTGGATCTAAAGGTATGGGATAAAGACAAAAATATTTTCATTTTACATTTTGTAGACCTGGTAACCAGATTTAGTCTTTCTACAATAATATATAGTAAGGACAAAAGGGTTATCATAGACAAAATCATGGAGAAATTGATAAGGACTCGGGATACCAGAAAATGTTCTGATGATAATGGATGAAAATTTGCGAATGACAAGTTCAGAGATGTGTGTGAAAGTATGAACATCATGGTCATGAATGCCACAACTGAAAGTCCTTTCAGCAATGAACTCTGTGAAAGGAATCATGAGGTGATCAATGAAATGCTGTATTAAATTTTAGCTGATCAACCAGGTTGTAAGTTGACAACCGCCCTGGCATGGTTAGTTCATGAAAAAATTCACTCCAGATGGTTGGAGGATATAATCCTTATCAATTAGCCTGTGGGCAAAATCCCAAATTGCCTTTTATGCTGTGCAATAGATCTCCTGCTCTCGGAGGTACTATAATTAGCTCAATTTTTCTGCACATTTAAATGTTTTACATGTAGGAAGACAATATTTCATCAAGGCTGCGGTCTTGGAGAAAATTTGTAGAGTGCTGAGGCATCGTATAAGACCATCTGAGAGAGAGGTTAATTCACGAGCTTTGGTATACTATAAAAAGGAGAGTGGGTAATGAAAAGGGCCTAGTGAGTGATAGATCGTGATGGTATGACAGTACTCATCAAACATGGTAATCAAATTACTAAGGCTCATTCATCACGATTAATCAGAATTAATTACAAAATCTCAGACACTGAGCAGCTAATGGAAGTAAACAGGGCACCTTGTACATCAAATGTTCATGTGTTTTGTGATGACGGTCCTAAGGAACAGAATGCGGATGATCAAGGGCTGGATAGTGGTAATGTGAGTGATGATGACACACAGGGCAGAGCTATGACATCCAGAGGCTAATTTCCTAGAATGGGTACTTGGATGACATATATTCCCAGGGGGAACTAGTAAATGAAGGGATGCGACAATTGTGGAACATGCAGGAAAAGCTACTGGCAAGTTTAAATATTGGCTGAATGTTCAGGATGATGGCCAAGAAGCAAGGTCAATGGACAGGCAGAATGGGGTAAAAGAGTGAAAAGTAAGAAAGTGCAGTACAAGCACTGATAGTGAGTCTGAATGTGAGTCTAGTGTCAGAAAATGATCACATACTGGAGAAAGACCCTCTGATAATGCAAAAGGCAGATCTCACATAGCAGTCCTGACAGGCAGAAAAATGCAAGTAGAGGTTGTAGCTTGAATAGATTAGACAATGAAATAAAAACCACAGAATGGTCACATAACAGAAATAGAAATAGAAGGCCTCATGATTGTGAAATTTTAGTGGCTGCCCATAAACCTGAGGATAAATTAATAAGTGGCAAAACAAAGGAAGTTAAGTAGTTGGAGAGAATTTGGTGCTTATTCTGAAGTACCAGATAACTCATAGAGTAGGCAACAGTGAGAGCAGAGTGGAGTATAAAGACTGCGGGAGAGAGAGCGAGAGTTCACTTGGAGAGCGGGAAACAGCGAGAGCGGAGTAGACAGGAATCCAGGCGCGCTGGAGTTTGAAAACAAATTGAATCGTGACATCACAGGACAGCTGCAAGGTGATTGGTTGGTGAGTAACTGCTGATAAGGAGTATCAGTAAATAGCTGGGTTAGAACACTACTGTTCGGATGAGTGTGTAAAAAGCTGGGTTATAGCATCTCAACAAATGGCAGACTAAAAAAGAGCATAAATTAAGTATTAATAATAAGGAACAAGTGAGTAGCTGGTGAGTATTTTTTTTTGAGTAAGGTTTATTTTAACTAGTGAACTGAATTGATTTTTAGTAGGATTTATCAGTACTGGTAAGGTTTTATTAACAATTCTAAGGTGTTGTAGTATTGGTCAGGCTTTTTTTAGCAGTAGCAGAGGGTCAACTAATAAATAAAGGAACGTGCTTCAACCTCGAGAGTGCACGTCCTGTGGTATGTGGGAGCTCCAGGATGCCTTCCATACCCTGGAGAACCATTCGTGCAGAAAGTGTTGTTAATTGCGGCAGTTTGAGCTCCAGGTTTTGGAACTTGAGCAGCAGCTGATGACACTGCAGTGCATTCATGAGGATGAGAACTATGTGGACAGCATGCTTATAGATGTGGTCACCCCAGAGCATAAGAGTATGCAGGGAGAGAGGGAATGGGTGACCACCAGACAGTCAAAAAGAATCAGGCAGGTAGTGCAGGAGACCACTGAGTGCATCTCACTCTCCAACAGATATTCAGCTCTGAATACTAAGGATAGTGATGCTTTACCTGGGGAATGCAACCAAAGCCAAGTCCATGGCACCACTGGTGGCTCAGCTGCACAGGAGGGGTACAGGAAAGACTGGAAGAGCCATAGTGATAGGTGATTCAATAGTCAGGGGAACAGGCAGGTGTTTCTGTGGCTGGAGATGTGAATCCAGGATGGTGTGTTGCCTCCCTGGTGCCAGCATCAAGAATGTCACTGGGTGGCTGCAGAGCATCCTGAAGAGGGAGGGTGAACAACCAACAGTTATGGTCCACATCAGAACCGAGAGGAGTATAGAAAGTGGAGGGGTGAAATCAGAAAAAAGAAAATTAGGAAAGCAAAGAGAGGGCATGAAAGGATATTGACAAACAAAATCAAGGTGAACCCAAAGTTGTTTTATCAATACATTAAGAGTAAGAGGACAACTAAGGAGAGGGTAGGGCACAGCAAAGACCAAAAAGGTCACCTATGTGTGGGGGCGGAAGATATTGGCATGGTTCTTAATGAATACTTTGCATCTGTCTTCACAAAAGAGGGGGATGATGCAGATATTGTCGTTAAGGAGGAGGAGTGTGAAGTATTGGATGTGATAAACATAGGGAGAAAGGAAGTATTAATGGGATTAGCATCCTTGAAAGTTGATAAATCACCAGGACCAGATGAAATGTACTCTAGGCTGTTAAAAGAAGCAAGAGAGGAAATAGCAGAAGGTCTGACCATCATTTTCCAGTCCTCACTGGATGTAAGTATGGTGCCGCAGGATTGAAGAACTGCTAATGTTGTACCTCTGTTTAAAAAGGGAGCGAGGGATAGACTGAATAATTACAGGCCAGTCAGTCTGACCTCAGTAGTGGGCAAATTATTGGAATCTATTCTGAGAAACAGGATAAACTGTCACTTAGAAAGGTATAGTTAATCAAGGATAGTCAGCATGGATTTTTTAAGGGAAGATCTTGTTTGACCAATTTGATTGAATTTTTTGAAGAAGTAACAAGGAAGATAGATGAGGGTAGTGTAATTGATGTGGTCTACATGGATTTTAACAAGGTTTTTGACAAGGTTCCACATGACAGACTGGTTAAAAAAATAAAAGTCTGTGGGATCCAGGGAAATGCAGCAAGATGGATACAAAATTGGATCAGTGGCAGGAAATGAAGGGTAATTGTTGATGGGTGTTTTATCAACTGGAGGGCTGTTTCCAGTGGCGTTCTGCAGGGCTCAGTACTGGGTCCCCTGCTTTTTATGGTATATATTAATGATTTGGACGTAAATGTAGGGGGCATAATCAAGAGGTTTGCAGACGACACAAAGATTGGCCATATGGTAGATAGCGAGGAGGATAGCTGTAGGCTGCAGGAAGATACTGATGGTCTGGTCAGATGGGCAGAAAAGTGGCAAATGGAATTCAACCTGGAGAAGTGTGAGGTGATGCATTTGGGAAGGTCAAACAAAGGTAGGCCACACTTAGGATATTGTGTGCAATTCTGGTCGCCACACTACTAGAAGGACGTGGAGGCTTTGGAGAGGGTACAGAAGAGGTTTACCAGGATGTTGCCTGGTCTGGAGGGCATTAGCTATGAGGAGAGGTTGGATAAACTCGGATTGTTTTCACTGGAACGACGGAGGTGGAGGGGCGACATGATAGAGGTTTACAAAGTTATATGCAGCATGGACAGAGTGGATAGTCAGAAGCTATTTCCCAGGGTGGAAGAGTCAGTTACTAGGGGACATAGGTTTAAGGTGAGAGGGGCAAAGTTTAGAGGGGATGTGCGAGGCAAGTTCTTTACACAGCGGGTGGTGAGTGCCTGGAACTTGTTGCCGGGGGAGGTGGTGGAAGCAGGTACCATAGAGACGTTTAAGAGGCATCTTGACAAATACATGAATAGGATGGGAATAGAGGGATATGGACCCCAGAAGTGCAGAAGGTTTTAGTTTAGGCAGGCATCAAGATCGGCACAGGCTTGGAGTGCCAAATGGCCTGTTCCTGTGCTGTACTGTTCTTTGTTCTTTGTTCTAAGGCAAAGGAATACACGATTAATGGAAAAATACTGAGAGGTATTGGAGTGAATGTCCACAGATCCTGAAGGTAGCAAGACAGGTCGATAAGGTGGTTAAGAAGGCATATGGAATCCTTTCCTTTATTAGCTGATGTATAGAATATAAGAGCATGGAGGTTAATCTGGAACTGTATAACTGATTGGCTAGGCCACAACCTGAGTACCGTGTGCAGTTCTGGTCACCTCATTTCAGAAAGGATGTAATTGCACTAGAGAGGGTACAGAGGAGATTTATGAGGATGTTGCCAGGACTGGAAAAATGCAGCTATGAGGAAAGATTGGATAGGCTGGGGTTGTTCTTCTTGGAACAGAGTAGGCTGAGGGCACATCAGATTGAAATGTACAAAATTTTGATAGGCCTGGATAGAGTGGAGGTGAAGGGTCTATTCACCTTAGCAGAGAGGTCAGTGATGAGGGGGCATAGATTTAAAATGATTGGTAGAAAAACTAGAGGGGAGATGAGGAAAACATTTTTCAGCCAGAGGGTGGTGGGGGTCTGGAACTCACTGTCTGAAAGGGTAGTTGAGGCAGAAACCTTCAACTCATTCAAAAGAAGTCTGGATTTTCACCTCAAGTGCCGTAATCTGCAGGGCTATGGACCAAATGCTGGAAGGTGGGATTAGAATAGGTGGATCATTTTTCGACCGGCACAGACATGATGGATCAAGTGGCCTCTTTCTGTGTCTTAAACTTTCTATGATTCTATAAGAGTCTATGAGCTTTGACATATTGGTGGGGATTCTACTGAAAAAGTTCTTGCAGATTGAACTTGCAAGGCTGGTTGCTCAGGACTTTGAAGAGTGACTGGGTGATACAGATGTTAGAGTAGATTCTCCCACAGGTGAAAAAGTAATCTTTTTAGCTCTTTTGGTCACATATTCATGAGAGTGTAGGCCAATTGGCATTTTTGTTAGGCGATACTTTGCAGAGAGAAATGTTTCCGAAACTGCCCAAAGAGGCAGCAGATGCAGAAAGAAAACTGTGGAAACTAAACAAATGCATCTATGGTCTGAATGATGCTTCCATGGTATAGTATTTTTCAGTGAGATCTGTTTTGCTGAAAATATCTTGTGTTCAACTAAGAGCTGATTCCACAATGTTTTATTGATATCATAAAAGAAAGCTTTCAGGCACTTTCATGGTGCATGTTGATGATTTCTTATGGGATGGTCCTGCAGAAGTTGAGAAATATGTTAAAAATAAGATTAAAGGGCTTTTAAATATATTGGTTTAGATGTTATGCAAATTAGTTCTAGAATAACTTTAAATCAACAATCCTATTTAGAGAGTGTTATTCCCAACCCGGTTAATCATATTAAGTCATCACAGAAAGATAATATTATGTCTAAAGAAGAGACAGAGCAATTGCAAAGCTTGATTGGTTAGTTGACTAGTTTTGATGTGTTAGAGTTAAGTGCTACAGTGAAATGCGCTAAGCAGAGAATGTTTTAAGGGTAAATAGAACATTAAAAATTAAATCTGGAGAAATGTGTACTCAAATTCTCATCCTTAAGTGACTCAAACAACAAGAAGCTAGTCTTCTTTAGTAATGCTTCACAAGCTAATCTTCCTGATAATATTCTTGTGCAGCTGGTTTCATAATATTTTTGATGGGTGAAAATTAGAAATGTCCTTCAGGTTAGGAAGCTAAGAAAAGGAAAAAGGGTTGTTAAAAGTACTCTGGCTATTGAAACACTGGTTCTTATGGAGGCAGTGGATACGTCAAATATTTAAAATGAGATTCTGTATAATGGGATAATGTACACTCTATGAAAAGTGGGAGTGAGAAAAAGTTATGAATTGACCTTGCTGGCTGGAAACAAATGTTGGAGAGAAAGGAAATCTCAAAAATTAAATCGATGGATGCAAGTCACAACTATTGGATTGTTTTATAAAAGAAATGTATGTCGTAAATTGTTCGAGGCTCTAAAGAAGGGTATCTCACAATGTAATACTTTGTAAAGAATGTGAGTTAATTTGTTTTTAAATTTTGGTTGTATATATAAACTCTTATTTATATTTAAAGGGAGAGAAGTGAATCTGTTAATTGTATAGTAATTGTGTTTAATTGTATGCTGGTGGTGGGCATTAACTGGTGATTCATTTGAATTCCTATAAATAGACACAAACTGAAGCTATGTTCTTGGGGTTAGTAGGTTTATCCTTGTATTGTGTAAAGATCAGCTCCAGTTTGATCCTTCACCAACTGGCTTTCCCGAATAAAGCAGATGGCTCACCACTACCTTCTCAAGGGTAATTAAGGTGGTCAATGAATGCTGGCTTTGCCAGTGATGCCCCCATCCTATGAATGAATAAAAACATTTCTCTACATATTTTGGGTGCATGTCCATTCACTGGAGCTTTCTTGCACTTGGAAAATGGTAATGGCCTGAAACCAGAAATACAAGCAGTTTCAGGTTGATTGGGGTGAATCACAGTTCCACAGTATACCACCGGTGAAATTATTTTAATTACATTAATTAGTTAGGTTGTCACGAACAGATGAGAACCAACTATAAATTGTATTTTTGTGCACTTGGGTGTTATTGTCAACTGCCATTATATACAGCATGTTAAGTTATTTTACTTCTGTGTTCAACTTGTTAAAATGGAGGAGGGAGATTACTTTTCCAACAGGAGGTGGGACAGCTACTTGAAGGTGTCCAGTAACATAACCTAGAAGCCACCCCTTTTCAGCCTGTCTGGTTTTGAAACAGTTTCAGTTGGAGGGAACAGCAGGTTCAGGAAAGCAGTTGCCTGGATATCTCTGGGGCCTGCCTGCAAGAAGAAGGAAAGAAGCAAAGCATTAAGAAAATCTCTCTGCTCTTTGCCAGTTTCTCTCTTCATCAAGAAGGGTGAAATTAGAAACTAAGCTGTCTCAGTTTATCTCCGAAAGTGCAGGAAGAAGTAAGTGTAGGTGAAGAGGTTTCCTACGACTCCTACTCCACTTGGTACCTCCAGTGAGTTAATTCCTGATTTGGACTTTATGTTAGTTAAAAAACGGACTCTAGTTTCAACTGGAATCCCTGTCGGTTTGTAATTTAAGCTACTTTTCTATTTGGTAAATGTCCTTGCCCTTTTGATGCCTTCGCGTTTCCTTGTATGTTTGTGAGCTTGCATTGCGAAGTAAGACGCCTCCCGAGTTTAAGAGTCTGTGTTAATAAACCCTACTTCTTTGTTTTAATTTTAACAACAGTGTTGTTGCAGTCCTTTAAAAGTCAGGGTTCACAATGTGAGGGAGTGGAGAAATATGCCATCAGGATTTTCCTTTTTTTTGAAAAAAAGGGGGAAAATTTAAATCACAATCTGCTTACGGACAGGTTGCTGAAAATATAGAGAAATTTGTTTTCAAGATTAACTACATGTTCGTAACAAGGTCCATAGAGTTTGACATGACTGGACACCACTCAACCTGCACAGCTGCATCTAGGAGTCCCAGGTGCAAAAGCTAATTTTTGGCTTACCCAAGAAATCATCCTTATTATGCAGGCTACTTTCTGCTCCTTTGTCACTCAGTTGAGAGTGTCGGTAGACTGATGCTAAAGATACAAAATAAAGCCTCCAGTGTGACAGAGTTTTGATATAAAGGAGACATTGGGCTGAATTTTCCCAGTTCCATAGAGATGGTTGGAGGCAGGAGGACCAGAAGAATGGGGGGAGACATTTTGGGACGGCTCCCCAGCGCATTCCCACCTTTGGGGAACTTTCCCAGGGCGGACTGGGAACTGGGTTGGTTTCCCGCTCTGTGAAGGCAGGCAGCTAATTAGTTCAATTATGGCCCCACTTAGCGGTCATTTGCAATGGCACCAATATTTTCCCACTGTCGGAGCAGACTCACACCGTGTGCGGAGGTCGTTGTCTCAATTGAAGCAGCCTCCAGCGGCGATTGGAACCGAAGGCTCCATGCCCCGATGATGGGGCTGTGGGGATGAAAAGCTGCAACCGTGGTTTCCCCTCCACCCCAATGGCCCTACCAGCCTTGGGGCCTCTTTATTTGATGACTTCTATGCTGGCAACCAAGGTTCCTCCTTGTTAATGCTGCCTTGTAATTGCCTGCCCTAGCAGCACCCATTTCTCGCAGTGGGACTGCAAGCCTGACATCACTGCAGGCCTCTGGGCCTCAGCCTCAAGAACCCAGCCACAGTCCTTAATAGGACAGCGAGCACAGAGGCGGCCAATGAGGTAGCTGCCTCCCAGTTGTGCCAGCAGGCGCACTGATGACATGTGCGGGCTTGAGACTCCCATATGGGCTTGATGTCAGGGTCCTGACGCCCACTCGAAACTCCAGTCCCATGGTGTCAGAATTTCTGTGGGATTCTCTTGATCCTGCTATAGGTTTGGCAGGAGGGCAGTGAAAGCCCTCAGAGAGAAGTGGTGTAAACCGCTGAAAGGGCTGGTGTTCCAATGGGAAATTGGAACAATCACTATGGACCTTCATGACCAACCTCCAAAAGACAGTGGAATGAATTTTACAGACCCCTCCGCTGACGTTGGGGGTCTTGACGGGGCAGGGGGGACCCAGAAAATGCCTCCGGGAGAGGCCTGCCATGGGCCTCGATGCCGAGAAGGCCCGGCCCCATATTGCCGGTGGCGGCGAGGCCTTGTGGTGGCATCGTCAAAATTTAAATGTTAATGTATTAAAGGTACTGAATTAATTACTTACCTGCTCCCGCCATCAGTCCTGGTGCGATATTCGTGCTGGTGACCGGCATTCCTGCGCCTTTCAGATCTCCATCCATGCATGACATTGGTGGGGTGGAGGGAGCAGGTGAGTATTACAGTGCGAGAGTGGAGGGAATGGGGTCAAATGTTTCTGATTGGTTTAGGGGGTGGTGGGAGGGGGTAAAGGTTAAAGTTTTTGAACTTTGTGGGGGAAGGTCGGGAGCACGTTAACTTTTTTGTGGGGGGGAGGGCTAGTGATGAATCTGATGGTCATTGAAGGGGGTGGTGGGAGAGGGTCAGGATAACTTTATTTGATTTTTCAAAGTCTTCTGTCTTTAAAATTTGAAACTGTGATGGAAGGCCGGAAGTCCTTTAAAAATGGCATCAGTGCCTGTGCAGTGGTGCCTGGCGACATTGCCAGAGATGCAACGCCCGCCCCCTCCGCATCATCAGGTGGGAGGGCGGTCCACCCCGGCCATGTAAATAAGCTGCCGCGTTCAATATCGCACTGACTCCGCTGAGTAAAGCCTGTGCGTGAGGGCTGCCATTTTGCAACCTAAAATTCCACCCAGTATTTCACTGTTTTTACTTCATAGTGACAGGAATTAGAAATGCTGCTTTGTATTTACTTGCTATTTTTTTCAAAAAAACTACAGTGATATTCTCTGCTGATCAGAATATTGCCTTGTACAGATTGTACTATCCACAGGTTCAATTCAGCATTGCAGGAGCCTATATCATATTGTAAAACTGAAACAATCGAACAATATAAACGGAGCACTGGACTTGTAAAGTAGAGCAGTTAGAGTTCCCAATTATTCCCTGGTAACATCTTGCCAACAACATGTAGGGGATTGTTTCACTTTGTTTCACTATGTCTGAAGTGAAGCCAGTTAGCCAATACAGAACTTTAAAAAAATCATTGACGTTTCAGTTCACCCCAATTGTTTTTAATATAGTCCAAATATGTCTAACAATTATTAAGGGTCAAAAATTGAATTAACTGTTGGCTGTCTCAGTCTAGTGCCAGCAGGCACACATCCACATTATGTAAGTGTCAACCTCTTGCCAGAAATTTGTGGATGACAATTTATTTGTTAAGTGTCAGAAGTTTTTAAATGAGATGGAGTGTAGAAATTTATGTGCAATAAATCAGAAGCAGGGGAATAGATATTACATTGTTTGACCATTGTTTGACTGTCTGGAAATGCAAATTTTAAATTACCAGCCTTTTGAACAGGAAGGTTGAACCTGTCCTGTTTGGGGTAATGCTATTACATATTTGCCACTCCTAACAACGTGGTTATTTTGGTGACCAATTGTAAAAGGTTGGATTCATTGAAAAATACAAGTTGCCATTCTCAACAATTTTTTGTGCTAAACAGGCATATTCAAAGTAGAGCTTAATATCTCCTATGCTATTAAAGTAATGATTATCCATAAATCTCCTATTCATTTCTTCTAAGTATGAATCTCCTGTGATTTCGACAACTAAAGAGATTCATTATCATCCACTATGACACAGTTACAGAGGAATGTTAAGACTTAACAAAATCTATATTTTTTTGTCCATCAACAATGATCATATTACATAGCTGTTCTAAAGGGACAGTAAATTGCTGATCTTCACATTGCACTCTACTTATTTCTATAATTTACATGACACAAAGCAAGCCACTTTCTACATGTATAACATAAATGGTAACTTAGAGGAGAAAGGGATAATCCATGTGCCAGCACACTCCAGAAAGTTAAAATGCAATGCATAGGGCCCTGCCATTGCACATACTGGGCTGGATTTTGTGCAGGCTTAGGGGCTCCCGGCACCTGGCCAGAAAGTCGGGTGGAGCCCTGCCTCTGCACTTTTTCAGTCTCCCGGAGCGATTCTCCGATCTTGGCCGTCAAAGTTGAAGGAGGGAGGATCCCCATCCCTTGAAACAAACAGGGATGGGAATCCTGCCCCCAAGAGCTGGTGGCCAATCACAGGGCAGGCAGCTCAACAGTATCGGCAGCGCCACCGGGAGCGGTGACCATTGCCGGTACTGCAGAGTGGTCGGACCCAAGCCCAGTATTTGAATTCCGGTCCTGAGATAGGTGAGACGGGTCACCAGGGCTGGTCCGGAAGGCCCCCTGCAAGGGGATGGTGGGAGGGGTGAGTGTTTGGTCCAGGGGGAGGGGGTCCCGGGGGGGGGTTCAGTGGTTCCCAGGCTGGGGGGTGTCTTCCATGTGCCACGAATTGCCCACAAAGGAGGGACATAAACCCCCCAACCAAGCCTGCAGGGAGGACACCTCGTTTTCCAATGCGTCCTCTCCGCACAGCAGAGGCCCCCTCGCTGCTGGTAAGATGCCAGCGGCGGTGGGAGGAAGCCCTTAATTGGCCATCAATAGGCTACTTAAGTGCCTCAATTAGCCTCTGGGCGGGAAGTCCAATGTCAGCCTATCCCACTTCTGGGAAGATCGGGTCCAGCAATCCCAGCAGGATTCTGTGGCAGACGCTGCCACTCCGATTCCCCGCAACCCACCGCCCCCCTCCCACCCCCACCTGTCTGGGAACAAAATTCAGCCCACTCTTTTCTTGACAAAACTTGGGGTTGATTTTAGCTGTCAGGTGACTCCAGTGGAGAGGGCTGGCTGGCAGGAAGGTAGGTCTGGTGGTTGAGGCAAGGAGGTGGAGGGAGTGTTGATCATAGGGCGGGGAGAGGAGTGGGAAGCCAAATCAGCAGTGGATTCCTGTGGATTCATAAGGAACACACACCACCAAGTTGTCTGTCAAATCGCAAAATAGGTCCTATGCATGTCATAGGATTCTGATTTGCATATTAAAAGGACTTATTGTCTGAAAGAGGCAGTGGTTTTGGCCACCCAGTAGAAAGCCCCTTGAGGTAGGAATCTGTCAGAGCAGTGGCATAAATGGGGTGGGAAACCATTTTCGAGTTGTTAATACTCATTTGTGCCATACGGCCCAAGTTAAAATGTACCCTAAACTATCCTAAATTGAAATTGTAACAAGTATTTGGCGTTCAGAAGAGTTTGAATACTAAAATGATGAACAATCTTTAATATATTTCAATGAAAGAGTTCAAGATACATATTATATTTCTTACATAATAAAAAGAAAAAATATAGTAAATGCTGTCAATTTTCTGGAAAACCAGAAAAAAAACATGAAGTAAAATACAGGGGATACAATAATGTCAGCTCAGACTGTATTGACACATCAGCTACAGTGGCACTCAAGTCTGTCTCAGTACTTTTTGGAAGGTTGTCAGAAGATTCAAAAGATTTATCACTGGCAATCCTCCTAAACTGTGTGGAGGGGGTAGTATAAGGGTCTGAAAGGGTTAATGTTTAACACCCCCCCACTATGATGATGATGTAAGAGATCATGTGTAATGGGCTTGGGGAGAAGCAAGAAGCATCATGCAGCATATGATAGGCTTATGGAAAGTGTATATAATCCATGTAAATATAATATTTTTATTTTACATTTTACATTTCTAATAATTGTCAGTTCTGATGAACGGTCACTGACCTGAAACGTTAACTCTGCTTCTCTCTCCGCCGATGCTGCCAGACCTGCTGAGTATTTCCAGCATTTCTTGTTTTTATTTCAGATTTCCAGCATCTGCAGTATTTTGTTTTTATATTATATAATAAATGAGTTACCATTTAGATTACGACAACTCTGAGATCTCGGTAAACAAAGCTCAACCGAGCATCTGAAATGCTAGCAACAATATACAATATGGTCGCAACAGTGAACACGCCCAAAAAATTTTAAGAAGCCTAACTTGGTACAGTAGTGCCAAAAGAGAGCAGATCTCATGGAGAGGCTGTGAAGAACTCCAGAGCTGCTCCATAGATGACAAAAAGACAAGGAGAGTTGATGAGTCAGCCGCAGAGGCTTCAGGCTACACCACAGAGGTGTGGTGGTCTGTGAGTAAAGTTCAAGTCCAGCGATCACAGGCATTGAGTCACAAAACCGAGCGACAGTCGGAATCGGGTGAGCAACCTTTAGAAATGGGTAAAAATATTGTCTAACACTGGGCAGGCAAAACAGGGAAAAGCTGAATCCTCACAAAGAGCGGATCCAAAGAAAACGACCTACAGGATTTAGGAAGGATATGGATCCAAAATATACTATGCCTGAAAGGTTTGAGAATTTGGAAGGACCCAACCAGATTCAGAATTGATCTCTGTGGAGGAGAAGATTTTTAAGATACAAAATAGCTTCCCAGCTGCACAGCAAGTCTGAAGCTGAATAAGTAAACACATTGCGGTACTCAATAGGTACAATTGCTGATGATGTGATCACAAAGCAGGGCATCAATGAGACTTCTGATAAGTTTGATGATGTTTTACAAGCCTTCGATAAATATTTTAATTGAAGAAGTGAAAAGATCTTAGAACGGGTTACATTTAATAGAAGGGAACAGATACCTGGTGAATTGGTGGATACTTTCATTAATGATTTGTATAGATTGGCTGAAGGATGAGAGTATGGAGACCTGAAGAAAGAATTGATAAGTGACATTGTGGGTATCAGATTTATTACAGCCTAAAGAAGACCTCACCTTGGAGAAGGCAATACAGATTGTCAGACAAGCAGAGGCCCGTAGGCAGAACAGAGTGATCCTGAGAGGGGAAGAGAAATCTTGAGTCAGGGAAACTCCGATAATCGTACAGTTCCTGAAGCCCAGGACTGAAAAACAATCTCCAGATGAGAAGGTACACTCGGGGGAAGATGCAAGATGCCATGAAACCCTGCCAGCGCTGTGATGCCAAAAAGACCCACAGGCGCAAACAAGTGTCCAGCAAATAAAGAGGAATGCTTTAACTGTAAGAAGGCGGGCCATTTTGGAAAAATGTGTCAAAGCAAGACCTCTAACTTTTAAAGATTCCAAACAGAAAGTCTGAAGGCAAAGAGTGGTCAAAGAAATCGAACAAGCTCCATTGAGGGATAAATCAGGAATTTTCCTGGGGAGATCAATGACCCTAACCATGCATTCTGGACTGCAGATATTTATGTCAATGGAGATCTTACCAATTTTAAATTAGACACTGGAGCAAGCATCACGGTTTTGTCAGAGAATGAACCGTGGCTGTCAACACGTTGCTTGCAACCAACAGACATTCAGTACTCAATTCAGAAGGAATTGAAAAGAAAGTCAAAGGAAAGCTACAGGCAATACTCCAGTACAAGGGAAAGTAGATATTGGAAACACTGTGGGCTGGATTTTACCAGCCCACCTGATGTCGGGGGTCATGGTGGCGGGGCTCAGAAAATACCTCTGGGAGAGGCCCGCCATGGGCCTCAACGCTGGGAAGGCCCGGCCCCATATTAGCGGCGGTGGCAGGCCCACCCACCGCTCGGTGTTGAAAACCTAATTTAAATATTTTTTAAAATATTAATTATTGCATAATTAATTACTTCATCGCAACGGCCATCCCACGCTGATATTCTGGCCGGTTGCCGGAACTCCCACACCTTCGGATCTGTATTCACAGATCCGAGGTGACACACTGGTGGGGAAGGGGAAGCAGTGAGGTTACCAGGGTGGGAGGGGGGCTTTGCGGGAGTGAAGAAGACTCTTGCTATTGGTTGAGGGGATAGGGAGAGGTTGAATCTTAAAGTGACGAAAGTTCAGGGGGAAAGGTCGGGATCAAGAGTTGACTTTTGTGGGGGGAAGAGGGCAACTAATAACGTTTTTACTCATAGGGGGGTGGGAGAGGGAATTGAAACTGTTATAAAGTTTTCCATTTAATTTTTCATGACCTGTAGCTTTAAAAATGTAAATCGAACTGAAGGGCTGGCCTTTCAAAATGATGCCAGCGCCAATATTGCGGCATCTCAGCAGTGCACATCTTACGCGTGTACCGTGCCGTTTTTGAAGCTTGCTGCCGAGGTCGATGGCGAGCTGTCAAAATTCAGCCCTGTGTGTTTTGCAGAATCAAGAATTTTCTCTTTTGAGCAGAAGAGCGTGGTTAGATCTTCATCTTTTCAAAAAAGTGGATGAAATCAAGCAACAAGAATCTAAGAGCCACTTTCAAGCAGTCTTTGCAAAACTATTTTCGGGTCTAGGAAGACTGAAGACCGAATACAGTATTAAGTTGAGAAAAGATGCAAAACCGATGTGTATCTTTACACCTAGGAAGATATCACACCTATTGCTGAAGCAAGTCCAAATACAGCAAGAAGAGATGACTAGGATGGGAGACATTCCTCCTGTCATAAAGCCAACAGAGTGGTGTTCGGGAATGATTCTAGTTCCTAAACCAAACATTACTCGTTGTATTTGTGCAGACCTAACCAATCTTAATAAGGCTGTGGCAAGGGAAATTCATCCAATGTCCTCAGTAGACGAAAGTTTGAAAAAGTTATCCAAAAGTGTTATGTTCACGAAACTCGGCACAAATAGTGGCTCTTGGCAAGTTCCATTGGACAAGAAGTCAAGATTACTGACGACCTTCATCACTCCATTTGGAAGATTTTGTTTCAATCACTTACCATTCGATATCACATCTGCACCTGAAATATTCCAAAGGACTATGTCAAACATTTTACAGGGCTTTAAAGGAGTAATATTCCATATGGATGTCATCTTATTCAATGGTGAATCTATCGAAGAACGTGACCTGAGGGTTAGAGAAGTTTTGAATCGTTTACAGGAAGAAGACCTGACACTTAATGAAAAGTGTGAATTCTCAAAAACGTCTATTCGTATCTTAGGACACATTGTGAGTAGCAAGGGCAGACTGGCAGACCCGCAAAAATCGAGAGACACTAGTAAATTCCCAATTTCTACTTCTGTCCAAGATCTTCAATGATTCCTTGGAATGGTTAATCAGTTGGAAAGGGTTTTGCCCAATCTAGTGCAAGTTATTAATCCTTTGAGCCAACTATTAAGGAAAGCTCAAGCATGGTGTTGGAATGCATATCAAGAGTAGGCATTTCGAAGGATCAAGGATATGCTGGTTTCACCAGAAATCTTAGTGCATTATAACCCTTCACTACTGAATACAATTGCAGAAAATGCCTCATCTGCAAGGGTAGGGGCAGTCCTTTTTCAAGAACAGTCAGGTGGATGTAGAAGACCAATCTATTATACATCGTGAGCATTGTCTGATACAGAGACATACATACTGGTGAGGAAAATAAACAGAGAACCGCTTTTATATCACTTCACCCATTGGTCTTATATGATATTCCTGTGGGATCCCCTTTGTATGAACATCAAGATGATACTATTGTTACGGACCAGGTGAAGAAGGGGTCAATGGAGTCCCTCTCAACCTTTTCCTGGTTTAACCTTAACAGGGATTTATTTTTAAAACACTGTTTTTAACTTCCCCTCAGTGAGTCCTTTCTCACTGCTCTCTAATTGCAATGGCAAAGAAATCAACCAAAGTTTCTCAGATTTAAACAAGAAAGTTTATTAATCTTAAAACTCTAATTCAGTTAAAACTACTAAAAATACGTGATGCAACCACGCTAGCAGGCATACGCAATAAACACACACACAAATAGAGACAGAGGAAGAGAAAGAATAAAGGGAAAAGGTTTTAAGTAATAGATGGAATTCAGTTACTGGTTTTGAGTTGGATGTAAAGTCTTTTATTGTAATTAAGTCTTACAGTTCTTGTTGGGGGCAGTGCACTTTCAAACTTGTTTCGCTGGTCTTCTGTCTTGAGGCTTAGTTACTTCCGTGGGTCCCTGGAACTTTGCGTGTGAGAGACAGAGAGGTGCTCTCTTCTTGAAGTTCAGTTGCAGTCTCTTCCCAAAACTGTTCTAAATCAGCAAGTTAGTCATGTGACTAGTTCCTTGTTTGGAGCAGCCTTACCTGTGAAATTTGTGGATTGCTCCAAGCTTAGCAGTCACTCTAAGTGGGAGTGTAGAATGCTGGTGCAATGACTCTCAATGTCTCTTGATTATCACTATTGACAAAACCCATCTGGCTAATTGAATCAGGGAGTACTCCCATTGTCTTCTTCATGCAACTGTCTTTTAGAATGCAAATGTGCAGCCATGTTTTCAGCCACTGTTGTGGTCTTTTTAAACAAGTTATTTCAATGTCCAGTAACAGTTGAAAAATAATGTTCCCTATGACAAAATTAATCTGTCTCATTTTGGCAGGTGTGGTTTCCGTCCCACTACACTAACCAATGGATCAGATCTAAGCTCTGCAGTCCTGCCGCACCCAGCCGTGAATGATGGTGGACAACTAACTGGAGGAGGTGGCTCCACAAATATCCCCAAGCTCAATGATGGGGGAGCCCAGCACATCAGTCCGAAAGATAAGGCAGAAGCATTTGCAACAATCTTCAGCCAGACGTGCCGAGTTGATAATCCATCTCGGCCTCCTCCTGAAGTCCCCAGCATCACAGATGCCAGACTTCAGCCAATTTGATTCATTCCGCGTGATATCAAGAAACAACTGAAGGCACTGAATACTGCAAAGACTATGGGCCCTGACAATATTCCAGCAATAGCACTGAAGACCTGTGCTCCAGAACTTGCCATGCCCCTGGCCAAGCTGTTCCAGTACAGCTACAACACTGGCATCTACCCTGAAATGTGGAAAATTGCCCAGGGATGTCCTGTACACAAAAAACAGGACAAGTCCAACCTGGCCAATTGCCACCCGATCAGCCTACTCTCAATCATCAGTAAAGTGATGGAAGGTGTCATCGACAGTGCTATCAAGCGGCACTTGCTTAGCAATAACCTGTTTAGTTATGCTCAGTTTGGGTTCCGCCAGGGCCACTCAGCTCCTGACCTCATTGCAGCCTTGGTTCAAACATGGACAAAAGAGCTGAACTCTAGAGATGAGGTGAGGGTGACTGCCCTTGACATCAAGGCAGCATTTGACCAAGTATGATTACACAATGTTCAGCACCATTTGTGACTCCTCAGATGCTGATGCAGTCCGTGTAGAAAAGCAGCAAGACCTGGACAATATCCAGGCTAGGGCTGATAAGTGGCAAGTAATATTCACGACACACAAGTGCCAGGCAATGACCATCTCCAGCAAGAGAGAATCTAACCATCTCCCCTTGACATTCAACGGCATTACCATCGCTGAATCCCCCACTATCAACATCCTAGGGGTTACCATTGGCCAGAAACTGAACTGGAGTAGCCATATAAATACCGTGGCTACAGGAGCAGGTCAGAGGCTAGGAATTCTGCGGCAAGTAACTCACCTCCTGACTCCCCAAAGCCTGTCCACCATCTACAAGGCACAAGTCAGGAGTGTGATGGAATACTCTCCACTTGCCTGGATAGGTGCAGCTCCAACAACACTCAAGAAGCTCGACACTGTCCAAGACAAAGCAGCCTGCTTGATTGGCACCCCATTTACAAACATTCACTCCCTCCACCACTGACGCACAGTGGCAGCAGTGTGTACCATCTACAAGATGCACTGCAGCAACACACCAAGGCTCCTTTGACAGCACCTTCCAAACCCGCGACCTCTACCAACTCGAAGGACAAGGGCAGCAAATACATGGGAACACCACCACCTGCAAGTTTCCCTCCAAGTCACACACCATCCTGACTTGGAACTATATCGCCGTTCCTTCACTGTCGCTGCGTCAAAATCCTGGAACTCCCTTCCTAACAGCACTGTGGGTGTACCTACCCCAAATGGACTGCAGCGGTTCAAGAAGACAGCTCACCACCACCTTCTCAAGGGTAATTAGGGATGGGCAATAAATGTGGCCTGGCCAGCGATGCCCACATCCCATGAATGAATTTTAAAAAACTAAACCTTCTCATATGGGCCTTAACTACCAAATAAATTTGTTAACCAAAATAGAACAAAAACATTGTGGAAATAACATAGCATATTTTGATTTTCTTTTTTGCTTTTTGGATAGTGGAAAAAGCTCCTGACCTCATTACAGCCTTGGTTCAAACATGGTCAAAAGAGCTGAACTCCAGAGGTGAGGTGAGAGTGACTGCCCTTGACATCAAGGCAGCATTTGACCGAGTATGGCATCAAGGAGACCGAGAAAAACTGGAGTCAATGGGAATCAAGGGGAAAACATGCTCTGGTTGAAGTCATACCTAGCACAAAGGAAGATGTTTGTGGTTGTTGGAGGTCAATCATCTCAGTCCCAGGACATTACTGCAGGAGTTTCTCAGGATAGTGTCCTAGGTTCAAACATCTTCAGCTGCTTCATCAATGACCGTCTCTCCATCATAAGGTCAGAAGTGGGGATGATCGCTGATGATTGTATGATGTTTAGCACCAATCACAGCTCCTCAGATACCGAAGCAGCCTGTGTCCAGATGCAGCAAGACCTGGACAACATCCAGGCTTGGGCTGATAAGTGGCAAGTAACATTCACGCCATACAAGTGCCAGGCAATCACCATCTCCAACAAGAGAGAATCTAACCATCTCCCCTTGATGTTCAATGGCATTACCATCACTGAATTCCCCACTGTCAACATCTTGTGGGTTACCGCTGACCTGAAACTGAACTGGACAAGTCACATAAACACTGTGGCTACAAGAGCAGATCAGAGGCTGGGAATTCTGTAGCGGGTATCTCACCTCCTGTCTCCCCAATACCTGTCCACCATCTACAAGGCACAAGTCAGGAGCGTGATGGAATACTCTCCACTTGCTTGGATGGGTGCAGCTCCAACAACACTCAAGAAGCTTGACACCATCCAGGACATAATTGCTGGCCTAGCCCGCTATGCCCACATCCCACGAATGAATAAAAATATTCTCCACCCTGGATATTTCCTCATTAACCTTTCTTATGGGCCTGTTTAACCAGAAATCAGACCATAAGACATCTTCATTTCTCAGCAGAAATAATATTGAGAATTTTTTTTTGTTTTAGCAAATCATAGATTAACATTTTGATTGGAGCCTTTCATTTCTGGGGGGAAACATTCAATTAGACCCATTGATGGCCATGGGAATTCTGGGGAGCAATGACTCACACCCCGTGGAGTTGTGCTGCCTGTTCATCAACATGTTTGTAATGCGCGGTCCAGTGCAAAATGCACTGTTGATTGGCTGCATATTTAGTAGGGGGCCCATCAGCATGCAAGATCTACAGCTGGCCTGCACTTCTTAAAAACTTCTTAAAAGGAAGTTACACTCAGGCAGCTAGTGGAACTGTGTCAGAAAGTTTTTGATGGAAAGAAGAGGACTGCCAATGGAGCAACAGAACAGGGAGCAGGCTCCCAGGTTCTTTGATGCGATCCATGAGGCCTTGGTCCAGGAAGTCAAGAGGAGATGAGAGGCCATGTTTCCACAGGAGGCCAATAGGTCCTCAAGGCATACCCTGCGAAGGGAATGGGAGCAAGTGGCCAGGGAGGTGAATTCCTGAAGTCTGAGCCCGAAGACCTAGCTGCAGTGCCAGGAAAAGTTCCATGACCTCGCATGAGTAGTCAATGTCAGTGATTACATCTTCCAATGATATCCCTTCCCCACCAGACCACATGGTGCTCAATGCACTATACCCCAATCACTCACACATCAGCAATCAGGCCTCATGCCTAACATTCAGATGCTCCACCTCATCCTCACACCCACCTCTTGCAGCTTCCACATACTTCCAGCTATTCAGCTATGACAGGCACATCACCCAAAAATATTGTAACACACTCTTCCTTCTGTCTTGCAGGACAAGATCACACATAACCGCAGGGAGCAGCGGAAAACCAGTGGGGCCATGCACGACTGTGTCTCCTGAGCCCTTTGGAAGAGACGGTGCTCTGCAATATGGGGCTGGCAGTGACTGAGGCCATTACCTCCAGCATCGCCGGGAACATTCAGGATGACAGTTATATTCCTTCCTTATGCACCTTCTCGAATCCCACTTTACTTTCATGCTGCTATCTGGCATGAAGTGCAAGCTGCAAATGGTGTGACTATGCACCTCTTGCTCTATACCTCATCCTCTTCCCTCAGCCCAAACCTCCCCTTCTGCATTTTTGCTTTCAGACTCCCAAGAACTGCCACCTGGCCAGCTAATGGTGCTCGAGGCTGAAGGTCTAGAGGAAGAGCAGACCTCTGTGGAAGAAAAACAGTCACTGACACTCACAACCACCAGCTCAGATACTGGCACTGCACATATGTTAGAGGATGATATAGAGATGGGATCTGTATGTGGGGAGTCACAGGGCACAGGTGGGCTGTAGCCAAGGCAGGGGTAAAGGATAATGTATGTGCCAGTTCACTGGAGGGCAAGATTGCACATGAGTTCTACCGCAGGAGACTCAGATGAGGACTTTGATAGGGCAGCACACAGGAGAACACTGATGGGCGTGCACACAGAGATGCTTTGTGCATTGGCAGGCCTGTTAGACAGCCTGTTGTTACTGTAAAGGAGCATGGAGGAGTCTGGCTCAACTTGCACGAGGGTTCACGCAGGGCTTGGAGCCCATCCTTTCCAGTGTAGAAGTGGTGGCCAACTCCATGACAGCATTTATGGATGCAGTATCTTCTGGTTGATGTCTCAGCTCCACTGCAGCACAGGTGGAAGATACCCAACGCCTCAGCGCTGCAGTGGAAGCTCAGACTGAGGCCACGAGATCCATGCTTCTAAGCATGCAGGCTTGGACTGCTGCCACCATGGCTGTGGATAACAGTGTTCAAAGGGACATGTAGACTCTCACGGCAGTCCAGCAATCTCAGGATGATCGTATTCGTGCTCCCATCACTGCCATTCCACCAGTGCTCTTGCTGTTGCCTTTCAGCCAGCCAGTCCAGACTGCCACCATCCGTGCCAAGGTGGTGCAGTCCAAAACTGGGCCCTCAATGCCAAGGAGCACTGGGACACTAGGCAAAGGCACCTGCAAGACAGGAACTAAGGGAATGCACAAGGGTAAATAATTCCCTTTTGTATGTATTATTGGACGTGTTGTTGAATGAAGTTGTTCTGGAATTTCTTTTGTGGTGTATATTTCAGGATTTTGGCCAAGAGGACACAGCGATGGTCAGTAGCAGAGGGAAGGAAAGGTGTGGAGTAGCGGTAATGTGGGGATGAGTGCTTAGCGGATCCTGAGTTCGAGCAGCCAGTACAGGCAGACCGTCCGGAACAAAGTGATCCCGGATGCATCCTCCCTTCCTCTTCCTCCTCCTTTTTTACCGCTTCCTGCTCCTCCTCCTCTTCCTCCTGCTCCTCCTCTTCTTCCTCTTCTTCGTCCTCGCAAGATGCCCTGTGAAGGTCCGGTAGCAAAGGCTGAGTCCTCATGAGAGCGAGGTTGCGGAGGACTCAGCAGACCACAACAAATTTGGAACAAAAACAAGAAATGCTGGAATCACTCAGCAGGTCTGGCAGCATCTGTGGAAAGAGAAGCAGAGTTAACGTTTCGGGTCAGTGACCCTTCTTCGGCACTGACAAATATTAGAAAAGTCACAGATTATAAACAAGTGAGGTGGGGGTTGGGCAAGAGATAACAAAGAAGGTGCAGATTGGACCAGGCCACATAGCTGACCAAAAGGTCACGGAGCAAAGGCAAACAATATGTTAATGGTGTGTTGAAAGACAAAGCATTAGGACAGATTAGGTGTGAATATACTGAATATTGAACAGCAGCAAGTGCAAACCTGAAGAAAAACAACCTGAAAAAAACAGTGGGTAAGCAAACTGAACAAACTAAGATGAAATGAAATAAATGCAAAAAAAATTGTAAAAAATGTAAAAAGGAATGTAAAAAAAAGGAAGAAAAAATAACTAAAAATGACTAAAAATGAAAGTAAAGTGGGGGGCTGTCATGCTCTGAAATTATTGAACTCAATGTTCAGTCCGGCAGGCTGTAGTGTGCCTAATCGGTAGATGAGATGCTGTTCCTCGAGCTTGCGTTGATGTTCACTGGAACACTGCAGCAATCCCAGGACAGAGATGTGAGCATGAGAGCAGGGGGGAGTGTTGAAATGGCAAGCAACCGGAAGCTCAGGGTCCTGCTTGCGGACTGAGCGGAGATGTTCCGCAAAGCGGTCACCCAGTCTGCGCTTGGTCTCCCCAATGTAGAGGAGACCACACTGTGAGCAGCGAATACAGTATACTACATTGAAAGAAGTACAAGTAAATCGCTGCTTCACCTGAAAGGAGTGTTTGGGGCCAGGGATAGTGAGGAGAGAGGAGGTAAATGGACAGGTATTACACCTCCTGCGATTGCAAGGGAAGGTGCCCTGGGACGGGGACGAGGTGGTGGGGGTAATGGAGGAGTGGACCAGGGTGTCGCGGAGGGAACGATCCCTTCGGAATGCTGACAGGGGAAGGGAGGGGAAGATGCGACTGGTAGTGGCATCACACTGGAGGTGGCAAAAATGGCGGAGGATGATCCTTTGGATATGGAGGCTGGTGGGATGAAAAGTGAGGACAAGGGGAACCCTGTCACGGTTCTGGGAGGGAGGGGAAGGGGTGAGGGTAGAGGTGCGGGGAATGGGTCGGACAACAAATTTGGAAACACGCTCTGGCGAGTACTGGAGGGCTCCCCCGAGTGGTCCAGGGAGTGAACTGCTGCTTTAAAACACTGATGATTTGCTCCACAACATTTCTGCTGGCACTTGACTCTCATTTTAGGCGCGTTGCACACATGCGGTCGGGTGGTAGAGGGCAGTCATGAGCCAGGTGTAGAGCGGGTAGCCCGTGTCATCAAGCAGCCTAAGTGGCTTAAATATAGCAGGTACTGCTGACTAGCACTGGACAAAAGCATTGTGTCTGCTACCAGGATAGCAGATGTTTATCAACATGATGTTCTGTGCATAGTTGCACACCAACTACATCTTAAGGGAATGGTAGCCCTTGCAGTTGCAATATATCTCTCTGTTTAAAAGCAGGGCCTGCAGAGTCATGTTCACACAGTCAATGGCACCCTGCACCATTTGGAATCCCACTAGCCTGGCAAAGCTACGCGCCCACTCATTCTGCTTCTCTCTGATAAGGGAGAAGATGATGAAGTCCCCTCTCCCCTTAAGCTGGGCCTCTGTCACCTCCCCGATGCAGCGATGCATGATGAATTGTGAAATGCTCGAAACATCGCCCGCTCCAGCCTGGAAGAATCTGCTGGTGTAAGAATTGTGGGTCACAGTGATCTTCATGTCCACTAGCAGTGTTGTCCTAGCCCTGCTGTGCAGATGGAAGTTCCATTGTCGGAGGTGGCACAGATCAGTGACCACCTCCTGAGTGAAACGGAACCACCTCTGACACTATAATAAAAGCAAAATACTGCGGATGCTGGAAATCTGAAACAAAAACAAGAAATGCTGGATTCACTCAGCAGGTCTGGCAGCATCTGTGGAAAGAGAAGCAGAGTTAACGTTTCGGGTCAGTGACCCTTCTTCGGAACTGACAAATATTAGAAAAGTCACAGATTATAAACAAGTGAGGTGGGGGTTGGGCAAGAGATAACAAAGGAGAAGGTGCAGATTGGACCAGGCCACATAGCTGACCAAAAGGTCACGGAGCAAAGGCAAACAATATGTTAATGGTGTGTTGAAAGACAAAGCATTAGTACAGATTAGGTGTGAATATACTGAATTGCAATCGCAGGAGGTGTAATACCTGCCCCTTTACCTCCTCTCTCCTCACTATCCCAGGCCCCAAACACTCCTTTCAGGTGAAGCAGCGATTTACTTGTACTTCTTTCAATGTAGTATACTGTATTCGCTGCTCACAGTGTGGTCTCCTCTACATTGGGGAGACCAAGCGCAGACTGGGTGACCGCTTTGCGGAACATCTCCGCTCAGTCCGCAAGCAGGACCCTGAGCTTCCGGTTGCTTGCCATTTCAACACTCCCCCCTGCTCTCATGCTCACATCTCTGTCCTGGGATTGCTGCAGTGTTCCAGTGAACATCAACGCAAGCTCGAGGAACAGCATCTCATCTACCGATTAGGCACACTACAGCCTGCCGGTCTGAACATTGAGTTCAATAATTTCAGAGCATGACAGCCCCCCACTTTACTTTCATTTTTAGTTATTATTTTTTCTTCCTTTTTTTTTGGCATTCCTTTTTACATTTTTCACAATCTTTTTTTGTATTTATTTCAGTTCATCTTAGTTTGTTCAGTTTGCTTACCCACTGTTTTTTTCAGGTTGTTTTTCTTCAGGTTTGCACTTGCTGATGTTCAATATTCAGTATATTCACACCTAATCTGTACTAATGCTTTGTCTTTCAACACACCATTAACATATTGTTTGCCTTTGCTCCGTGACCTTTTGGTCAGCTATGTGGCCTGGTCCAATCTGCACCTTCTCCTTTGTTATCTCTTGCCCAACCCCCACCTCACTTGTTTATAATCTGTGACTTTTCTAATATTTGTCAGTTCCGAAGAAGGGTCACTGACCCGAAACGTTAACTCTGCTTCTCTTTCCACAGATGCTGCCAGACCTGCTGAGTGAATCCAGCATTTCTTGTTTTTGTGTCACCTCTGACACTATTCCTGGCTGAGTTGGAGATTGGAGAAGTGCTCCCTGAAGATCCTTAGGGGGTAGGGCCTACTATTGAGAGCCCTTCTTCTCCCAATGTGCACAGCTTTCCCTCTCTGCTGACTGTGTTCTTTGTCCCTGTTATGTTGCAGCTCAAGAGGGACTGCAACTATAGGCCCCATTAGTAAAAGCCGATTTCTCCTGGCAGGCATTCAAACTCCTCTGATCTCCTTGTCTAAGTTCAGCACCACTCCCTGGTCAATCCAAAATCTTTTCCAAACTTCTCCAATAACACAGAACACAGTACAGCAGCAAAAGAAAGTCAAAAGCACATCACCTGGAAGTCCCATGGCGGTCCCTTTAAATAACTCAAGTGATGTGCCTTCATGCAGCTGAACGCATGTTCAACTTGGAGCGATTAAGAGAGGGCATTAGTAGGACCTGTAAAGTCCAAAATGGCAGATCGTGCACCAAATCAGTCTTAGACACTAAAATAAAAGCAAAATACTGCGGATGCTGGAAATCTGAAATAAAAACAAGAAATGCTGGAATCACTCAGCAGGTCTGGCAGCATCTGTGGAAAGAGAAGCAGAGTTAACGTTTTGGGTCAGTTCCGATGAAGGGTCACTGACCCGAAACGTTAACTCTGCTTCTCTTTCCACAGATGCTGCCAGACCTGCTGAGTGATTCCAGCATTTCTTGTTTTTATTTCAGTCTTAGACACTGTTTGATGCCATGATCTTCCCACTCTGCCTGCTTTCAGCACACGTATGGGATGCCCCTCTAGTGCCTTTACAATCATGAAGCACTGAGAAGGCTGTGCCAGAACAGTCCGACCAACATTTTTGGAGTTCCTGGCTTCCCTAGTGACACTGCAGAGCCAAATTTTAGAGTCATAGGCCTGGATTTTGTGTGGCCCCCCTGAAGCAAGGTCGGAGGCGGTGGGGGGCACGGAGTATCGCGATGGGTAGTGGGTGGGGAGGGAAGACTCATCTCCTCCCCATCGCCAAGTGACCATCCTGGATCGGGATAGGCTGACCCTTCCCGTTCAGAGGCTAATTGAGGCCCTTAAGTAGCCTATTAATGGCCAATTAAGGGCCTCTTTCTGCTACTGCTGGGATCTTACGAGGTGCCCTCCCTGTGGGCTTGGGGGTGGCCCTCGTCTGTGGGCAATCTGTGGCCCACAGAGGAACCCCGCCGGGAACTAGTTTACCCGCTCCTCCTGGACTGCATATCATCCCCCCCCGCTCCCCACAACCCCCCTTGCTGGGCCCTTCTGGACTGGCCCCGGCAACCCTGTCTCACTCACCTTGGGTCCGGCATTCCACCGGTGGACCTGGTTCCAAGACCTCTGTAGTACTGGCAGTGGCCATTGTTCCCGCTGGCGCTGACGATACTGCTGAGCTGTCGACACTCTGACTGGCTGCCAGCTCTTGGAGGCAGGATCGCCGTCTTTAAAGGGACAGGGATCCCGGCTCCTGGAACTTCCATTTAAAAAGCGGGAGGATTGCTCCTGGGAGGTACGGGGCGCAAAAAGGCTGAGGCAGGATTTCCGCAGCCTTTTCGGTCCAGCGCTGTGAGCCACAGCTCCAGTGCAAAATCCAGCCCATGGAGTCATTTACAGCTGAGAAGGGGGCCATTTGGCCCATAGGTCCAGGCTGGCTTTCCACGGAGCAATCCAGTCAGTCCCACTCCCCCATTCGATCCCCATAGCCCTGCAAGTTTAATTCCTTCAAGTGCCCATTCAATTCCCTTTTGAAATCATTGATGTTGTGGCCATTGTCTCTTCTGTTTCTAATAACGTTCATAAAGCACTTTAGTTTTGCAGTTTATAAAGTCATCTGAACCCCATAAGTGGACTAAACCCTTGATGCACCCTTCCAGCTATCTCCTCTCTGTGTAATTGCACAGGTTTGCATTACTGCAGTCAGTTCTGAAGCTTCCAGTTAAAACCAACTCTTAAAAAATGCTCTTATGAGAATTAATATTTAGATATTTAGATGAGCACTTGAAACGCCATAGCATACAAGGCTACGGGCCAAGTGCTGGAAAATGGGATTAGAATAGGTAGGTGCTTGATGGCCAGCACAGACACGATGGGCTGAAGGGCCTGTTTCTGTGTAGTATGACTCTATGACTCTAATAACTATCAAAATAGCTATCAAATCCCAAAAATTGTGCTGCTTGTGAAGTGAGCTTGTATTAAGAGAAAATCACTTTCAGTGACTTTCCAAGTAATATATTTGGTTTAAAGTACTTCTAAAAGCAATAAACAGTGAAAAATATTGAACATAGTAATTATTTATAAACAATAATACAAAATTCCAGTGCATTACTTGCCTTAAATTGAATATAGTACATAGAGTAAGCCCATCTGTTGGGCAAACACACCCTACATTTGAGATCAGATTTTAGCAAATCTACATTTAATAATGGCGATCTAATATTAAAAGAACTAGCTGCATGTTAGGAATATGACAAGGTCAGACAAAAGTTATAATGCAGATAAAAGTGCATTGCTATTATAAGTGAAATATTGATTTCTTCTAAACAACACTTTTTCTTCCATATCACAAATGGATGGAATATGAGTAATTACAACATTCTGTCTTTTAAATGAACATGAATTTATAATATTAAAATAACATCCTGCTGTAGGAATGTTGATGTTGTGTAAAAGGTTTAGTCTGTTTTATTTCAGAAGATACTGCAAACCCTAAGGCCAATTTCAGAAAAAAAATATTAGTTTAACTTAACCAGCTGCTGTCAATGGAGCTGTAGCTGTTAAATTCACACATCACGCTTTTTAGCAAATGTTGCCTAACAAATGAACTTAAGTGTTGTTTGTTTAAACCAGAATAAATGTATATATATTACCATGCCAAAAACAGCCTTTCTTTCTTTAAGTTTGCAGGAATAAATGATACAACACATTTATGGTAAGATCAGCATCAAAATTGTATTTTAAGTTGCTAAAATTCCATTTATTATATTTTTTTTTCAACAGAAACTGTATAAAATGGTTATGGAAATATTTTGATGTCCTTATTTATAACAAAATAAGATCATAACCACAGTCATAGAGAGATGCAAAAAGCCCAATCAATGTATTGAAGTCCATCCAATCTTCTTAAGAATTTTATGGCAATATATATCATAGTGTGTGTTTTTAAAATCAAAATTAACACATTTTGATTAATAAAGTTAGCAATGTAGTGTACCACATAAAAGTATCATTTTGCAGTATCATCAGCACTAGATTGCATTATGTTCCTCATGGTAATCCTTAAGTGGCATAATGCAATTCAACCAAACAAAAGTTCTAGTTTACCTTATTTGTAATCCTTTTCACTCCTCAGACTGACACTTTTATCCCCTGAACTATTCTTACATTGTAAATATTTTGCAACGTATTTCTGTTGTAAATTTCACAAGACAGATTAAGAAATTAATTTCACATAAATAGGAGAAACAGGAAATGTTTGTTACCTGGTCAAAAAAATGAGGACCAGGTACAGAAACATATGGTTATTATTAATTTTTGCTTTATCATTTTTCATTTTGACATTAAACTTGTTCTGTAGTGGGTTTCACGCACTGTGCATTGTAAACCGTAATATGAAATGAGGCTTATAGCTTCATGCCAAAGGAAATGTGATACCGAAACAATTTCAGCCAACTGTAAGGTGATGCGGCACAGAATACCAGAAGCTGTTGAAACTTTCAATGCGACTCCTGGACAATATAATACTTACTACAAAGAGACTCATAAAACAAGTGAAAGTCACCTCCTTACCCCATAAATAATTCTAGGATGCTCTAATCCGCAGGTCTGTAAATCCAATTCTGAATGCAAGCTGTTCCTTTCCTAACACAATTCTGCAAGTTTTGTCACAAATTAAATGTATTTACTTGAAAATAGAACAAAATAATTTCCATAATATAACTACCTGAGTAACATAATGTATTTGATCATAGCCATAGCTGATTATATGTTTTTCCAGCTCTAGACTTGCAAGTATTGTTCAACAAGGAAGAAATTGAGAGTTGCATTGAAATGATTATGGGTTCATGAACATTCAGCACTAACATATTTATATGGATTTTCATGTATTATTTGATATTTATCCACTATGCCGGATTCTGAAAGAAGCAGACACTCTATCAAAAATAAGCCAATCTGGTGAAGGATTACATGTGAACCATTAACCTATTTTCTTTCTGATACCAATCAACTTGCTGTACATTACCAAAGGTTTCTGTTTATCATTTCATATTTCCAGCATTTGTTGTTGCGTTTTTATCAATGCTGTGATAGCTCATTCTGAAGCCGTACATTTATAATGTGCTATCTTCTATCTCCTTTTGTGGGCTTCATTCAAAACCACACTTTAGTGAAAGCTTTTTTCTGGTTTTCCAGTTTGCTCCCCTTTTCTTCCTTTCTCTCCTAAAGGGATTGACCTCGCTGGAAGGGTTCCACAAAGTACATCCTTCACTGCACCTCCAAGTGGTATTTGTTTCATATGTGACCTTACATGCTCAATATCATTAAGCTATTCAATTGAGGAGGATAGAGCAGCTCAACAAGATCCTATCCTCACTCATTTTCATGCACTGCCATCAGGGGTCTCCAGATAGTGACCAAAAGCAGACACCCGTCACTAGTCCAAGGTCAGTTGAAACCAATTATAATTTTCCACCATCATCCTAAGTTAACTGATAGCACAGGTCAGAAGTCAAAGCTGGCATCTTCTAGATTGTATAGTTTAGTATCATACCACACTGTACATTCACTCACTAAGCTATTTGGAAACCTAGTCATTATTTTTCTCGTGTCCCAAAAATGATTAATTCAGTTCTATGTTTTTGTTTGACTTTCATTTGCTATTGATTGCCATTGTTTGATAAGGTCAGTTTTTTTTTCTGGGATAATGAAACCACAGTGCAGCATGTTCCTTTGTAACACAATATAATGAAGCAAATCATTCAGAGTACATAATTATACAATTTATACCAATTTTTCTAATTTCTGTTCATTCATCCTCAGTGCAGTACAGGTACTGCTTCACTTTACAAGAGTATGACACAAACACTAGGATCATCCTCAAAGCTAAGGCAAGTGCAGAATGGTCTGAAAGCCAAATACCTTTCCTTGTTGTTTATCAAGTTCAGTATTAAGGTAGCAGGCTATTGATATTGTTGGATAAAGACAATCTTTTACAACAAAATTAGAATGAGGGTTTCTAGCATTAGATCACTGCAAATGCCACTCCAACTCCTCAGAACACACACTCATCTTTTGCTATCAAGTGTGCACTGCGGGAAAATCCATCTCCAAGCTCACCTGAACATAGAAGCTACTGTTTGTCTTTTCAGCTGCTTTCTTAACTTTGACCTTGATACATTGGTATGGAAATACTGGTTGGCCTTGTGTACCTTTCTGTCTAACCAACAGCTACCACCTCTTACTTTGATAGTTGCACGCTTAGTCCTCATCTGATAACACATGTGACTACACTAGTTCATTTGAACCCCCACTGGAAGTACTCATTCATAAAATCTACCCCTCATTTTTTTTCAAATTTATTGTCCTGGTTAGGTAGCAAAAGAGAGATATAAAGTAATTACCTTGAATGTGGGAGAAAAATAAAGAAAAACATTTTATCAGAATTATGAATGTTAGTAAATCAATTGGTATTTTCCAGCTACTGATAAATGTCCTAATCAAACTGAATCATGTAGAGGATGAAGTATTCAGCAGAAAAGGGCAAATAGCCTATTTTCTGCCGATCTGAATTTTCTAACTTAGATTTATTTTCATGGAAAATGTTTCCCACGATACATCTAAAACCAACAATTTCAGCACCTAGCAGGAGACAAATTGAATCATGTTCAGACATTATGTGATTTTGTTTCCAGGTGTAATGACATACATTGACTAGGTGCAGAATTAAAATCTAACTTTACCATGTTTGAATGCTACACAATCTATGAGACACAAAGAGAAGCTGTTTTTGATTTGAAATTTAACCCAAATTTTGAATGTACATTTTGCATTGCTATTTCCCATTATAAATAGTCATAGTGGTAAATCAATGAGTCTCATATGCATTGTTGAGTGCTAAAATTTCACAACGTAAATCTTGTCAGTGCAATTATATCGCTGCATTCTAGGTATGACCATTTTGGAAAATGTGCATGTGGAAATTTATGAGTATGACAAATAACCACCCTCTTTGAAAATTGTGCAAAAGGAAATTTATGGGTATGACAAGTAACTTATATTACAGAACCAGTCCAATTTAAACCACCTGCTACATTATATTGTTCATTAAGGCAAAAGCCTTAGTATAAAACAGAGCCACATGTGGCAGACAATTTTAGGAACTGCACAAGTGACACATAGCAGGCTGTATTCCAAGCTGGAAATGATCTTACTTTTAGAGCTGAAATGAAAAAGGGATAACGTAACAGTGTTGAAAGAAAAGACACAAGGAAAAGAAATGATGACCACAACCCTTCTATTCCAAAGGCCAGAAAAAAAACTCTTAACGGTAAGAAAAAAAATTATAAAATGGTTAAAATTTGAGGTAGGTTGCATTAACGACATAACTTTAACCTTAAAACATGAGTGGCACAAATTGGGATTGCAATAGGAAGCTGGAAGCAAAGGCTGAAAGATTAGGGGCTGAATTTTATGGAGGTGACAGGAGCCCCGACTCTGGGTCTGAAAGGCAGTGGGAGCTCCGTCTCGGTCGTTTGGGGGACTCCCAGCCGCATTTTATGATGCTCAGGCAGTTAACTGCCTGGCGCTGGTGTTCTGTTCCTTTCAGGATGACGATCCTGCCATCAAGAGTTGCTGGCCAATCAGAGGGCCAGCAGCTCAGCAGTCTCAGCAGCGCCACTGGGAGCAGTGACCACTGCTGGGACTGGACCCAGCCTGAAGAGGCAACATGGCGCCGGCCTCGGAAGTGGGAGTCTCCACGGGGCCAGTCAGGGAGGCCCCAGTGGTGGGGGGGGGGGGGGGTGGAACAGTTTGCTGATGGCAGGGGGAGGTGTTGACACAGGGTGGCAATTGCCACCAGGGGGGAGGACATCTGTGGGCCACAGATTGCCTAAGCAGGAGGGCCTCCCCCACCCCCAAGCCCGCAGGGAGACCGTCTGTTCCTACTGAATTGTCTCCCCATGTGATGGTGCTCCTACCAGCTGCTGGTAAAATACCAGCAGTGGCGGGAAGACGCCCTTAAGTGGCCATTAAGATGCTCCACAATTTCCCCCCACCACCATCTTCCCTTGGCATTTTATGGGCCCCCTTGCCTCCCTGCCTGTTCCTAGAGGGCCGATAAAATTCAGCCCCAGGAGGAGGTTTCACAGTGATAGACAAGCAATATTAAAGGTATCAGGGCAGGAAGCTAGAACAGTGTAATAGGGATATCTGTTAGAAAATGCAATTCATGATGGTTCTTTTGGTACCGGAGAAGAAGCAGTACACAGTAAGTACATTCACTGGTTGAGAATCTTTTGTGAATATTCTCGTTTATAAATTTTCATTAATGTTAGATGGCATAAAATGCTTAGAGGCCTATTAGTTGCACAGAAGAATGAGATACTAACAACTTAATTCAGCATATGCCACAACTTTAGTGATAGTGATCATTTGTGTTCCATTAGTTTTCAATTGTGCAAGATATATAGGGTAAGATTTTACCGGCTCCAGGGTGGCAGGCCAGGAGGTGGTGGGGAGGGGGGGAGGTACTGGTAAAATGCTAGGGAGCTGCCTCAGGAAGGCTTCCTGACGCAACCCGTGCCGAGCTATATTAGCAGCATTGGGAATGGCAGCAGCTCAGCCGCCCGCCACTACGGCAGGCGGACAATTTGAATAATGAAAGACCCAATTGAGCGTTATTACCTGAACCCCCCCACATTTTTGAGGTGGAGGTGCGGCCCCACCACCTGGGGAGTCTGCCAACTGCATCACATTCTAGGCTCATTGCCCCAAAGAGGGGCTCTGGGCTGCAATAGCTGCCCCCATGGCCTTGACGCCGCCACTGGTGAGGTTACCCCTCTGATCACCTGGGCCTGTCTGCCTGGCCCTGGCAGAAAAGTGACTTGTCTTCTTCCCCTGTGAAAGTGCCTCAAAATGGAGGCTACCAAAGCTACATGCGTTCTGATTGGGCTGGCAGCATGGAGTGTCCTTAATTGGAGGCGGGCTCAGCAGTGGCCAATTAAGAGGCTGCCTCCAGGAAGATTGCTTTCATGGTCCCACCACCAGCTCATGGGGGCTCAGGACCCACATTTGGTTCCTACATCGGGACTTACCCCCTGCTGGTAAAATCCTGGCCATAATGTTTAAAATATTTCAATAGCTATTATCAGCAATTTCATTGCACACTAGATTTAAATAAAAATCTAAAATGTCACAGCTGGCAGGAGCACACAATGTTAAATATTGTAAATATCTATGTGTCGGGGGGTTGGGGGGGGTGGTGGGAGTGCTTTGGGAGGGACTTGGATGGGTGGATCTGAAGCATAATATTTCATCTGTGATGGAAGATTAAAATACTAATAAAGGGTTTAGACTGATAAGGACCATTCTGATTTCAAATTCTGTTGTAAAGAGAATCATAATTGAAAATATGGTTATTGATTAAAATAGAATTGAATATGGACCTATACCAGGTTCTTTAAAAATGCTGAAGACAAAAGCTGTGTTGGTGTAAGACAATTGTTGAAACCTAGGGCCGGATTTTCAAGATGGGGTTGAGAACTAGATACCTGGATAATTTGTGGGTCCAGACCCCATGCCTCAACTGTGTTGCTCACATGATGCTATTTTGAAATGGAAATGCCCTAATTGGGCAGGAGGCGAGCTTGGTGCCTGATTAGTGCTGAGCATCTCCAAGAGGCAGGAGCTGCCTGCAGAGCACAAGCGGCAAAGACAGACGGCAGCCATGATGAGAAGACGGATGGGCCCACCGCCAGCAGGATCGGGGTTCCTTCTTTGGGGGCAATCCAGGGCCCTCGGAAGGCCCCCCCCCAGCAGCGATCACTGCCACCGCCCCCAGGCAGGTGGAAGAAATGCTTTCTTTCCAGCTGATAGTTCTCTTTGGAGCCAGAACGGTGAAAAAATATGGCAGTAGTGCCCCTCCGATTCCACTATGGCAGATTTCCACCCCTGTTTTAAGCCATTCTGTCAGTGAGGCAGGGATGTTGAGCACCCCGGCAAAAGATCTAGAGGTGTTAAAGGCAGCTTCTTTAAAAAGGAATTGCACTCCTGCATTGATTAGAGGACAGTGAGGTAAGAATTTATGCACACCTCTTGTTGGCAGCCGCTTGTAAAGCCGCATCGATGGCTTCACTCGAGCAACCCAATTTCAGGAAGGATTTCCTAAAACAGTCATTTGGCAGCTTATTATCATATACAATGATCTCTAACACATTTTTAAAAATTGGTTCCCCCCCACCACCCCGGGATGCCAGAAAAATCACCCCAATCCGATATGGCATCAAATGTATTTCAGGCGTCTTTCAGGACTAATTTAATTCCTGCTGGCTGGAATGGGTGGAAAGCCTTGTTCTCTTGCTTTCTCATACAATTTTATTGATAATTTAATCTTTTACTTCATAATGCCCAGTAAAATATTGATTTGGCTGATCAGGAAAATCTACATTCAAAAGTGATCTTAAGTCCTGGGGGGATGCAAATAATTGTCTTCTTTGCTCCATGAAAGAACTGTTTTAAAAGCAATGACATAATATTATTAATTTGCTGCAAAGTAATAGCTTCTTTTGCTTTTCTCTAACTTTCAGGTTTCCTTTGTGGTCCTGAATCATTTTTTGGCAGTTAAACTGTATTTCCCAAATTCAAACGTAAAATGTCCTTCGACAATTTATGTCTTGTAATTTATTTTGGAATTCTTTTGGGGGCAAGCTTGGCTTGTAGTGCAGTTACGATGACCTTTTTTGTGTTTTACAAACAACCAAGATGCACAATATTATATCTGTAAGAAGTGAGTATACAGCAACAATTGCTAAATTCCTACAATACTGGAAAGTGGACAAAAATAATATAAGCTGGAAAATTATCCTCGTGTCACCAAACTCTGAAGTGATGTTGTGTTTGGCTGAGAGTTGCCTCAGGTGATCACCTTTGACAATTATTGCATCTTTAAACAATTATGAGTGGTTGGTTATGCCACAGTAGAATCAGAACTCACACCATTTCTTTTAAAACAGTTCTTTCATGGAGCAAAGAAGATTATTTGCATCGCTCCGGGTCTTTAGATCACTTCTGAATATAGATTTTCCTGATCAGCCATTGTTTCATAGTGTGCTTCCATTGCTTTCATGCTTGGTGTCAGATGCATTAACTTTATCAATTGGTGTAGTGCCTTCTCATGTACTCTTACGTTCACTTACAATTTGCCTGTTCTTTCTGATGTTCCTTTTTTTTTATGAGCAACAGTTTTTAATTAAATCATAGTTTCTCTTTTATGATCTTCCTTTTGCACTATTTCTATATTTCCTTTATTTTTAATATAGCTTTTTAAAATTAATGTTACACTCATCAAGATGAAGAATGCATATTTTCTATCCATTATCATCATCAAGCCTTCCAGGTGGAGTTTAGCACAGCCAGCTGCCAAGTAAAACGTCTTTTACTCTTTTCAACAATGTGCCTTACAAATGAGCAGTTCCCACTGCGACAGTGTGATTTTTTTTTCCACTTCCAACACTAGCTACCTAATGACTTCACTGTGTGAAATTTCCAATTAGTGCCAAATTAGGGGAAATTTTTGCTGCGAGCCCATACCCATTTAAATCTAAGTTGAGACGGCCCAAACTCATTTCACAGAGGCCTCTTGTAGCCAGAAAACAGAGGAGACGTTCATTACATTAGTCTGGGCTGCATTTGGACTCAGGCCCTACAAAGAAAAGTTGTGTCCAACCCACCCAACTTTCCAGGTTCCTTTTCCACTGTCTCAACCCACCTTGCTAATTATACATCCTGGAATCAGGTGATGCTATGTAGTCTGGATTACTTTTTGACAATTAATGCTGTTCCTATTTGGACCACCAGGAGCCCTGTGGCTCTTTCTGATTTTCTTCCCACCCATTAACTGTGTTCTGTGCTTCATTTGATCACCCAGCCAAGGACAGCAATGCCCCATTCTCAGGAGACCAGGCATAAATGCCTGTAAAAATTATAATTTAACAGCAGGTTTCTTAGACATTGGCACTGCACACTCCTGCACAGAGCCATTTTTGAATTAATTGCTATCATTATGGCTATTTATTTTACCACGTGAAAGGCAAACACACTCTTAAGGAGCCATCGGAGCTATTGGGACAGATGCAAATTTAGTGAACTGATGAATTTTCATCATTACCACTAGGCCAGTAATCTAGTGGAATGGATTATCTGCCCTTTAAAGGGGCTGCTTGATTTTCCTTCCACAAAATAAATGGAACGAAAGGCAGAGGCTTTCTAGAAAAGTTTGACAATTGATCTACCAGATTATCACCCAGGCAGTGAAACTGAAAATCAACCCAATCGTGATTACACATTTTAGTAAACACATATTTGAAAAGTTACTACCTCATTTGAGTTATGGTTCTATTTCAGTATTGCTTCTCTGTTTGCTTTGCAGAAACACAAAGATCAGTGAATTTTCTCCTTGGAGCAAAGGAGATTGAGGGGAGATTTGATAGAGGTGTACACGATTATGACAGGTTTGGATAGGTAGCCAAAGAAAAGTGGTTCCCATTGGCTATTAGTACCAGGACTTGGGGACACAGATTTAAGATTTTGGGCAAGAGATGCAGAGGGGATGTGAGGAACGTTTTACGCGGTGCATGATAATGACCTGGAACTCGCTGTCTACGAGTGTTGTGGAGGCAGAGATAATCAATGATTTCAAAAGGAAATTGGATGGACACTTGAAAGAAATAAACGTGCATTGGTACAGGGACTGAGAGGGGGAATGGGACTAACTGGATTGCTCTACGAGACCTAGCATGGACTCAATGGGCCAAAGGCCTCCTTCTGTGCCGTAAATTACTCTAGGGTGAGATTTTAACTCAGTCAAAACCCATTTACTTATACAGAGTTAAAATTACGACCCTATATGTCCGATTTTATCGGGCAGGAAGTGGGCCCCTGCCTGCCGATGAAACTGGGGCAAGGTCTGATACATTTTCATAATTGGGTTCCATTTGTTTAATGTTGGTGAGCTGCCAACACTGAACCAGCACTGATAGGTGACACACTGCTCAGGGGGTAGTAGGAAATCTGGTGGCTTCTCTCCAGAATAGAGCAGGAAGTAGAGCATTAAAATTTGGGAGGCAATCCCGGGGGGACATGGAGTGAGCGCCTCCAGTACATGGTAAGGTCTTTTTGGGGCTACAAGCAGTATTAATTGGGACAAAAATTGGTTTCACAATTTCAGTCTGTCCCACATATGTTTACAAGTCTGTATTCCTCCTGGTGACACTTTTTATTTCTGTTCTTCACAAATAACACTACTTGTTCAGTCTTTTGTACATCTTGTAGCAAGCCAGAAACATGTTTTAGTGAACTTCCCATTCATTATTTCTCAGTCCTTTTTCATATTGTGTTTTTATTGATATGATAACTTTGGAAGTAAATAGGCTAAAAACAAAAACAATTTGAAATCAACTGCACAGTTTCTTTTTGCTTTTATCCTCCCTTAGCCTTTAAGAACATTTAGCCAAAAACAAAGATTCAATGTAACATCACCAAGGGAATACAGCCATGGCAAATTTTCCTTTAGCTTTCTGCATCATTTTAATATACATGATAAGCTGACTTGCTGACAAATGCAAAGGGCAGACAGAGTTTAAGAAGTTCAGAATTTTTTGACATGAACTGTCTGCTTTCAGTTAATGTGTCAAGTCTTGTTATATTCTTGAAGTTGAGCAACAATATGATTAGGATGGAAATGGCTCATTCGTATCATTTACTTAGGCAATAATGAATGAGAAAGCATGTGTATGTCGAGGCTTTTTATCATGCTAGTGATTGTCTTGACATGAATGAAAGCTGAGTGCTGGAGAAAACCTTGGTTCAATAAAAACTCCAGCATACATATGCCTGTCCTCTGAAATCATACCCCATTTACTGATAATTAAGTAGAAGTCAATCATTGTCATCAAATTAATATTTTAAAAGCTAAGTAAATCTCTAAATACAGACATAAAAGCCTACAAATTACGATCCTAAATGCATTATGTGTTCACATAACATTCCCTGATCTGCTATTGTAGCAGATGAACTACCCCTTATAAAATAAATAGGCTAGCACTGTAGCATTTGTCATTAGTTGCCACTTGTTAGTAAACAGCAAAAACTTATCTTAATAAATTGATGTTTCACTGCTCACTGACTCAATTCCACATTGCAGTTATTAATCAAACAACATTGTAGAGGGATCAAAATGGAAACTTCATATTTCACAATTTGTTACAAATTTTCCATTCAATTAAATATCTGCATTAAAATTATGGAAAATGCAATGCCACACAAACTCATTTCATTCACGAATATTGAAAACCAGAATTTCTATGGAGTGTTAAACTGAATTGAAACCTAGAATGACAGTCTATGAATGATCCCAGATTTTACTAATAATGTTTGGTATCTTCAATTTGGAAAGAACACCAGTCAATCGGAAATGTTCGTCCTCCCAACCAGTTGCACCCTGAAAAAAAGAATAAGTAGTCTTTGATGAAACCAAGTGCTACACAGGTCCTACATATCTTGCTCTCCATACAATTAACTTTAAATTGTGCTCATCAGCCTCCTAGGATTCATATGGCATTATGGTACATTTTCCATTTTCTTATTTACTAATAAATACCCTGTGACATTAGTCAGAGTGGCTCTGAGGATATACAGGATGTAGCTGATTGCTGCAATGGTGAAGTCAGCTCTGTTCATCCAGGAACTGGTGGAGGACTTGATGCCATATGTAGTGCACATGTATGTAAACCATGTGTGCATCCATTTCGTGAAACTCAGTGAGGTCCCATGTGGCATTCTGAAAGTTTCTTATTCAAAAAACTTTGTGGCCTTTTATTATCATTCTGTTGTGAAGATTCTTTGTCTTTTAGTCTATTGATTTTCTGCTGTTCTTTTTGCGGTTGATTGTGTATGTGAGGGTGACAGTGTTAACAGTTGCGCACATGCAATAACAGTGATTGAGTGATGGACCTGTAGGAAATATATAATAATGTGAGTAGAAAGAGAGACACCAAAAGGAGGTAGCAAAACTATCATGAAAAGTAAAGAAAAGAGGAAAGAGAGGGTCCAATAGAATAAGAAAATTGTGCATGCATCTGCTGACTGTGAGGTCAAATCCTGTGCATGTAAGATACAATGCATGCAAGATGGGATCAATTAATTGGTATCACCCTAACGAGCAGGATTTTGAAAATTGTTCCATGCTGTAGTTATACCAATAATATTAACTTCTACAAAGCCTATGACCAGTTTTGTGAGTTATTGTGGTAATATGAAACTAAAGCATGCTTTTCAAAATTCAGTTCAGTGAGGAATTCATAAAACCCTATTTGTGGATTGATCTAAAACAGAGTTTAGATTGCTTGCTATCACTTTATTTATTACTTTTTTGTTGAGCCATCCAGCCTTATCATAAATACTAACTGTCAGGGGCAATATTTTCCAGATAGCAGGGGAAAGATATTTTGACAGATTCTCGGAAAATGTGATCAGCTACTTCCACCCAATATTTTGATACAATCATAATGAAAATTGAATCAGTGGTAGTGTTCAGCATTCAATATACAGGCAGTCATGTTCATTTAAATTTACCACCTTAATCAAGTCCAGAAACATTCCACTAAAGTCATGCAAGTGACATCTTTTTGCATGTAAGCAATGGGAAATAGTTTCTAACAAGATAACAAAGAACAAAGAAAAGAACAGTACAGCACAGGAACAGGCCATTCGGCCTGCGCCGATCTTGATGCCTGTCTAAACTAAAACCTTCTGCACTTCTGGGGACCGTATCCCTCTATTCCCATCCTATTCATGTATTTGTCAAGATGCCTCTTAAACGTCGCTTATCAAGTTGGTGAGGATGGGCCAGGAGGTGCTCAGCTTGAATTGGCCAGCTGCTCCTCAGACTGTTGTCTTCTTCCTCCGCGCCACCTTCCAGAATAGTAAAAATGCAAAAGCTTCTTTAGCTATGTAAATATGCATTTTACCACATTATAATCCTGTAATGATAGTATTTTCAGGTGCTAGTGAGAACAAAGAAGAAAGAACAGTACAGCACAGGAACAGGCCATTCAGCCCTCCAAGCCTGCGCCGATCTTGATGCCTGCCTAAACTAAAACCTTCTGCACTTCCGGGGTCTGTATCCCTCTATTCCCATCCTATTCATGTATTTGTTAAGATGCCTCTTAAACGTCTCTATGGTACCTGCTTCCACCACCTCCCCCAGCAACAAGTTCCAGGCACTCACCACCCGCTGTGTAAAGAACTTGCCTCGCACATCCCCTCTAAACTTTGCCCCTCGCACCTTAAACCTATGTCCCCTAGTAACTGACTCTTCCACCCTGGGAAAAAGCTTCTGACTATCCACTCTGTCCATGCCGCTTATAACTTTGTAAACCTCTATCATGTCGCCCCTCCACCTCCGTCGTTCCAGTGAAAACAATCCGAGTCTATCCAACCTCTCCTCATAGCTAATACCCGCCAGACCAGGCAACATCCTGGTAAACCTCTTCTGTACCCTCTCCAAAGCCTCCACATCCTTCTGGTAGTGTGGCGACCAGAATTGCACACAATATTCTAAGTGTGGCCTAACTATGGTTCTGTACAGCTGCAGCATGACTTGCCAATTTTTATACTCTATGCCCCGACTGATGAAGGCAAGCATGCCGTATGCCTTCTTGACCACCTTATCCACCTGCGTTGCCACTTTCAGTGACCTGTGGACCTGTACGCCCAGATCTCGCTGCCTGTCAATACTCCTAAGGGTTCTGCCATTTACTGTATACTTCCCACCTGTATTAGATCTTCCAAAATGCATTACTTCACATTTGTCCGGATTAATCTCCATCTACCATTTCTCCGCCCAAGTCTCCAACCGATCTATATCCTACTGTATTCTCTGACAATCCTCATCACTATCCGCAACTCCACCAACCTTTGTGTCGTCCGCAAACTTACTAATCAGACCAGCTACGTTTTCCTCCAAATCATTTATATATACAACAAACATAAAAGGTCCTAGCACTGATCCCTGCAGAACACCACTAGTCACAGCCCTCCATTCAGAAAAGCACCCTTCCACTGCTACCCTCTGTCTTCTGTGACCGAGCCAGTTCTGTATCCATCTTGCCAGCTCACCTCTGATCCCATGTGATTTCACCTTTTGTACCAGTCTGCCATGAGAGACCTTGTCAAAGGCTTTACTGAAGTCCATATAGACAACATCCACTGCCCTTCCTTCATCAATCATCTTCGTCACTTCCTCAAAAAACTCAATTAAGTTAGTGAGACACGACCTCCCATTCACAAAACCATGCTGCCTCTTGCTAATAAGTTCATTTGTTTCCAAATGGGAGTAAATCCTGTCCTGAAGAATCCTGTCCAATAATTTCCCTTCTACTGACGTAAGGCTCAACGGCCTATAGTTTCTTGGATTATCTTTGCTACCCTTCTTAAACAAAGGAACAACATTGGCTATTCTCCAGTCCTCTGGGACGTCACCTGTAGCCAATGAGGATACAAAGATTTCTGTCAAGGCCCCAGCAATTTCCTCCCTTGCCTCCCTCAGTATTCTGGGGTAGATCCCATCAGGCCCTGGGGACTTATCTACCTTGATGCTTTGCAAGACGCCCAACACCTCCTCCTTTTTGATAACGACATGACCCAGACTATCTTTACTCCCTTTCCTAAACTCATCATCCACCACTTGAAGATAATGGGGAAAGCAGAATTCTAAAGCATTATACTGAATATTCTGGCAACACAGTTTGTTAAATAAAAGTTCAGGCTACAAAGATTGAAAATTTTTATACCTGAGTTATTGTAGTAATATGAAACTGGTGCATTCTTTACGAATGAGAGGCTAAAATGTTACTGAAGAAAAAAAAATGACCTTAATATTCTGATGAGTCAGTTCTGATGAAAGGTCATTGATTTGAATTGGCTTCTCTCTCTGCAGATGTTGCCTGACCTGCTGATTATTTCAAGCATTTTATTTATTTATTTCGAGATACAGCACTGAAACAGGCCCTTCAACCCACTGAGTCTGTGCCGACCATCAACCACCCATTTATACTTTTTTTTAATTCATTCATAGGATGTGGGCATCGCTGGCCAGGCCAGCATTTATTTCCCATCCCTAATTGCTCTTGAGAAGGTGGTGGTGAGCTGCCTTCTTGAACTGCTGCAGTCCATGTGGGGTACGTACATCCACAGTGCTGTTAGGAAGGGAGTTCCAGGATTTTGACCCAGCGACAGTGAAGGAACGGCGATATAGTTCCAAGTCAGGACGGTGTGTGACTTGGAGGGGAACTTGCAGGTGGTGGTGTTCCCATGTATTTGCTGCCCTTGTCCTTCTAGTTGGTCGAGGTCACGGGTTTGGAAGGTGCTGTCTGAGGAGCCTTGGTGCATTGCTGCAGTGCATCTTGTAGATGGTACACACTGCTGCCACTGTGCGTTGGTGGTGGAGGGAGTGAATGTTTGTAGATGGGGTGCCAATCAAGCGGGCTGCTTTGTCCTGGATGGTGTCGTGCTTCTTGAGTGTTTTTGGAGCTGCACCCATCCAGGTAAGTGGAGATAATTCCATCACACTCCTGACTTGTGCCTTGTAGATGGTGGACAGGCTTTGGGGAGTCAGGAGGTGAGTTATTCGCCTCAGGATTCCTAGCCTCTGACCTGTTCTTGTAGCCACGGTATTTATATGGCTACTCCAGTTCAGTTTCTGGTCAATGGTAACCCCTCGGATGTTGATAGTGGTGGATTCAGCGATGGTAATGCCGTTGAATATCATTAATCCTACATTAATCCCATATTCCTACCACATCCCCAACCACCTACCTATATTAGGGGCAATTTATAATGACCAATTTACCTATCAACCCGCAAGTCTTTGGCTGTGGGTGGAAACCAGAGCACCCAGCAAAAACCCATGCAGTTACAGGGAGAATTTGCAAACTCCGCACAGGCAGTACCCAGAATTGAACGCGGGTCGCTGGAGCTGTGAGGCTACGGTGCTAACCACTGCGCCACTGTGCTGCCCATTTTATGGTTTTATTTGAGATTTCTAGTATCTACAATATCTTGCTTATGTCCAATATATTCTACCTTTTGAAATAAGGTCTAGACACCTCCCCTGATTCCGCTGATTCTGGTGATCATTGAATTATTTTATGCAACTATGTTTTATTGTTTCATCTGTTATAGTCTCAACTAATGGCCCAGATTGTGCTGGAGCAGGGCAACAACTGATATGTTCTGTTAGTTAGACTTCTTCATCCATGTTTAGGTTCTAACATTTTTTGCCCTGCCAGCAAACTGATAATGGCGTGGCAAGGACATCAGGGAATCTGGGACCTCAGTAAACAATGGGACAAATAGTGTATTTCCTTAATTAAAGAGATTTAAGGATTCAGAAGTAAAGAAAGGGAGGTCTAAAAAGCAGGGTGAATTAAAGTGGGTGAATTCAATGTCGAATCAGGTACAGACAGAGACATAAAGAGAGGGAAAGAGAGATTGGATTAAGAGATGGAGAGAGAAAAGGAAAAATAAGAGAACACAAAAATTAAAAATTTGACATTTTTTAAATTTCCAAAAGCAATTCACAATTTGAAAGAATGAGACCATACTTGTGATTGTTCACATTCTGGGCAACAGGGTTTGATTGATATCATTAATAATGATCACATTGTTAAAAGGAGTGTTTGTTGTTAATTACTGGATCACTTCTTGTGATGAGTTTATTGGGCAATTAATGCACAAATGCAACAACTTTAAGAAAATTACTAAGACATTGGGCTGGATTTTACCAGCCCGCTGACATTGTAAAGTACCTCTAGGAGAGTCCCGCCATGGGCCTTGACACCAGGAAGGCCCTGCCCTACATTACCAGCAGCAGCGGTGCCTCGATGGCGGCCCCCACCGCCGCTCAGCACCAGGGACATTGTTAATATGTGCTAATTAATTGAAATGAAAGCATAATTACTTACCTCGTTGTGAAGGCCATCCCACGCCGATATTCCAGCTGATTCCTGGATCTCCCACGTCTTCAGATCTCGTTCGGAGATCCAAGGCGGAACACTGGTGGGGAGAGGGGAGGAGTGAAGTTTTCAGGGAGGTGGGAAAACTCTTGCCATTGGTTGAGGGGATGGTGGGAAGGGGTTGAGGATCAAAGTTAATAAAGTTCGGGTGGGGGAAAGTTTGCAATCAGAATAAAAGTTTTTCTTTGGGGTAGAGGGCAGTTTATAGATTGATTCATCATTGGGGGCGGGGTAGGAGAAGGGACTCAAACTGCTATTAAAGTTTTACTTTTATTTTTTGCAGCCTGGGACCTTTAAAAATTTAAATGGTCCTTAAGGGCTTGGAGCCCTTTAAAAATGGCGCCGGCACCTGCATGGTAGCACTGGATGCGGTTGCTGGGGCTGGAGTGCCTGCCCCCTCTATGTAAATAAGGACAGCAAGCTGGAAACATCCAGCCCATTAAGTGCGAGATATAATTTTTGTGAAGCTAATAGCAGATTGGGCTGGAACTTGTGGCAATTTGCAATTCACGGCGTATCTCTTCATCGGCACAAGTTGTTGGCTGATTTGCACATTAATAACGACGTTCGTTGTTCACATGCTGCTATTTTTCCAGCAAAACTGGACTAATATCATTATGAACTATTATTACCCTAATATATATGCAAGTCCTTTAAAATATATGTAAATATTACTGATCCATTATTATCATCATAGCTTAGTATATTCGTAGATCAAGATAAATCAAGCAGGATCGTTTTCACATGTATCCATAGATTATTGGAGCATCATGCAGTGGCATTTTGATTGACACTTCATTCTGCCCTGTTAATAATCCACTGAGGATTTCCCTCCAAGTGATAGATCTTTAATCCTGCATTAAATAGTTTTCTTAACATATCGCTTTCAGGTTTCATAGATATGCATCACAACATATTCAGGTTTTATGTTTAAAAGTACAGCTTCAGACTTAGAAAACTTTCATGTTGTATTGATTTAAACTATGATACTTTATCACTTTAAAATACTTTATACAAGTCATTTAACTTTCCTCTTTCATACCTTGTTTATGTATCTTGTGTCCTGTAGGTTCACATTTTCACATGTCCAAAAGCTGGGCTGGGCTGCTGCATGATATTGACAACACAGTCTATAGGATGAGTGAGACTTAGAATCTAGACTGCAAGCAAACTTTCCAACTTCTGCCTGTGTTCAAAAAGAGCACTGTTTATCTATGCCACATTAAAAAGTAGAAATGTTACTAACATGTGGTAGAAATATATAAACAAGTAAACAATTCCACAAGCTAGGTCTATAACTTTCTCTTTTCTGTGGCACTTATTAATTATTAGGTTAAACATTAGCCACTGCTTCTGTTGTGTTTCTCTATGTATTTTGATTATGCTGTAGGGAAAACATTCTGTTCTCTCTGACTGACTTGACCATGTGATTGATTGCTGTACAAAACTTTCCGAGCATAGCAATCACTTACGTACGCAATTCCATGAGTTGAAAACAAGATAGCTCTTCATGAACTAAGATCATTTTATTGTATCCTTTTCATAGTATCCTGCTTTCAAACATGTTGACTGAAATCTGTACCCAGTCTTACAAATCAACATTGCATAGAGGGAAAGTTAGTTCGGAGCAATATGGCCAGAAAGAACAAATATATTCTCATCAACTGCTGTTCTCAAACATTTTAAGAAATTGGTGATAAGTGTAACAGAAGCAATTCATTTCATTTGGGATTGAGGGTTCAGCTAGTTCACATTTCTCTGATTTATAAGCAATCACATCGAAGATCACGGCATCTATATTTCATTGATAAAACCAGACTGCAATGTAGTTTTTAAGCACAAATAACTGCATTTTGGTTTTACATTTGTGCGATATATAACTGAAATTTGAAATATCTTTTCATACTATTATTCTTTAGCCCAAGAAACTATCTTTAACAATAGAGGCGAGGTCATAAATATTCCTCAGTTGCTTTTGACACTTCCTTCAGCTCCATGTAATTACTATTTTGTTGACATTCACAACACATTGTGCCAGAATTCTACTTCTGTTGAGACCCAGCCCTAAATTACACAGAGTTTTGTTGCAGTCCACAGTGAGCTGATTGAACACTGCTGGACGACAAGGAACTGAATTAGGGCGACAGTAATAAAGGGCCCAAACTTGCCTGGTATACACTTACAGCAGCAAGAGTTAACATTTGTCTTAGTTTTTGTTTACAAAGGCATTCTGGATATATGAAGCCAATCACTTATGGGAAATATGGGAATAATTAAAGTAGCATCACATTATACATCTGAATAGAGCGTGCTTTTGAAAGGAAGTAAATTATTGAATTAAGAAAGGGTCTCCATCATTAATTCACCAAAATGATTTCTGCTGTAAAATATTTTGCCTCTGCATATTATTGATAATAAATGTGATTAAAAGAAAGTAGTCATCTGGGAACGGCTTTGTTATTGTAATGCTGCTGTTGCCAAGAAATTTAATCCCTACTGTACTCTTTCTATCTTCAGAAAGCACTTTTATTTGTATGTGCATCTGTGTTTGCACATGTACACATAAGCGAGCTGGATTTCGTCTGACTTCAGGTTCTGTGGTGATGGGGTGCAGAAAATTGGTGCAGCAACGGCTGCCACAGAACTCCACTCTGGGATTGTCGGGCCCGATCTTCCTGCTGTCGATCTTCCTGTAGTCCTGTTGCCACTCCTGGCGGTGGGTGCGGAAAATAGCAACGTCCCCACGGGTCCCACGCTGCCATGATTCCGCGGCAGGTGACCACTTTACATTTTCATAGTGCCACCACCCCCCCCAGTGAGTGGTGGGGGCAGTATTGGCGACTCCGTTTACGGTGTCACTGATGCGGAAGCAGGTGCTGGCACCATTTTGAAAAGGCTACCCCCTGCAGACAGTTCAACAAAGTGTAGGGTTGACCCCTTCCCTATACACAAAGTGCAGAGTTTAGTCCCTCCCAACACCACTACCCATCAAAGTGCAGAGTTCACCCCTTCTGCCCTTACCCTTTACCCATCAGAGTGCAGAGTTCACTCCATCCCAACCCCTCCACCTATCAGAGTGCACAGTTCATTCTCTCCCAACCCCCCTACCCATCAGAGTGCTGTGTTCACCCCTTCCCCCCTCACCCCCTACCCATCAGAGTGCAGAGTTCACCCCTTCCCCCCTCACCCCCTACCCATCAGAGTGTAGAGTTCACTCCTTCCCCCCTCACCCCCTACCCATCAGAGTGTAGAGTTTACCCCTTCCCCCTCACCCCCTACCCATCAGAGTGTAGAGTTCACCCCTTCCCCCCTCACCCCCTACCCATCAGAGTGTAGAGTTTACCCCTTGCCCCCTCACCCCCTAACCATCAGAGTGTAGAGTTCACCCCTCCCCCCCTCACTCCCTACCCATCAGAGTGTCGAGTTCACCCCTTCCCCCCTCACTCCCTACCCATCAGAGTGTAGAGTTCACCCCTTCCCCCCTCACTCCCTACCCATCAGAGTGCAGAGTTCACCCCTTCCCCCCTCACCCCCTACCCATCAGAGTGTAGAGTTCACTCCTTCCCCCCTCACCCCCTACCCATCAGAGTGTAGAGTTCACCCCTTCCCCCCTCACCCCCTACCCATCAGAGTGCAGAGTTCACCCCTTCCCCCCTCACCCCCTACCCATCAGAGTGTAGAGTTCATCCCTTCCCCCCTCACTCCCTACCCTTCAGAGTGTCGAGTTCACCCCTTCCCCCCTCACTCCCTACCCATCAGAGTGTAGAGTTCACTCCTTCCCCCCTCACCCCCTACCCATCAGAGTGTCGAGTTCACCCCTTCCCCCCTCACTCCCTACCCATCAGAGTGTAGAGTTCACCCCTTCCCCCCTCACCCCCTACCCATCAGAGTGTAGAGTTCACCCCTTCTCCACCTTGGTGGCGCCAGCTTTCTCCAGATGGGATAATGAAGGCATGTGAGTGCTGCTTGTCACACTGAGGATCGGGAACTGAAAGTAAGTGCAAATAAGTGGTTTATATTTTAATTTATGCAAATGAGTTATTTAAATATGCTGAGTCGGGTCACATCGCAGAGCGGCAGAGAGACTGCCACGGAGCATCCCTGCCGCCGGGAAGATCGGGCCCGACAATCCCAGAGTGGAGTTCTGTGGCAGCCATTGCCGCTCCAATTTTCTGCACCCCCTCCACTACGGAACCCGAAATCAGGCTGGGAACAAAATCCAGAGCATGTGTGTACATACATATATATGCATGTGTCTGAGAAAGACAACCTGATTCAGGTATACCTACGTCTCCTATCTAATGCAAGCAGAGGTCTTTTAAAATGATTTTGTAACACCAAGTCATACAGTATGAATTAAAACTCATCAGGGCCCATGAGCTGCTGGTGCCTGCCATGCCTCCATGAGGATAAAAGGTATGCCATTAAAATGAGGACTGAACTACATCAGTGCAGCGTGGTTCAATTATTCTCTGCCTTCTAATCCTGCTTCATCTAAACACTAACACTCACTGCTGACTCTCCGGGTGCCCTGGAGATGGGCTTCCTTTATGTTCAGCCGGTTTAGCCTGCCCCATTGACATTCAGTTCAAATATAGAAGAGACTGGTGAATTATTACACACTGGGCCAGGTTTGTGTCTGTCTCATTTCACATGGCTAAGCAAACCTTTTGTTTAGTTGGATTCACACTCATCCACGAACCACCTTGCAGTAATTGTTATTTGCAATTACTTTCTTTTAGTGAAGTTAAATTTAAAGAAAGCCATGCAGAATAAAGCACAGCCAAACTTCTTAAGTACTAAATATTTTTCAGATTTACCACCCTTGATATAATGCAGAACTCTTGAACTTCATGGGCAGATACCAAACAATATCATTGTACTGTCCACCACATGATATTAGAATTCTAACTTTGCACAAAGAAATAATAGATATTGCAGGGACAACTATCTGGAATTGTCATACAACTGCAGAAATATTTATAATTTAAATGGAGTTTTGTGGAACATTATTCAATTTACCTCAGTTTACACTGTTCAGAAATGACTAAATTTGACATAATAGCATAGATTGTATTGACAAATTATTACTTGGACTGTAAGATTAATATAAGTAAAATCAACAGAAATTTATGCAATGTGACCTCTGCTACGTGATAAAATATTAGTGTTCAAAGCTCTAAATCTTTGTACTGAAAATGAGGAGTGTGCCAGCAAAAGGAGAGCAGATATAACCCAGTATTTCTACTGCAAAATATAGTTCATTTGGAGCTAAAATCTTTGAAATAAAGCAGAAACTCTGTTTGTCCTGTGAGGGTACATTGGTGTTGCCAGGAAACTAGACATGCTCAGTATATATTATACCACTCATCCATCATTTGGATGCAAGTAAATCAGCTTAACTCAAACAGAGACAGCACACTGCACAACAGTTGAAAGTCACAGTTCCTTATATTTGGCCTGGTACTGGACGTTAAAAAAGCAAAGCTTGTTGGCCTTGAATTAGGGTGGCACCATCCAGTGTCTCTTGACCATAATATTAACTCATGATTCCTTTGACAAACACAGTGAAAATGTATTACCATATAACAATGCCTTATCTGTCATCTTTTCTATTTGCTAACGGTTTTAACAACACCTACAAAGAGGCTTGGAAAGGCCAAATGGGCAGATCAACTCTCAGCCTCTGGAATTAAGGTGAGGCCAGCCTGATTTTCCAGAAGATCAATCACTTGTAGTCACAGATGTTTTTGTACGATGATCTAAGCCATAGGTAACAAGCAAACAAACTTCTTCGAAACATTAAAAGGCAGCCTGTGAGAAAACAGAAATGATTAGGTTCTAAACATTCATCCCAAAGTACCTTACAGCCAATGAAGTATTTTTGAAGAGTAGTCACCATTTTAGTTTAGGAAGCGCGGCAGCCAATTTGGGCACAGCAAGGCCCCACAAACAGCAATGAGGTAATGGCCAGATAATTTGTTTCAATGATATTGGTTGAAGGATAAATATTGGCCAGGATACCCAGGAGAACAACCCTGCTCTCCTTCGAAATAATACCATGGAATCTTCTACCTCCATCTGAGAGAGCAGACGAGGCTTTAGTTTAAAGTCTCATCAGAAAAACAACACCTCCAATAGTGCAGCACTCCCTCAGTACTGCACTCGAGCGTGAGCCAAAGTAGAGCAATGGATTGTAATATCACAGGATCTCAAAGTGCAGCATAGTGTTCAAATATTCCAGTACCTGATTCTATATAGCAGTGTCACAATGATAAGACTAGTAAAGTATACATGCTTCAGACATCAAGTTGCACTGTTGTTCCAGTCCAACATTGTTTTATTCAAAAAAAATCAATGTATGAATTTGAGTTCAATACACCTGAAATCTAACTCTCAAGATTCACTATGTAAATTTTCATACACAATAAACACGAATTCAAAAGGATGGTGTATATCAAATAGTCACAAAGTACTATGCTCTCGGAATTAATGCAGTAAGTTTAGGCATCCACTCCACCCCTTCTAGATTGTTCTCTGAAAGCAAGACACAGCAAACATCTCTGGAGCAAACTAACAGCTCTTGTGCTGATCACTAAGAGAAATAACAACCCTGAGAAAGGAAAGATTTTCAACTTCTTCAACAGAACAACAACAACTTATATTTATATAGCACCTTAGAATCATAGAAAGTTTGCAGCACAGAAAGAGGCCACTTGGCCCATTGTGTCTGTACCAGACAAAAAATCGAGCCACCCAGCCTAATCCCACTTTCAAGTATTTGGTCCATAGAACCTTTAACGTAATGAAACATCCCAAGGCACTTCATAGGAGCATTGTAAAGCAAACTAAGATACCGAGCCACATTAGGTGATATTAGGTCAGATGATCAAAAGCTTAGTTGAAGATGTAGGTTCTAAGGAATGTCTTTAAGGAGGAAAGCAAGGTAGAGAGGCAGAAAGGTGTCGGGAGGTAATTCCTGAGCTTAGGGCCTACGCCCTAAGAAGCAAATGAGCTGAGACGGGGCGGAGTTGGGTGATGTTACAGAGGTAGAAATAGGCAATCTTAGTGATGGCACGAATTTGAGGTCAGAAGCTCATCTCAGGGTCAAATGTGACTCCAAGATTGCGAACAGACTGGCGTAATCACTGATTGGTGCCTGGGAGAGAATCAAGATCATTTACAATTTAGATTATGTACCAAAGAAATAGAACTATTGAAAACACCATAAAATATTAAATGTATTTAAAATATATAAAACAATAGTTTGGCCCCAGCAGAAGTATTGTGTCCAATTCTGGACACCACACTTTAGGAAAGATGTGAAGGCATTAGAGAGGGTACAGAATAGATATACTGGAATGGTTCCATGGATGAGGGATTACAGTTACATGGATATTGGGAGTCCTAAAATTTAGTCAAAAATTATTGGAAAGAAACTTTAAAACTTTCTTCACTATGTTCTCCCTTCACTCCTCCTTTTATTAAGACAATAACATAGGCAGTAGTAGCTCTGCAGCATCTCCCACAAGTGGCTATTGTTACGACCAGGTAAGAAAGGGGTCTCTTTCAGCCTTCATCTGATCTTACTGTGACAGGATTTAATTTTAAACACACAGGCCGGGATTTCACATTGGGCGGAAGGGAGCCGGCCATTGACTGAACCATCGGCGGCGAACCCACTTCCGCCTTGCCTCGGGATCTGACCCGCATTTTACGGGTCCCCAGGCTTTATTTGTTCTGAGGTGGGACTTTCACCCGCTTGATGAAGGAAGTCCTGCCTCATTGAGCTGCCAGCCAATCAGGTAAGTTTTGGTTGCCTCGCCGGGGGTAGGCAAGGATAGTCGGATGAGGGGGAAGGGGGGCCTATTGGGTGTTGGGGGTGGTTGGGGTAGCAGGGGCGGCACTCCATCGGGCACCCTGCCCGATGAACAGGGCCCACGCTCAGGACAATCGGCGCTTCTCGGCTGCCCGCTTGCCACGCGTAAAATCCACATGGAGGCAGGCAAAGGCCCTTAAGGGCCTTGATTGGCCTGAGGTGGCCAGCAAGTTTCTCGCCCCCGCCGCCCTGTGAAAAGTGGCGGATGAGGCAGGATCAGGTTGGGAAGGTCTCCCGGAGCCTCCCGCTCCATTTAACGCCACCCCCCCCCCCCCACCACCATCCTGCTCACTGGGTTGGCATTAAATTCCAGCCACTGTGTTTTGAACTCCCCCTTGGTGAATCCTTGATCACCAATTTCCAATTATAAGGCAAAGAAATGAGCACAAACAGGTTTTCTTAGGCTTAAAGAAGAAAAGTGAAACTTATTAAAACTTAAATTCTAATTCGGTTAACGCCTATGGATACATGCTGTGCCCCACGCTAGCATGCATACCTGATACATACATGCAAATAAAGACAGAAAAGAGCAGAAGAAAAATAAAGTAGAGAGGTTTGAGGCAATCTCTGAAGATGGGTTTATGTTACTGCACTTCGAGTGCGCTGTAGTCCTTGCTTTTAGGTAGACCTTGCTTATCGTTGGGGCCCAGTATTCTTCTTAAACCTTGTTCACTGGAGGAGACTTTTCTCTCTTGGGGTTCATATGTCTTCAATAGTTTCCGAAGCTGGTGAGAGAGAGGAGAGCAGACAGGAGAGAGGTCTTTTCCAATCCAGGAGAAAACAGCTTTCTGCCTCAGTTCAAAACTCTGCGGCAAGTTCAATTTCCTGCAACCGCCAGTTAGTCATGTGACTAAACTGGTCTGACCACATCTTCTGTGTATTGGGGTAGCAGGGACTGGTTCCTTTGATCCAACACTGACTGCTAGTATGCAAAAATGTCTTTCCGGTGAGGGGCCTGGCAATTCCATGTGATAAGTCCTCTTTTCTTCCAAGCAACAAATGTAACTTTAATGCCCTTGAGGCAAAATTACTGTGCCTCATTCTTGGCAGGTGGGGGCCTGCATGACACCATTTTTGAGCTGAGTGCCTGGACACGAATGATTGGTGGGCCGTTCAGTGATCAGGTCCATAACAAGTTAGCCTGATCTTGCTCTGACTTGAAATCAATGTGTCGCACTCTCTGTTACAATAAGGAGGAACCGTGGTCAGAAAGACTGCAGCCAATAACAGTCGTATAAACGCTAAGTGATATCAGCTAACTCCACACCAGGATTGAACCAAGAACCTACTGAAACATCATGGAAGTCCATAAACCTATGCTTAAATTAGGAAGACTATATTGGCCTGATGGCATATTGATGCTCTACTGGTATATTCTATCGAGCGCAACCTGCTGATCCCCTAATTAGAAACACCAATCTGAAATGTACTTGCGCAATACTATGCTTCCGAGCAGTTTCAACTTGGCACTGGAACCCGATGAAAACTCCTTCAAACTTTCATTCATTCCATTAATTAAAAAGTAAAGAAATATGATTGTCTGACATACCAGTACATCAAAGCTTAGTTTGATCTTAAACTGAACATCTTGGATAGCTCTTTTTAAATTATATGTAAGAGCAACTTTCCACTTTGAAGGAGGGCATCCAAACAGTGTAGCTGTTGTTTGGATGTATGGTACATCCTTTGCTTAAAGGTACTCTAAATATTCAACAGTCATTGATCTGCTTCTTTTTTTCATCAATAACAACTAAAATCAAGTGGGAAATGAAAATCTCTTTCCCTGGCAAAAAAAATGACAGATTTTGTGCAGCTGGTTCGCTGAAGTCCATGAACCTTATTTATAACAGAGTCCTCATTACAATGCATGTTTTGGCTCATTTCCCAAACACTGAATTCTAATGAGGGTCTATGGCAATGGAGTTGTAAAAGATTATGGCAACAGCTTGTTAAACTCTATAATTACAATGTAAAGGGGTCTGCATCAGGGCACTTGTAGTTATTTTGCTGAAGTTTTGCATAGTGACTTCATTGGATCTTAATTGTAGTTGTTTTTTGCTTACATACGTAATACTGTTCCATTCGTAGGGCTGATTTTAATGAACCTGCCAGCAGTCCTGGTGGCGTGCCTGGTAAAGGGTGCCATTTCTGTACGTCATGTGGGTGCCCACCTCACCGCTATTATGCGGTGGGCGCCCATTTTGCATAGGAGAGGCGCGGATCCCTCCCTGATCACGTAGTGGGGCCAGGAGGCGAGTCATTGATTACAGCCTCAGATGACTCTGGAGCAGGTGCTGGCACCATATTTAAAGGCCTGCCAACCCAGCATTCACTCCTGTCCTGAATACTTTTTCCGACTGGTTCCTGTAACCCCCCTCCCCCCCCAAATCCCGAGGAGGGCAGAGGATGATGTTTGAGGAAAGACTCTGTGTGGCCCCACAGTTCAGTGATGCCTCCCTGCTGATTCTTCTCCAGGCTGCAAGGAAAAGGCCGGAGGTTCTCTTCCCCAGTCATGGCAAGAAGAGGTACTTCTGCCTGACCAAGCAAGCCTTCGTGGAGATCACAGTGGAGGTTAGCAGTCATGGCGTCACCCAGCACAAATGGATCCAGTGCAGGGAGGGGGTCAATGACCTCTTGCGTTCTGCCAAGGAGAGTGCTCCCTACCAATTGTCTTGCTGAGCATTGCATGTGACTACGCGGGAGGTTGTGCAACCTGGGAGGGTAGCAGCGCTGTGGTATAGGCTGAGTCTCTTCCTGGCAGATGAATGGCTGTCTCTGGCGCACAGTCCACCTTCCTTCATAGCTCACCCCTTTAACTCCCCTGACAATGAGTGTTGGCATGAGAGACATCAGATTCCCCAGTAGGGGATGAGGGGCAGAAATGAGCAAAAATGCCATGTTTATCTTTCTGCAATTCTGTATCATCTCCATCCTTCTTCTTGAAGGACAAGAGGTCCCATAATAGGAGGGACATGGCCCAGACAAATGGAGGACTCCCAGATACGCCTCCATTCACCTCTGCCGAGGAAGAGACCTTGGAGCTAGCGGGCACCCAAGGGGACCATGCAATATCAGATGGGGAGATTGGAGTCCCAGTGCAAGAAAGTGAGGATTGCCTTCCGTCAGCATTTGCATGAATGTTGGATCCCCACATAACTCTTGGTTGACATCAGGAGATCTGCACAGCCTAACCCACATATGTTTGTATTCTCTCATGCATGCAGCCATTTGCAGGGGTCCGTTGACACAGGGGGACAGCCGTCCACCTCTGAGGTGGAGGACCACTCAAGGGAAGCACCATTCCAATGACTCTTGCACCCTCCACCAGCGCAGATACTTTCACCTCGGTGGTACCTGCTCGGCATTAGAATCAGGGTCACAAGCTGGTGAGAGCACCACACATGTGCCTGAGCAGGTGGCAGAGACTGAGACAGCTGAGGCCTCCGAAGTCAGAGGAATGTGGGTGGACAGGCCCATGCTGAGCCCCAGAATGATGACGAGCCTCTGGTGTCGGCAGCACAGGGCATGCGGGAGTTGCATAGAGCTGAGGCAACATCTGGCAGAGATGCCAGATGCCATGCGCAGCCTTGGGCGGATGATAGATCCATCTATGCCATGACTGCTGCCATGTTTCAGGCCTTTGAACGCAAGGCTTCCTCCATGGAGAGGTTGGCAACCCACATGGAGACCCAGATCGCACAAATGCGGGCAGACTTGCACACCGTCGCCTTGGCCATGAGCTCAACGCAGCAACAAAAATGTGAGAGAAGGACGAGGCGGCTGGTGTCTTCTCCAGCTCCTTGTCCTTCTCTAGTGAACAGGGAAGCTCAAGAGAGCCTTCAAAGGGAGGAGAGGCTGCCATCCACATCTGGGGGCTCCCCTCAAAGTGCTCTGATTGTGGACAGCGGCTCCTCAGCCCCTCCGGCAGTGAGCCCAGCCACGATGCCTGTACCAGTGAGTTCTGTACCAGTGCAGGACACCTCCTGGCAGCTGGGGCCTTCCAGGCCTCAGGCAGCCAGAGGACACCGTCCAAAGTCATCACAGGCCAAGGGGCAGTCTGATCAGCAGCCTGCCCCCAACCCAGTTGCTGTTGCAGGGATCACACCTCGTAGGAGCACTTACAAACATATTAAGAAGAGCACATAGCCACACTTTGGGTTTCACGGGTGCACAATATACATTTTATGTTAAATAAAAGATCCTTTGTTTAAATTATTAGGCTTCATTGCCTGAAAGCCATGTGCCATTAGGTCTTAATTGTATGCAGTTGACCTCCCCCTTCCTGCTTAGGGCTGTGCCAATGTGACCACAGCCATCATTAACATGCCAGTGTGATGAGAGCTCTCATTAACATATGGTCACCCAAGGGCATTAGTGCACATTGCAGCTGCTCGCAAGACCGTGACCACAAATGGAAAGGACGCAACCGAGTTCAGGAATTAAGGTGAGCTTTTATTTCACTCTCTATGAATGGACACCAGGAGGGATGCAAATGAGTCATTATGATGTTGTCTCTTGCTTCCTTCACGCGCTGCTGTACCCGTCTGGCCTCCTGCCTTGGCACCCGAGGATGTGCCAGTTCTGTCAGTGGAGTGGCTAATGGACCTCTGAGCCCAAGCTCGATGAGGGCCCACCCTCTGTTCCAGATGTGTGAGCAAACAAACCCATCACGCAGACATTTTCCAACCCTATACTGACCCGAAGTCCCATCCCACCAAAGCCATACTTTACCCCTTGCAGAGCCCCCGGTATTCCAAACCCCCTTGCAGAGCCACCGGAACCCTGGACCCTTTTTGCAGAGCCCCCAGTACCCCGGACCCCCTTGCAGAACTCTTGGTATTCCGGACCCCCCTTGCAGAGCTCCCGCTGCTCCAGACTCCCTTGCAGAACTTCTGCTACCCCTTGCAGAGCACCCGCTACCCCGGACTCCCTTGTAGATCCCCTACTACACCTTGCAGAGCCCCGGACTTTCTTGAAATGCCCCCAGTACCCCGTACCCACTTGCAGAGTACCCGGTACCCCTTGCAAAGCCCGTGCTACCCCAGACCACTTTGCAGAGCCCCTGGATCCCTTTGTAGTGCAACCAGTATCCTGGACCCCCTTGCAGAGCCCACAGACCCCAGAACCCCTTGCAGAGCCTCTGGTACCCAAGACCCTCTTGCAGAGCCCCCAATTTCCCTTATAGAGCCCCCAGTACCCCGAACCCCCCTGCAGAGTCCCCAGTAACCCAGATCCCCTTGCAGAGTCTTCAGCAATGCAGTGCCACCCATATACAACAATGCTCCAGGATGCCTACCCATCACAGCAATGTGCCCTCTTACCTCAGTGCCGGCAGGTTTTACTGGTTGTAATTCTGGAGGCACGTCAGTGTCACCCGCCATTCATCGAATCACTGACTGATCATTAAATTGCTTTTAATTATATTTAAATCCATGTAAATTGGCATTTCAGCAACTTAAAATAGATTACTCTCACATTGTGGCAGCAATGCCACCTGTGTGCTTCCCCACCACTGACAAAATCTGGAATTGACATTACGACGCCAGGTTTCCGAGCAGATGGTTACATTGCAATTCTCTATCCCCCCACGCCAACATACCCGCCCTCGACGGTCATGTTAAATTTAGCTGATCGTTCGCAGTTCAAAAGGCTCGATATAAATGTTGTTATGGCCAGGTGAGGAGGGAGTCACAGGCTCCCCTCTTCCCCTTCCTCTTATTTGACCGCAACAAGGTTTATTCCTTTTTAAACAGTGGTTGTGCTTACCACCTCAGTGAGTGTTTTCCTTTTACCTTTAATGTGATTGTGAAAGAACCAATCGGACAGGTTTTCTTGAGTTTAAACAAGAAAGAGGTGAGTCTATTATACTTAACAATCTATACCTGATCTAAAAGAAAACAAAAAAAAGGCTACTCATTTGCGTACACATTCACACGTGAGTCACACACACACACACAAATAGATTACAGAGTGAAAAGTAGATTGTGTGGTTGGATTAGCGTCCAGAATAAATGGAAATTAAATACACAGTCTGTGAGGTTGGATGATTCGGTAGTCTTCCGGCTGAAATTGTATTCTTGAAGTCTTTAACTGGTCGAAGTGCACTTGGTGACTGGCCCACTTGGTTCAGGGCTTTCTTGGAGGCAGACCCTCTTCCCCTGATCTGTAGCAATCGGTAGGCTTGGAGGGTCCACAGTCGCAGATGGTTTTCAAACTTGTGGTGTTATCAAAGAGAGAGAAAGAGAGAGGGAGGCACACAGCTTTTCTGCTGCTGTACAGTCTGAGTTATTGGCTTGACTGGTCAAGGAAACTCCCAACTTTCAAAGAGATGGACAGACAGTCACATGACTGCCTCAGTGTATTCAAATGAGATTCAAGGTTCGGAAATGCTCCCCAGGCCCCAGGATGCCAATATTTACACTTGGAGGAGTTTGCCCTTTCAAAGTCAAGGTGGTCGGATTGCCTTGAATGTCATGCTAATGAAGCAATCTTAGGTAATTCAATCACTTAGAGCAAGCCATTGTTCTGGGTCTATGCTCCTCAAACCTCGGTCTGCTCTTGGGCTTTGGAATGTGAAAAGGTGTTTCGGATGCAAATTGTGGTGGACATTTTGGCTGCCAGTTTTTTAAAAGTTAACTGCAGGATTTTTTTTCCATTAAAAGTTTAATGTAAGTTTCCAACCGATTAATTCCTTACTTGGCATATCATTTTCTAGACAATGTGCAGTGTGATACTCAGTGAGTCTTGCTTTGTGGCTTAGCTTGCAGGTAATTCAGCGAACCTTGGAATCGTGGCAGCGTCCAGTGGCAAAATTTTCCCTGTGGGCTTTAGGACCTTGCAATCAGACTCAATGGGGGCAGAAGCCCATACTATGTGGGAGATAGTCATTCACCTGTGATTTTCCCTGAATTGGCCAATTAATGCCCAGAGGGTGGGCTCACTGTCCAATGAAGGATGATGGGCAGGCTCTTGAAGCTGGAGGGCCAATAGGAGGCTCTCCAGCTTGGAAGCAGTAGCAGGAAGCCATTGCATGTAAGTGAGGGAGAGGGCACCCTGAAATGGATGTGGTCACTCGCCAACATTTTGAAACGTAATATAAAAAATAGATCCTGCAGTTGGGCCTCCTCTATAGGGGGTGATCCTCTCCACAGGATGGTCTGTGACTATAGCTGAACCCTGGCAGGCAGTGGGAGGTGTCTAAGCTTGCCTGGAGCACTGGCCCTCAGGTCTGCCACAGAGAGGCTGCCTCCAGGCAGCTGCATTGCTTTCCTTTGATTGCGGGCACCTGGAGGCTGACTGGAAAATTCCAGTGAGCCTCCGACAATTGGCCTTATGTGGCCATTAAGAGGAACAATTGGCTACCTGTTGCTTGCTGGAGGGTAACCTTGCCACCACCACGCCACCCCCATTCTGCCTCCAGGAAAATGGCTCAATGTGGGATGAAGCTGGGGAACCAGTACGTAGGCTGGAGGCATGAAATTCCGTGCCCGCCCTCCTCTGTTCCCACCCTCAGCATGGCCTAAAAATCCAGCCCCAAGTGTTCTACTGAGCTTGCCTCCAGACTTGTTAGCCTAGATTTTCCAATATGGATGCAGTTTAGCCTCGAATGATAAGAAGTACATTTTAGATGGACTTAAAGGAAAGTGTACTGTTTGCAGCCAATCTTTTGACAGCAGTGCTTGGGTGCAGATTTGATACATGCAGACAGCATATAGGTGATGAGAGCTGAAAGTAATGCTGAAGTGCCACTTAAAGGCAAGGTACTTTAAAGGGAAGTGGCAGAAGAGGGTGACAAAAATTCTGGCTCAGAAGCTATCTCAATCTACCAACAGTCTTTATCAAGGCACAAATGGGCAGGGACTAAGAAGTGACAGGAATAAATAAGTGGAATGGAAACCCAGGTAGAGGCATAGGCTTACAGCCAACTAATGCATCAGCCCAATGCCTGACTCCCTGTGTGCTGAGGTGGAGGTGGTGCTGCATCAGATGGTTATGAGGAGTGTGGTATGCCATGGCTCCATCTCCATAGGCCATTATTGCATTATGCCAACAAGGACGTACAGCAAGTTGGAGGCTGCAGCTGACAGGTATTGTCAATAACTGTGTTAGTGCTTTCAGTAGCAATATGTGAAATAAGGCATGCCAGGGTGATCAACAACCAACACCGTCTGACAGTATTTATAAAGTTAATAATTTTTGAACGCTCTGAGGGCTTGATAAGGCAGCTGATAAATGCAAGTCTTCTCTTTGATATTCGCTGTATAGAATAAATTCTGTCATCCTGCACATTGGGGCAAGGCTTGGGAGCAGATTCTATGGCTGCTCAATAAGGTGGCGAATGCCTTGTATTTAAACGGGGAACCTTAAAGGAGCAGAGAAAAGAGTGAAATGCACAGAAAACAAAATCCATGTGATTACCTTAAACAATGGCGATCCGCCCATGTGGGCCGCATGACAAAGAACCACTGCGATTCCAAACGTGACAGTTTATTTAAATAGACGGGGCGGGCCGCCCCCACCCCATCATGTGGATTTTTAAAGGGCTGTTAGCCCAACCGGTAAATGTAAATATTTAAAGAAACATTGAATCAAAGAAAATAAATACATTTCATTTGCCTCTCTGCCACCCCTCAATATCAAGTAAATTAATTATTTGCCCTTCCCCCCCCAAAAACACTTACCTTCACAATCCTTCCCCCACAAACTGTACAAACTTTCAACTATAACCCTTCCCACCATCGCCTACACCCATGATGTTCATTTGACCCTCCTCCCCTCCACCCCCCACACTGATAAACCTATCTCCTCCTCCTCTCTCCACCAGTGTTGCACTTCGTTTCCCTGGACGGGGATCCAAAGGCATGGCAGTGCCAGCCGCCGGGATGAAGATCGCGTTGGCACTTCAGGAGGCGACTGGAAAGTTATTAATGCAGGTAAGTAAATTTATTTGAATATTTAAATTACGGTCCCATCGCTGAGGGGCAGAGACGCCACCACAAGGCCTCACCGCCACCGGCAATATCGGGAAGTGCCCTGCCGGCATTGAGGTCCATGACGGGTCTCATCTGGGGCAATCTTCATGTCCTCCTCTCCACGGATCCCGACTTTGAGGCCTCTATAAAATCCAGCCCAATGTAAAGCAACATGGTAATGGTTGTCTTCCTTGCCAGGCTATCAGGGATAATGCTGGCAGAGTATGTTTGCAACCACCAGTTTTCCTATGCCAGTGAATTTCTTGGTGACAGGCATATACCATGTTTTCGTGAGCCCCTGGAGCCTTTCCCACCAATACCACAAAGCACACAGTCCATTAGAGGTGATGGGGGGAGGGGGTTTGGTGGCGTTGAAGGGGAAAGTTGATGCTGCTGGCAGACTTTGATACTTACAGCAGCAGAAAGAGTCTGCCTGCATCTTTGACAGAAAGAAATTTGTGTACTGGAACTTAGCAGCCAAATCTGACTATGGGAGACAGTGAAATTGATTGCACTCATTGGGGAGGGTTCTTTAAATTTTACACTTCTTCCACCAGCCCTAGCAGTGCTGGATGCTTATGAAATACTGATATGAGTAGTGCCCAGATTTACTACGGTAATAATTACTGAAACTACGATGTATAATGTTGGGAGTACGTCTGCTCGTAATTAGGGGCAGCCACCATCACCTCGAGCAAAAAATGCATCAGTCGGAAAAATGGGCTGACATAAGGGTTTCCCACTCCGTCTCTCCATTTTAAGGGTTACTGACCTGCTAATACCAGGCGAGGATACTATTCTTCTGTCTGATTACTACTGCTAAAGTAGCACTAACAGGGAGGAAGGCCCTGGCCTCAATTTTTGCTTATAATTGATATTAAAAGGATCCCCGAAAGCCTTCTGAAGTAATTTTCGTCTCCTTTCCAGGTGTGTCAATAGGTTTTCTAAACAATTCCACTGAACTCATTTATTACCATGAAATAAAGAAGTTGACTGAACATCAGGTGAGACAACGAGCTATTGTTTCAGCAACTACGAAAATATTATTCAATAATTTAAAGTAATGCACCAGTTGCGCCACTTAAAATAATAATCTGAGTTTCATTAGGTATGATGCACAAGTCACCATAGCTGAGGTTTTGGCTCATATTATTTCTTTAAATATTGGCTTACTGCTCACCGAAAATAATTGTCACCCTGCCACAGCACTTGTGCCCTTTACAAGCTAAGCCTTAATATTCACATTTTTTCTGGCAGTATTTAGGTGTGATAGTTTCTGAAAGGATTAATGGGAAATATAGAATGGATGAAATAGCTTAGAATTTAATTTTTAATGGGGTTGTGCGTGGGGATTACTTGGAGTATCAGTGGCATTACTGGGCCCAGATTGATAAAAGAAATTCCCCTCTCTGTCACCTCTAGGCCCTACATAAAATGAAGTTGATAAGTTTATTTCTCAAACCTCCTGATACTAGATAAAAAAGGTAATCTCCTTTATAGAGGCATTGCATGGATGATATGGGACACCATAATATTACACCAGTGCAGCAGTAAGGGGTAGTCTTCTCAGTTTGAGCTTAACACATATTGGGCTCTCTCTCCTTGTGCCTGTAATACAAGTATTAATCAGAGGTAACAATGATAAAGTTAGCAATGGGAAGGCCCACATGCATTTTGCACCAGTGCATAAATTCAGAAGTATTTTCTCTGTTAGGTGACTGTCCAAAAGGAGCACAGACCTCATTTCAAAGTTGAAATGTGGCTCCTGTGCCAAATTCCAGACAGTTTCACGAAATTGATTAAAGTATTCGGAGCTTGCAACATCGTAAGCACTATTTACTTTTTCAGACACTACTGTAGCCTAAACAATGCTCCTTAAAGGGACCCACAGGTAAAAAAAAAAAATTCTAGCCTACCCTAATGTGGAGCCAGGAGGAGCAGAAGTGACCCTTTTTTGATGCTGCGTTACCTGAGGATAAAAGAAATTAGAAAAAGTGACATAAAATGTGTGACAAAAATGTGACATCAGGAAGTGAAGTGGCATTATTTGTGCAGACAGTTCAAAAATTACATATTTTACAATGATATGAATAAATGTATCAATTGACTTGCCTTTTGTGCACTTTAATGTCTTCATTGAAATGATGACTTGTTGGATCACCCACTCCCAATAACTTGGGCTTGGAGTTGATATTTTTGTCCAGAGCTGGGCTGCAATAAACTGATTTTGGATTGTGCAATCTGAGCATATGTAGTGTACCTAACTTCCCAGGATGTATCAGTGTTGTTCAGTCAGCTTTGTAAAGAAATATTGTTTTTCTGTCCTTCAGAACTGCTAAGAAAATCTGAAGGATGTGGCCACTAAAAGATAAAGAGGTCAATGAGCAGAGAATGGAATTACACAGACCTTGATTACCAGTTTGATGGCTGACAAAGTAGATGGTGCAATCAATGGAATGAACATTGTGTGTTTTCTACACTAGCGGTGAAAATAAAAAGTGACACCATTTACAAAGTATAAAGCACAAATTAACAATTAACAAAGACAAAATACTTCATTTTCGTACAATTGTAATATTATTATAGGTAAATCAAGAAATGATCCAGATGAATTAAACATAAATATGTATACATTTTTACTGTGATTGTTATGCAGAACTTGTTATGGAAATACAGAAAAGCTGTCCAACGGTATTGTCAACGCACTAATATGGTTCCTTCATAACTTGCACCTTGATAACTGCTTGGTATAAGGTTATTAGGAACATCATTATTTTTGTATATTGTGACTATAATCTGTATTGATCAAATGCATTGGTTTAACTAACTGGGCTGTGTTGAATACATTTTTCTGAATATCCAATTCAATAGTCAAAACTGCTTCAAAAGAAATAAAAGACAAGAACTCTCATTGCAACACATTTGTGGAATTTTAGAAATTACATTTTATGTCATGTTAAAACTGAAGTTGTAAATCTTCATTATCAGGGGTTAATATTTTCAAAAAACATATATTTAAAGAAGTGTACACGGAATGAAAATGTTATCCACACAATTTTTAATAAGCAATTTATGATGATAATGACATTTGTATAAATTCTGAAGTCTGTCTTTAATCAAATGTGGATTGATTGATTGTTTCGTAATGATCTTTTTCCATGAGCAATGGCACAACTTACGTCAGATCCAACTTACTTTTCCTTCAAGTATAGTGTTGTAATTAATAGGCATTGTTGGGATATTAACTGACTAATTCAAAACAAATTATAATCCACTTCCGCTTGCCTTTCCAGAATTCCCCATGCATTTCAAGGTTAGCCCTCGTTCATAACTTCTAATATTCTGTAATTTCCGCAGTAGAATCAGAACATAAGTGGCACAATAGTAGCCAAAGAACATGTAGACTAGGTGGAACAATGGCTAAAGCATCAATAACTTTAGTTAAAAGTGTTGAAAAAAGGAACATGCTCTCATTAAAGGAAGATTATGCTATTCAAATGAATTGGTGGGGACTAAGCAATTCTATTTTAATCCTATGGTGTCAATACTGAAACTGCATCTCACTATCTGCATCTGAAGAATATGGAGTTGTTGCCATTGTTGTAATTGTTGTTGTTTCAGTACTAGTGGCAGTAACAATAGTAGTTTGGTACAGTTCCAGTTAGTCTTAGCTATTGTAATATTTAAGATCATTTTTCCAATTATGCAGCTCAACACAACAAGCCATTTTAAAGAAGCTTCAATATTATTTATTCCCATTCAATATTACCTCAGAATTTACTTATTAGCAATAATGTTTGTAAGTTAAAGAAATTCAGTGATGTTTAATTAACTTGATTTGCATAACTGAACAATGAGAATTTTCACACTGAGCCTATGCATAGGGAAATATAAACATGTGAATAGTCTTGACAACTAAATCAATATTTTAATTCTGTCACAACTATTTAAAAATAATTCTACTACAATTCACTTCAGTTGAGCTCCTTAAAGTAAGTGGGGTAGAAATTGGTATGAATTGTCCCCAGTTTTGGGTGTAAAATGGGAAGAAAGCATTCCAATTTAGCAGTGCGACAGCCTGCATCCAATTCCTAAGTGGACACCTAGAACAAGTATTAGGCCTCTTAAACATGTAAATCATTGCTACAATGCCTGTTGAGCAGATAAGACATTTAGGTGTTAAGGCTTGTATCACTCAGGAATCTTCAGCAGTCCTCATGACAGTCAATCAAAGAAAGGTTTTGAAAAGAAATATATTTAATAAAAATTATTCCTGTGGAACTGGAGGAATAGGAATGCTCTTCCAACTCAGCAGGAGTAGTGATTGCCAACCCTCGTACCCCCCACTCTGCTCCCCCAGTAGCCTACTCCAACTCCCTTCCCAGGGCTTACCTGAGGACCGCTGCCAAAGAGTCAAGTGTCCCAAAATTGCATAGCACCGAGTCTGAACCCAAAGACAAGTCCAGATTAATTTCTATCCCATTTTGTCTCTTTTTTTTTAGCTTAACCTTAATTCCATGCTTCTATAATTTCAGTCATTTTAATAATTTTCCTTTTTTCCTTATTAGTGTTGACAAGATTCAGTCAGGTTATATTTCATTCACATAGTACTTTTGGGAACCTACAATTAAATACAGTAAAACTGTTGAAGAATTTGCAAATAGGTACAGGGCAAAACACACCAGAGATAAAATCACGGGCTTTTGAAGGCAAGGACTATCACTGACAACGCAATCATGTAGGCTGAGAGAAGCTTAGCTCACTGTTCTGACTTAGTGCTCTACCTGAGTTTAACAAATCTTTTGGAGAGTTAATTGCCTGGAAATTTGATGGCATCACACCCATTATTTTGGACGCTTATGTCTTCAATATGGCAGGCAGGAAATGCACATTCTTGGTCCTCAATTAATGACTGATATAAGGACAGTTGCTGATAATGCAACGGTCCAATCTTTGAGGTCTCTTCTCCGGCAAACTGGCTGCAGATGACCATTAGGCCTTGAGCCTTTCCATTAAGGCACAGAGATTAATCTCTGTATCTAGTTCGGATTTCTAGGCCAATGTATCTTCTCTGCTATGGGTTAGTTCATATTTGTAGGAGCAAGTTGTAAGAGGTTCCGTTCCCATCCCCCCTTATTACAGTTCTTCGACTTTGGGAATTACAATAACAAAATTGAGCACGACACAGGGTTAGGCTGAACCACAAACCTGTTTATTTATAAAAACACAAAAACCCTCCTAACACCCTGTTACAAAGACCTTTAAACTAATCTAAAGGACACCACACGACATCTTGATTGATCAGACAGATTTAAATCCCTTCGCGATTTAACCTCAGCGCTCACCCAAACACACAAGTCCCCATGACTTATACAATAAACATTTTCGAAAAAAAACCACAGGCAAAACCCCACGTTTCTGCCCCAAATTCACTCAATTCAAAATCCAAACCCTCCCTGGATTTGGTTGCTACACTTAAAATTATTTTATAACTCTCAGCCCCAAATACCCCTTGGATTTGGCTGATAACTTACAATCCCTCCATGCTGTTGGTTCTTCCGGTGAGAATTGTAGGTCCACAAGCCAGGTTGACTGTTCCTGACCCTCCTTCTCGACTGCAGCACCCACAGTACAAACCCCTTCAAGATTTGACAGAAAAACTTACAATCATCGACACGGCTAGTCATTACCAATGTTGATTGTAGGCCTGGACCTGAGATGACCAGTCACTGTCCTTCTTCACATAACTGCAGTGCCAAGCCCTTCGATCTTGTCCTTTTTATGATGCTCCTTATCGAAATATCATGAATACATCTCCTGAAGCCATCCTGCTGGATGGTCAGCACTTAGCACCTTTTAATCCTTTTCCTCTGTTACCTGCCTGGTCCAGACAGGTCCATTTAGTGCTGATATGATTTCCCTGACCGAGAACAATGAACTCCACCAAGGTGAGGTAACCTAGGCTCCAAAGCTAATATCCATGAAAGAGGTTTCTCTCCTGTCTTGACAGGAGTGAATGCTGTGCTCTGGGCCAGTAGTTGTAACAATGACCTCCCCAATCACGTAACATAATGGCAGCTATGCTGTGTTATGATAATGTCCCAAATTTCAGTCCTTTAACAGTATCAGTTCTGTTGTGATGATGGGATGTTTGAAAATTGACACATTGGAATGCAGCCTGCCTCGGCGCATTTTGTGTTGAGGTTTGGTTCCTATTCACAGTACTAGAGTCCGTGGGGGTTGGGGTTCCTTCCCCATATTCCCCAAAGTCTAGTTTTAAAGTCCAGTTGTGGGGGGAGGAATTCCGATCCCACTTTAATATCTCTCTTCCTCCCCCCACAGAGTGTTGGGGAGTGGATTGAGATAAGGGGTCTCAGAGCAATTGGTTAAGGCAGACCTATAGAAAGGTAATCCTGAATAGTTATTGTTCAATCACCCTTTCACATTTGCATTTACAAAATTATTTTAGCCACAATTACAGAGTGGGAAGTTGAGCCATTAAAGGCACGGCACAAATTATGGCAGCTTGTGTCTTTCGATAGGAAACCAAATGAAATTTATTAGTATAAAATCTCATGGAAATGAAAGTTTTTGCTTTAAAATCATTTAAAAAATGAAATACACACAAAATGGAAGAGAGTGGGGAAATGGAAGGCAGGGCAAACAAAAAAAGTGCTTCAAATTTATCATCAAAGTTCAGCGTTTTGATGGACTGTTTATTTTAGTTGTGTGGGGTTAATATAATGCCTGACATCTGAGTAGAATTATTCCTTTAGTATGATGTTGGAGTTAACAATAACTGGGCTTGAACCAAAAAAACTGGTCCATAAATGCTGCCATTGGACTGAACGCTGAGAGTTAATGCCAGATATTCAATTGACAAATAATAATTTTCAGCGATTTGCTCTGTAATTGAGCTATTCAATAATCCTAACTTGTCAATTGCCATCACACCTTTGTCACAGTCTTCTGAAATAGTTAGATTTACCATGTTTTTACTATATGATTACATATAAAGAACTGGCAAAAGAAAGACCTATTTTATCTGTTGAGAAATATTACAGCTTAGCTAGATTTATTCTGAAGCAAATTGAAACATCCATAACTTACCTAGAACATGCCTTTTATGTAGCCTGTAATGTTTCTAAAGATGTCTGGTGACTGTACAGTTTAGCATGCACATCCTTATGAATGAAACTTTCAATAACATGACACTGAGCAGAGAAAGATATTGGCAGCTGTACAATGTTATTGTAGGATAAAGACAACACTTCCAACCATCTCAATCTAACCAAAGTAAGATAGCACAATAATAACTCAATATTATTAACACAGCACAAACCAAAAAAAACCTGAGCTGCGAATCAATATTACTTAATGCAATTGGCTGAAAAATGCTAAAATGACTATTATTTTCTTCGTATTGGCAGTCATCAGTCCCAGTTAATAAGTGGCTCGGTGTCATACATGTTTTATAACACCTCTGTGAAGCACTTTGGGACATTATTTTACATTGAAGGTGCTATCTAAATACAAGTTATTGTTGTTTACAGGCTGTTTGACAGTGCAGAATGGGTTTGTTAAGAGAAGGTTGTGTCTGACTAACTTAATTGAAATTTTTGAGTAAGTAATAAGGTGGGTGCATGAGGTTGTTGTGTTTGATGTAGTCTACATGGATTTAACAAGGCTTTTGACATGATCCCACATGGTCAGAAAAGTAAACTCTCATGGGTTCCAAGAGAAAGTGGCAAGTTGGAGCCAAAATTAGTTCAGTGACAGGAAGCAAAGGGTAACAGTTGACAGATGTTTTTGTAACTGGAAGGCAGTTTCCATTGGGATTCCACAGGGCTCAGTACTGGGTTCCTTGCTCTTTGTGATATATGTCAATGACATACTTAAATGTAGGGGACATGATTATGAAGTTTATAGGTAATACAAAAATCGGCTGTATGGTTGATAGTGAGGAAGAAAGCTGCAGACTGTAGAAAGTTCTCAATGGAGTGGGCAGCTGGGCAGAAAAATGGCAAATGGAATTCAATCCAGAGAAGTGTGAGGTTAATGCATTTGGGGAGGGCAAATGAGGCAAGAAGATGCACAATAAATGGTAGGATACTGAGAAGTGTAGAGGAACAGAGGCACCTTGGAGTACACATCCACAGATCCCTGAAGATAGCAGGACATGTAGATAAGATGGTTAAGAAGGCATACATGATACTGTCCTTTATTAGCCAAGGTATAGAATATAAGAGCAGAAAGATTATGCTAGAACTGTGTAAGACTCCAGTTAGGCCACAGATAGAGTACTGCATATTGTTCTGATTACCGCATTACAGGAAGTATGTGTTCATACTAGAGTGGGCATGAAGAAGATTTATGAGGATCATGCAGCAATTGAGAATTTTAACTATGAGGGAAGATTGAATGGGCTGAGGTTGTTTTCTTTGGAACAGTGGAGGCTGAGGGGAGATTTAATTGAGGTGTATAAAATTATGAGGAGTCTGGATAGAGTGGATAGGAAGGACCTACTTCTGTTAGCAGATAACAAATAACCACGGAGCATATAATCTTAGTAATTGGCAGGATTAGAGGGGAGTTGAGAAGAACTTTTTTTCATCCTGAAGGTGATGGGCGCTGGAGCTCATTGCCTGAAAGGGTGGTAAGGGCAGAAAATTCTTGGACGTGCACTTGAGGTGCTGTAACCTACAGGGCTATGGACCAAGAGCTGGAAAGTGGGACAAGGCTGGATAGCGCTTTTTTGGCTGGCACAGACACAATGGGTTGAATGGCTTCCTTCTTTGTGGTAACTTAGCTGTTTCTAAAAGCGTTTCCTTGGACAGAACCATCAGCCAACATATTAATATTCTCATGACTTCACATGCCATTGCCCAAGAATTATTCCAAAACATATGTCTACCAAGAAAAAGCTAATCCCTGCTGTGTGTTAGTTATTTAAAATGTATGTTTTCTTTCAATATAATAATGAAATAAATAAAACCATCCGTATTGTGTGATGGCAACTTATTAATTTCACTTGGAAGTGGAATATTTAACTCACTTGCTATTACATGCTTCATAAGTTATGACAATTTTCACCTTGTGGGATAGAAATCAAATTTCACTTCACAACATGGGTTATCCTGTCTGACTTTACAGTGTTTTAAAAATATGTTTAAGGGAATAAGAATTTCTTTTAACAGCTTGTTGTAGTTGGCTGCGCAGCATTTATGGGTATCTCTAAAGTTTCTCATTCTTCCTAAGCTGTGCAAAATGCTATGTGATACAATTTGCCTCCTCATTGCATTGGAATTAAGATTCATCACACTTGCCTCCTGTAACTTTTTCTTACCTCAAAGCCTCCGATTCTTGTTACAGAATTAAAGAACATTGCAGTACCGAAAGCTATTTAACCCATCACAAATACTGGCACTTTCAAAGAGTTGTCTGTTTAGACCATTTTCTCAACTCTTCTAAATTTTTCCTTTTTCAAATATTTATCAGCCTTCCTTTATAGAGTTTGTGGATTCTGATTACATCTCCATTTTTGGTAGGGCATTCCATGTGCTAACAATCAGGGATAATGGACTTCAGTTACATGGATAGACCAGAGAAATGGATTTCTCCTTGCAGTAGAGAAATTTAAGGGGAGATTCAGTCAAGGTGTTCAAAATTCTGAAAGGTTTTGATAAAGTAAATTAAAAGAAACTCTTTACAGTGGCAGGAGAGTTGGTAACCAGAGTACACTAATTTAGCAAAAGAATCACTGGCGAGATAGGAAACATTTATTCATGCAACAAGTTGTTATAATCTGGAATGCAATGCATGAAAGGGTAGTGGAAACAAATTCAATAGTAACTTTCAAAAGAGAATTGGATAAATATTTGAAAAAGAAAAATTTGCAGGGCTGTGATTTGCAGAGGAAAGCCCAATGTCTAATTGGATAGCTCTTTCAAACAGCAGGTGCAAATACGATTTGTCTGAATGGCTTTCTTCTGGGCTATTCCAATGCCCTCCTAGCTGATTTCCCACCTTGCACTGTCCATAGGCTTGAGCTCACTAAAGCTCTGCTGCCACAAGCTAACTTGTACCCAATCCCAATCACCCAAATCTGACCTACATTGACCACTGGTCAGGAAATAACTTGATTTTAAAATTCTGGATCTTTGTTTTCAAATTCCTTCATGGCCTTGCCCCTCCCTATCTCCATAACCTCCTTCAACCCTACAACTCTGGAATTTCCTTCCTAAACCTCCCCACCTCTCTACAATCTCTCTCTCTTTTAAGTGCGTCTTAAAACAGACTGGAAAATGTCATTAACTTTGCTTCCAATTTCCACCCTTCCCTCACCTTCACATGATTCATCTCTCACTCTTCCCTTCCTAAATTTCTCCATTTTCCATTTCTGGTAATAGACTGTTGACCAATATCAACGATAAGCCAACCAACTCCCACAGCTACCTTGACAACACTTCCTCCCACCCCTCCTAGTTTCTGCATCTCCATCACATCTGTTACGATGATGCCACTTTTCATATCAGTGCTTCCGATACGTCTTCCTTTTTCCTCAGCCTAGGATTCACCTCCATCATGATTGTCAGGGCCCTCCACCCGCTGCATCCCATTTCCAGCACTTCAATTCTCACTCCTTCCCCTCCCTCCCAGAACCACGATAGGATTCCCCTTGTCCTCACCTTGCATCCCACCAGCCTCCATATTCAATGTTTCATCCTCCACCATTTCCTCTGCCAGCGTGCTGTCATTCTGAGCAAGCACAGCATATGCAATTTGAAATTGCCCATTTCATGGACTTGCCCAAATCTGCAAGAAAGCAGGCTGCAGGAGATCTCTGATGTAACTGAAACCATTCTCAATATGCTCCCTCAAGCTTTTCAAGCTGGTGGAGATGGTAGAAGCCAGTGCCTGAATAGTTCATGTTTGAGCTTCAATCAAAGCTGCCAGTACTCGTGTCACAGGCTTAGGACATGAGCTCAGGACCCCCAACTGCACCATCTATAGAGGTGATCAAATTTTGCATGATTGGCTGCAATGTGTTGATGTCATGGACCAGAATCCCACACAATTTACAATGAACTCTTTAGACTTTGCAACAGGTTGCAGAAACTTCCTGGCAGACAGTCCAATGCATCCAGCAACTGTTGGTGCACAGCAATTATTCTTCTTTTATCGACTGGGCCCCTTAAGTCTTCATCCATACTCTCTGCAGCAGAGGTAGAACATGAGCTTGCCTGCGGACAAGATTAAGCAGTAGTAGATGAGTGGCAGCACTGTGCATCACCCGGTTGCTGTGCAGACTGTGGGAGGGGAAGAGCTCACCATGAAAGTAGACAGGAAAATGGCCAAACACTTTGCTGCACATAGCTCCAGCCTCGCTATCTGTCATTATTTTTACCAACGACATCAATGGCTGCCTCCTTTATTGGCATCAGAACTTGCATTGCCGGTGCCCCTCCTCTGGTTTCAATCATTTCCATCTGTTGTGTGCCAGCTTGCCTGGCTAGTAGAGTGGAAGCACGATGGGGTGTGGCCTTTTGAATGGATGTGATGTCTGAGGTAGCTTAGCATAGTGTACATGGTGAGAGAAAGAAGCAGCAAGTGTGAGGAAGATGACGCAGCAGTTCATAGAGAAGCATCAGTTGAGTAGTGCAAGGCCACGTGGCTAGAAAAAAACATTTGCATATTAACAGATGGTGCTTGTGTAGACAAAGGGCCATTCTCTGACACATTCAACCCACAATGGATGTTGATCACTGGACAGTGAGGAGGTGGGGAAGCACATTCCAGGGCCTGCTGGGGTGATGCAATCCACAGGGGTCAGGAGTGGTTGGACCAGCTGGTCACATGACTAACTGGCTATTCCAGGGGTCTTTTGAGCTAGTCACAGAGAGTTTGAACTGAGAAAGACTGTTTGCTCCTGGACTGAGAAGATCTCTCCTGTCTGCTCCCATCTCCTTCTCACAAGCCTCTGAATCCACTGAAGATACTTGAACCCCAAGACAGAAAAGTCTCCAATGGTGAACAAAGTTTAAGAAGAATACTGGGCCCCAACGAAAAGCAAGATCTACCTATAATCAAGGACTCTACAGTGAGTTCGAAGAACCGTAACAAAAACTCTTCAGCTATTGCCTCAAACTTTACCACTTTATTTTTCTTCTGTTCTTTCCTGTCTCTATTTGCACGTGTGTATCGTGTATGCGTGCTCGCGTGGGCGTGTTGTGTATCCATAGGCATCAACCGAATTAGAGTTTAAGTTGAAGTTTAATAAATTTCAACTTTTCAGCTTTAAACTTAAGAAGACCTGTTTGTGATGGTTTATTTGCCTTGCAATTGGAAAGCGGTGAACAAGGATTCACCATGGGGGAACTAAAAAACCAGTGTGTTTAAAATTAAACCCTGTTACGGTAAGACCAGGTGAAGGCTGAGAGGGACCTCTGGACACCTTTCTCATCTGGTCGTAACAATATCTTGCTTGTATGGTTCAGTACCACTGCACTATACTTAGCCACTAAATCACCAAGCCAGCTGCCACCTAAAAACTTTAATGGCTGCTTTCAGATAATGATCATTGCTCTTACAATGTATCAGATAGCAGCCTAAGGCAGCAACACACTGAAAACAGCAAAAAAGTAAGGCAGCAAATGGAATGGGAAAAAAATACTTCAGCAATGGCAGAGAAAGTCAAAGGCAAATTTGAGAAAATATGTACTAGAAACCTGAGAAAGAAAAATCAAGGAGCAAGAGAGATGAAAAGAAAACAGTTATAAATGGTATGTATTTAATGGTATATAACTTACTCATAATTTCTTTTGTTATTATTCTGCATATTTTGCTGTTTACATATGCTTTAAATAAAATACTTCAGCCATTTAATTGTTTCCATGCAGTTTATGGATGACTGATGAGTTTTCAATGATATACCTCAGGAGGAAAATGCAAACCACTGATAAATAAAAGGCAAACCCTATAAGATGCAAGGCAAGTCTGAATGATTATCTGGAGTAATACCCTTTCTAAATTAAAATATTTATGAGCATTAGAAATGATTGAAGACAGCCTCATGTACCTCCAGCAATGAAAGTTAGTAATGGGGTGTATTATTGAACTTCGGAAAATCTATTAAAATACTATGGCAATAAGTTGATTCTAGCATTGTTTAGAAAAATGTGGAGTATTATTTAATGCATTAAAAATAACTGCTTCCGTCTTTAAATTAAAAGCAATATGATCTTGTCTATTAAAACTCTTCCTACATTACTGTTTAAATTCAATTTGCTTCAAAGAGAACATTTCTATATTCAGTCTCAATAAATTTAACCTTGACTTCAGATTGGTTGAGAAACTCCCTGTGGCTACATTCGACTCAAATTGATTTGCACATCTGGATCCAGCATTACAAATGCTATCTACACTAATTTTGACTTTATTTCATTTTCAGTTTTAGTTTTTATTTTTTGTCTTTTCTGTCTTTCATTACAATGGCATTTTTATGATTTTTTTTAGAAATATGTGTTAATTAAGTACAAAACATTCATTGTGTCTCTTCACATTCTACTCATAGACTGAGAGTTTAGGACGGCAGTATATGGGTCACTGGTTTACATGCTCACAGGAAGTACCGAAGAACCCCCTGCCTTGATTACTCACATGGGAATATAGTCATTTTTAAAAAAGTATCTAAGGATACAATTAATTTTAAATATTTTATTTCCATTACTTATTGAGAAATACATAATGAAGAAATATATACCAAGTTTGCTCTAAAGAAATTATGTTTTTAATGCACGTCTCTGCTAGGAAGTCTTGTGTGGCAGGAGTGCACACTGAGAAATCACATGTGCACTCCTTAAAATGTTCTATCCTTTTAACTGGAACTGAACATTTGTAAACTTGCTGTTGTAGATAAGGAAGGTATTGGTGATATCATGAATTATGAGATCTTGCTCACTTTTGGAATAAATTGGGCCAGTGAAACATGGAGCAGCATCCACTGTTCAACTGTGCATCCTCTTGCTGACTGATGACAGGCTATTATTGCTTCCTAGAAAAGAATAACTGCATTTTTTTTCTGTATTTTGGATTCTTCCAATATTATGAATGCTGGACTTTGTAACATGATTATGTTTTAAAAATTGTGATTTTTAGAAGCTTAAGATGGAGTTCAGAATGTCAGGTGACTTCACATCCACTCTGCTAAATGACAAGACAGACCATAGACATTTTTTGAAAAAAAGGCACTGCAAGGGTCATATCTGAAGAACAATGTGTTTTTCCCTCCCAAGCTTTCGGCTTGTAAAACAAGGAGTCAGTGATTCTGAAGATGCAAATGTACCAAGCAGCTGTTAACATCTGGGAACAATGGAAGGGCCAGGTGGCTCTGTGAAACCAGACTTCTGGACTTTGCATATTGGAAAAGACAATAAGCTATTGACTTTTGAGTCCAGATAAATTTAACAGATTTTCTGAAGGCAGGCTATAAGAGAGGAACCCAGCAGTTGCAGCCTCAGAGAAGGGTACAAGGAAGACAACCAGCGGTTGTAGCCTCAAGTCAGAGAGAGAGGGGACACCTGCTTTCGGAAGCTTGATACAGCAAAAGGCTGAAAAGACTTGAATCTGTTTTGCAAGTTGAAGCTTGCGGAGAAATAGAAGTTCAGCAGGATCACCAGGAAACTCCTTACTCAAGGACGTCTAGTTCAGAAGTGAAGTGAGCGAAGAGGACATTGATTTTTGAAAAGTTCTGGGAGATCTAGCCCATTGCTACTGGGAGGAGCTTGGGACTTCTAACCACAAAGGATTTTGCCATCAAAAACAACTGTGTAATGTATAAGTGAGGTTTTCAAGTATTTTAATAAGTAAAGAAAATACCTTTCTTTGCAATCTGGGGTATCAGCTACTTATAAAGTACTATTTAGTTAATGGGGATTTCTTTTAGTTTAGTTGTTATAATAAAAGTCTTGAAATGTGAAATCTTGTTGTGCAATTCTTTAAATTGGTCTAGGGGTTCATATCTTGAATTTTAACATTAATGGTCTCAATGAGGTCATAACACCAGTTAGAATTAACCTGAGATTTGCCGTAATATAGGATATTATGGTAAATCGCAGATAATTTTAGCTGAAAAAATTCAAAAAATAGAAAAACATAATCATTCTTTTCTCTTAGCAATGTAATTGTTGAACTTTGTATTCACAGCAGGTAAGCCTCACCCACTAAGAGCACACAGCAGAAATTCTTGCACAGGAATGTATGATATTTGTTCTCAGCAGGTGAGTCTCTCTGTCAGGGTTATGAAGTCAGCAAATGAGCTTGGTTCTTTTCTCTTCCTTTCCCTTCAGTTTTTATGTTCTACCCTTCAAAATGTAACTTATGCTAAAGTACAGTTCTATGGTTAATGGCAGCTTCAGGTACCTTGCCCAAGTGGCTTTTATTCATACATGACTCTAGTCAGTAAGTGTTTGTCTATTATTCAATAATAGTTTTTTAAGCAAATTTCTGCTATCAAATTATGGTGATAGACCAGTATATCTCCCTAGGCAATTCTCATGCTTAGTTCAGTACCCTTGGGGTCAAATTTAACCCCATCTACCCAAAGAAAGTAGTGCAGGGGAGTGGGGGAAGTTGGTGGTGACTCTACTGTGGTTTTCCAGCCAGGTAAAGTTAGTGAGAAATGGATCGGGAGCAGAAGAGGACATTCAGGGTCAGATTTTTACTTTACTTTTGGGGTTAGGAGGAGCAGGAGTGCTCCTCTTGACCGTACAAAATATTAATATTGAGAGGTAATGCCTTGTGTTCCAAGGATACCATAAATACATCCAACGCCATAATGGCCTCAGATGGTAATCAGGTGTCCCAGGCATCCATTTTAAACAGGCGTTAGGCACTCATATATGTTAATGTGGCCTAATGACAGTTTAAGGATGCCTCCCAGAAATTGAGCAGGACTGAATGGAGAGATACCTCAGATTTATGCAGTATTTGCAGAGGCCTAACCAGTGGTCGCCAACAAACAGGTACTTTAAAAAAAACTTCATGCGGAGCCAAGAGGAGCCGGGTTGCTCTTCCTGACTCCACTGTTTTCCAGAGGGCTGCTTCTGCACTGTGCTGGTCCCCGTCCTGCTTGCCTTCTCCCACCTTGGACCTCCTGCTTTTGGTGTGCTGCCCACTTCAGGCCTGAAAATGGATCTGGATCAATTTCAAGTCCACACTGTTTCATAATTATCAGAGGTTTATATCATTTAACATACAATACATTGCGTTATAAAATATTAACTTAACTATTCAGTTGGCAGTTATTAAACATCAGAATTTAATATTAAAAGTTGTTGGCTGCAAAATTTGGCCCGCTGGTTTTGAGGGAGCCCATAGATGAAAAAGATGGCAGGAGACCCATTCCAATCAACTTCCGGCGTGGCCCTTGCCGATTGCCATGTTAGGAAGGGCAATAACACAGACCTCCTGTGCGCAAGCCGGAAGCATGCAGAGAGGACAGATCATGATGATAGTCAGTGAATGGTGCTGATTTGGCACCCAATCTGCCATTTTGGACCTCGCAGCTCCTGTTAATGCCCTCTCTTAAACATACACAGTTTAAACACAAACGTACGTTCAGCATTCGTAAGGCAGGAACATACCGTCATCCTGATGATCTCGGTGACTCCGGTTGCAACAGCCTCAGTGACTGCTGTGCCAATAATTTGGAGTACTATCCAAGGGGCTGAGGCTTTGCAGCCATGCCTGTACTCCATTGGTTATTTGCTGTCCATCCTGATATGTGCTGCCTTGTTCTGCAAGAGTGAGGGAAGAATGTCATTGAGTATGTTGCAATGCGTTTGAGTGATGTGCCTGTCATAGCTGAATAGCTGGAAATATGTGGAATCTGCGAGATGTGGGTGTGAGGCTTGCAGCAGTGCTAATTGTGTGAGGGTGATATTGAGATTGCTAGATATTGTTGATGGGTGAGTGATAGGATTGTGGTGCATTGAGCAGTGTGTGAAGTAAGTGCTGCATAGCATTTGAAGATGCATTCACTGATCTTGACCACTTGTGTGAGGTCATTGAGATTTTTCTGGCACTGTAGCCAAGTCTTCAGGGTCAGACTCCTGGCTCTTTCCCTATTAAGTGTATGTGTGCAGGGCCTCCTGGCACCCTGTGGAAAGATGAGCTCTTTACTCCTTTCCAATTGCATCACAAATGCCTCCAGCACTGCATCAGGAGAACCTGGGAGCCCTCTCTCAGGCCTACTGCTCCATTATTCCTCTTTTCTCCTTCTGAGAAATTCTGCCACAGTTTCAGCAGCTGCTGCAGCCAGAATGCACCTCCTCTTTAAGAGGTGCAGACTGGCTTTAAGAAGGGCAGGCTAGCTTTAGGTGGTGTGGCCCTCGCACAAACCTGGAACCCCTGTTGAACATGCAGCTACCCAACAGTGAGTTTAGCACTGGTCTGCATGCCACAATCATGGAGATGAGCAGGCAGCACAGAGTTTGCACGCTGCCTGCATCATTTCCATCGAGCGTGGCGTAATCACACATCACGATCCCTGCACCCACTAACAGGCCTTATCCAATTTTTGGCCTATTATTTTTGAAGTAACTGAAGATCCCTATGACCCTAGGTAGATTTGGCCCTGACATTATGCAGGCAAAATTAAGCTGACTTTGCAAATGGCAAGAGCACAATGCACTTTAATTTCAAATAAACTTGCAAGATTTCAGGCACAACAAAATTAGGCACTGAAAGTAGAACTAAAAAAAAAAATTGAAATAATTTAAGGCCAACAGGGTTGAAGGTTGGTAGAATCAAGTCCAACACAAAGGCAACCTGCTTATGCAGACACTATACTTGACCAACTCCAGCCAGGGGATATTAAGTTTGTATCATTCACACTATCAGCATAGTATAATAAGGACATTGACAGAATTTCCGAACCTGACAGTGAAGGAGCAGAGTAAACATTCGTAAAGATACAATCATAAATCATTTTTCTCACAGTGGGACTCAGTAACCTTTCCAAATCTATACCCTTAATTATCCTTTTTCATTTAACACCTACATACCACGACTCAATTACAGTTTATCAGTTCTTCTTCAGCCAAAAATATTCAAAACTTTGACTGAAATGGAGCAAAATAAATGTACATTGAAGTTAATTATAATTCTTTGCAACCATTTAACTTTTTAAAAGCAGTCCTGATGGCGAAACACCCTTTATAAACAACCTGTAATGACTTTGGGTTGCCAAATATAATTAGTTTTGCGAGCTCAAAGCTCAGATGATAAAACTTTAGTTTAAAAATGTTTTGGCTACAAACAACCATCATTAGGGGATTTTGTGCTTGGAAAGGAAACATTGTAATAAAGCTTATAGGCTTGGAAAGCTGAATATAATTATGCACACATATACACCGTGGTATCTCATTTAACACCCTGCATACTTAGTCTCAATTACATGTCCTGTTTTTTAGTTCTTGGCCAACAAGAAAAAAATATATATCATTAGTTAGGGCTTGACTGCGGTCCAACAACATCTGGACTATCCACTGCACATCCCTAAATATACCTAAAACAGTATGAAGGGGCAAATAAATATTCCAACTCTTGTCCATACATTTCTGCATCCGCTTCCTTGTGTTTATTTTTGTAGGTATAAGTTATATCAAATAAAGCATTTAAGTCTTCAGAAGCCATATTGTTTATACTGTTTACCTGAACCTTGTATTTAAAATGAACCACACCATCAATAAATTAAAAGGTGGTGGGGGTGAGGGGGCGGAGGTAGGGGGAAGGGTTTAATAATACAGCAAATTAATAGTGACTGTGATATTAGTAAATGTTACTAGTTCCATTTTCTGTGTCTCTTAGGCTGGATAGCTCCTTTTGGGTTGGCACAGACATAATGGGCCGAATGATGTCCTTCTGTGATATTTTCTATGGCTGAAATTTTCCGGCCTCTTTGGGGATGGGCTGGGAGGAGGGAAACCTGGCAAAATGGCATGGGAAGGCATTGGTAGGGATGCCTGGCATCTTCCTGCTGCCATTTCATTTTGTCCGACAGGAAAGTTGGCAGCTCAGACACCAGCTGGGAGGCCAATTGAGCCACTTAAGTGGCTCAATTGAGCCTGTTGCCATGTGAGGAGACTGCTGGGTGAAATCAGGTGGTCTCCCAATGGGCTCTGATGGTTGTGGGGTGGAGTGGGGGGGAGGGAATTCCCTCCTTTATGCACATCCATGGCCCATGGAGGGGCCCCCGGCGGCAATTGCCACCTTTGCTGCAATGGCGCCGCCAGTGCTCAGGGACTCCCCCCACCTTAATTGCCGGGGCCTGCTTGCCTGGGCCCAGCATTCTCTAACCCTACTTACCTGCCTTCAAGGGCACCTGGCCATTGAGGCGCCCTCTCCCCACAGCTGCAGCCTCCGCAATGGCCGCTGCTTGCAGTGGCGCTACTGAGGCTGCTGGGCTGCCGGCCCTCTGATTGGGTTGGCAGCTCTTGGGGATGGACCGATGTCCTTAATTGGATCGTGGTCCCGGTGGCAGCCACTTAATTGGCCGTCACTGGCAAAACACGGTCCAGATCCCACCACCTGCCGAAGTGGGGTTGCGTCCCACTTTCAGCCCCGGCAGTGAACTTCAGCTGTCTCCATAAAATTCTGGCATATTTTTCGAAATTTTCTATGTTTCATTTGGCTTGGCCAGTATGCTGATATCATATAACCTCAGAGAAATATCAGTCGCAACAGAATTTTATACTCTTTACATCCTAAATTACACATGAGGTGTCATATTAATGGGGAAATGCAAGCCTCCATGTACCTAGTATCCCTTTCCATATGCAGCAATCTTTACTGGATAATGGACATCCTTTTGATATATCGGGTGGAGGCAGGAAACAGGATCAGGGTCTGTTTTCGGGTCAGAAATCCACGTCTGTTGGGAAACTGATTAAAGTTCAGATTTTCACAGGGGTGAGCCCTTAATTGATATGGAGACAAGTTGCCTGTCCACTTAGAGCCAGTGGGGTTGGGAACAGAGGCGGGTCAGATGAAGTGGGGTCTGATTTAGATTCCCATGGCAGCTGGTTGTCCTGAGCGAGAGATCTGCTGATTTTGCCAAAGCTTCCACTGCACCAGTGTGTATCAAAATGTCACAGGGAAGCTGGCTGTCTGGTACCCAGGACAGGGCAGCCCCTCACTTCATCAGTGCCAACCTGGATCTAATGTTGAAGCCCGTGAGGGAGAGGAGGGAGATCCTCTTCCTGGAGGGTGGCAAGAGGAGGCCACCTCATCATGCAGCAGTGGCACCTCTCCATACAGTGTTATCTCCCTCCACCTCCTCTTCCTCCTCCTTTCTCACCTCCTGCTTATTCTCCTCCCCCAATGAGCTGTCTCCTTCCAGGGCCTCACTGTCCTGTAGGTCCACACCTCTCTGGAGGACCATATTATGGAGAGCACAGCAGACCGAGACCCTTGCTGGAATGTATTGCAGGTCACCACCCGACCTGTCCAGGCACCGGAATCACATCTTTAGAAGCTGGATGGCCTGCTCAATAGATGTCCCAATGAGCAGGTGGCGTGGGTTTTATCATCTCTGTGCCTCTGTCTGGGGCTCCCTTAGAGGGGTGAGTAACCATCTCTTCACGGGTTTTCCCTTGTCCTCTTGGATTCATCCATGCACTTTGGGGGTTGGACTGAAGATCTGAGGTAGCCTGGACTGGTGGAGGATCAAGGAGTCATTGCAGCTGCCAGGAAAATGAGTGCACACATGTAGGAAGCTCTTGTTCTGGTTGCAGACTAGTTGGATGGTCCAGTGGAAGCCCTTCCTGTTGATGGATTTCACTGGCCGATTGCTGGGTGCCTTGATGGCCATATGGGTGCAATTGATGATGCCCTGCACCTGAAGAAATGCAGCTATACCGAATGCCCTCTGTCCCTGTGAGGCCATATCTGTTGTTAAATGAATGTACTATCCAGCTCTGGCAAAGTGGCAGCAGAGGCCAGCAAGATGCTATGGTGTGCAGTGATTTTTGAGATGCCGCAAGGTCCGTAGCTGATCCTTGGAAGGAGCCAGAAGCAAAGAAGTTCAAGGCCACAATGACTTTGATGGCTGACAAGGGCACAGATCCCTGTGACCATCTGCCTGGAGAGTCACAGTCTCCTATAGCACTGTGTCTCAGTCATCTCCAGGTTCCTTCTTTGGCAGTCGATCCTGTGTTGTGGGTTTGGTCTCCGTTGCCTTCCTGCCTCTTTCCTCTCCCATGCCTTCATGATGCCCAGGGTGCTGCCCTTCACGCAAAGGGTGCTGCCCCCATTTCCACTGGGCCCAAAATTAGACAATCATACCCACAATGCAAACTGGAGCCTTCCTTTTGGGCAGATGGCTGCCAAATTGTCCTTGGCAGCCTTGCCCCCCTGCTGTTCTGCTCACACGATGCAAGGGGGCTGCTGACCCCATTCAAAGCCCAGACACTGAGTGCGCACTCTCCCTGCCAACTATGCTGCACCAAGGGAACCCCATTACCAAGTGCCCAGTCTCCTTTACCTTGCTCACCTTTTATGGTGCTGGGTAATGCCCTGGGAGAGCAGTGACTGGCTCCCCATTCTGCAGCTGCCTCCCCCAAGCCGATCTGTTTTAGAAAGCGTGTGTTACTCATGCACCTCTTTCAAAATCAGAACTGCAACCTCTTAAGAGCTCATAACAAGCTTTCAAACTATCTTACTTGGCCTGAATATGGAGGGAGAGAGAGATTCCTGTCCCGTCCTCCCCATTATCGCCTGCGCTGGGATCAGTGCCTTGTAATCAACATGCCACCCAGTGCCAGTAATTTCGGGGCCTCTGCCTCTGTTTCCATCTTCATGGGGCCCTGAAAATTCAGCCCATCTTGTTAGGAATGTAGGAACAGAAGCAGGCCATTCAGCCTGCTGAGCCTGCTCCGCCATTCAATTAGATCATGGCTGATCATCTACCACTTTCCCACACTATCCCCATATCCCTTGATGTCATTCGTATCCAGAAATCTATTGACTTCTGTCTTGAACATACTTAATGATTGAGCTTCCACAGCCCTCTGAGGTCGAGAATTCCAAAGATTCACCACACTCTGACTGAAGAAATTCCTCCTCATTCAGTTTTTTCAAAATGGTTGTTAATTGGCACAAAGTGCTGAAATGGGCCTATTTGGTGTAGTTATTAAAGTAGGTTGAAATTTTGATGACTGCTGTGTTATTGTTCAGTACCACCACAAGAAAAGCAATGCCTCAGTTGTCATTAAACAAAGGAAGTTCAGAGAGAGCTTTGCCATGAATTATGATGTTCTAGAGTTCACAATTTCTTCCAGGTGTAAAATAGATTTATAATGATGTCTTTGTAGAAACAAAATCTTCACACAAAGCGGAAAATATACCCCAGGGTTGTTTTTAAAATTTGTAGCTCTATTCCACAACTACAGGAGTAGAATATTACTGTGGTGTTCTCGGGACTGAAGTAAGGTTCAGCCGAGTTTAGTAAGAGATATGAGAGTGCATGCTGTTGAACTCAATGGATTCTTCTTTATTTCTTTTACTTTCACTTTCCAGTCCCTCGACTGGCATGTGTGTATAGTATCCTCAAGTGAAAAAATACACAATGCAATTTTCAAAACACTACAATTACAGGATTGACTTTATTGTAGAAGTTGTTAAAGTTATCCTGCATTCATGGCTTTGAGCATACAGGCAGTCGAATAATGTCTTTTTCTGATTGTTTTTCTTTCACTGGACTATTTCTGCCAAACTTTGGTCGAAGCTTACTCATTGAATTGAGAAATGTTTTCCTTCCCACAATGAAGGATTGCATTTTAAAATAAAATAATGGCCATTCTGTAGCACATGCATTTGTACTAAGCCATTAACCATAAACTCAAGATCAATATTAAAATGTATTGTTATTATACGTAACTGTTAAGAGATTGTTTTACTGTGTAACAATACTCTTATGGTCTGAGAATTAAAAACTTGACTGATTTTATTGTGAGTATATAATACATAAATTGTAATCAGTCTCCAGCTGTGTGTCAGTTAACGATATTAAGAAAAATATTGTATGATTAACAGGATATGTCAAAAGACAGTGACTAAAGTAGTATGTTGTCCTGTTTATAAAAAATTGAAAGCACAATTGTCACTGAAGCATGGGGCTGGATTTTCCCTCCGGGGTTGGAAACAGAGGTCAGGACTGTTTCCGGGTGCCAAACCAGTCTCTGGGGGGAAACAGTCAGTCATTGGGATTTTCATGGGCGTGTCTCCTTAGTTTGCCTGGAGACAGGTTCGCCATCCATTTAAGAATGGCGGGCGGACTCTCAAAGCTGGAGCACCGATCAGAGGTCTTCTAGTTTGAAAGGAGTAGCAGGCTGCAATGCCAGGTAAACAAGGGAGAAGCGCTTCAAGATGAAGGCACCCTTTTTCCAACTTTTCAAATTTCAATCTAAAAATGGCTTTTGGAGCAAGGCCACCATTGTGAGGGGTGGGGGACGATGGGGAATCCCCTCTACAGGTGGCCCTGGAGTGCTTTCCCCACTCCGCCCTGGCCTGCCACTGGAGACTTGTCATCAGGCACCTAAACTGGCCCCCACCATTGCAGGAACCTGGAGGCCAACTGGAAAATTCCAGTAGGCTTCCTTTAATTGGCCTCAATTAGGCTGTTAATAAATCTGATCGGCTACCCACCATGTACAGCCCCCAATCCCGCCTCTGCAAAAATGACCCGGAGGCAGGGGGGAGCTACGAAATAGGTATGCCAGCCGGCGAGGCTAATTTTAGTTTCCGCCTGCCTCCAATCCCGACCCCGTTGGGGGTCGAAATCCAATCCATAATCCCTATACCATTCCATCATCCCTATACCATTCCATCATCCCTATACCATTCCATCATCCCTATACCATTTTGTGAACCTTCAATCAGGAGGCCTGCTTTTGTTTTTTCCTGTTTATCTTTGTTATCATGTGGTAAACTTGTCTAATTTAAGTTTGGTTTGAGTCTTGTATAAAACAGTTATTTTCTTGAAGGTAATGAATTGATTTTCATGGGCATGGTCAGTTCCGTGTCCTGGAGAAATATCCGAGCAGCTCAGGTCTCTGTAATATCCAATATTAATTTAAGTGCTTTTGGTACTCTTTTTATGAATTAGCCTTTGTGAAATAATTTTTTTACAGCTCTGCAAAGCTAACTATTTTATAAACAGCTTTACTAGATATTCCAGAAATGTAATTGCATTAAGGAGAAAACTTTCCCATTGGTTCCTTTGTAGTTTTATAATTCTATTTTTTTCCATTCCTGTTATCTTATCAAGGAAGCCACTCTCAATGACTATAGCAATTCATATTAAAATGTTATCAATTATTTTAAGCTGTTTTTTCAGTTGTAACAAAACATTTGCAATCAAATGCAACTAATTCCTTCATTTTGTCAAGAAAAGAGCATCAAATATTATACCAATAGGAAAACTCAAAATTTGTTGATGCCGAATATTCACAATGGCAGATAGCGTGTGCGCACACATTCCGTGGCTGAAGTATACCTCCCATATTGTTAAAGGCATCCAGGACAGGCCCAAAAACAGGCTTTAGGTCTGTTGCAGATGTAAACAGGATTCTAAAATTTGTTAGTGACTGATCACAGCATGCTTCATAATAAATCATTAGGTTGCTACCAGCTGCCATTCACACCACACTCGACACCAACCCCCAAGCCCCGCCTCCCAATTGCCTCCCCCATCCTTGGACCTTGTTTACCGTCTCAGAAAGCATCTGAGCCAACCAATCACTATCCTTCCTGGGATTGGTCGGCTGCCTCTAGGGCCAGAACTGCTGCCTGCAGCTCACCACCAGTAAACAAATGAGGTCGGCGAACCAATTTCACAAGGTCCTCATTAGGCGAGTGTACTATTGATGTGGGCACAACACAATTTCTAGGCAAGAAAAGAGTCATAGGGCTGAATTTTGTGCTGCTTTTTAAGGTGAGTTCCGTGTTGTGGGGGGACGATGAAGCGCTGCGGAGCCAGCCGCCCTGAATCCCGGCACCGTTCCGTAGTGTTCTGATTTCATCAGGGGAAGTACCATGGCTGTATTGACACTCTGATGCAATGGGAACCTAATTTAAATTGCTGAGATGCTGTTTAACATGAACTTAAGTGTAATTATTCCCGATTTAATGACTGGACCGTGAATTTGTGTATGGCATGTGGGACTCACATGCCTTCAGCTTTGTGACCATTAAAAGTTGGCAGCACCAAGGCAAGAGGCTTCAGTGTTGTGATGGGGAGGTCTCTTGACCATTGCAGCATAGGGGACGTATGGGGTTCTGTGGCCATTGTTGCTCTGCTGATGTAGGCTCTGCAAGGGGCTTGTGTGTATTGGGCAGCTCTGCAACGGTCTAGGTTGGATATGCCAGAGGGCGAGGACATTATAGGGTATCATAAATGCGGTGGTACTGTGCCGGAAAAGATGTTTGCCCAAAAGTAACCTTTAGTCTTGAGGCACATCAGGCATTCAGATGAGCAAATATTGATAAGCATAGTTGCCAAGGCAGGCTCGTCTCTGCATCTGAAGTGATCCGAAGGCCCCAGGACACCTTCCATGGGTCCCGTACACCCTGTGTTTTTGGATCCCCTTGGCATGTTGCGACGTATACGACGGAGGCAGGCCCAAGAGGCAGCTGCGCCTGACCCAGAAGCTCCACAACGAGAACAATCACAGCCGGCCAGGCCATGCATCTGCCAAAATGGATGGGTACTTGGAGGAAATAAACTTGCAGACCTATGGGGATCGAGCGGGGGAGTGAGACTGACTGGATTGCTCTGTATAGAGCTGGAATGGACACAATAGGCTGAATGGCCTCCTTCTGTGTCATAAATGGCTATGACTCAACTCCTCTTCCACCATCCTTGTAGGCAACGAATTCCAGGTCATTACCATTCACTGCATAAAAGCTACTTTCTGACATCCCCCTGCATCACTTGCCCAAAACCTTCAATGTGTCTTCCCTAATCACCATCAGGGAATGGGAGCAGCTTTTCTTTGTCTACCTTATCTAACCCTGTCACAATCTTATACACTTCTATCAGATCTCCCCTTAACCTTCTTTATTCCAAGGAGAACAACCCCAGATTCTCCAACCTAACCTTGTAACTAAAATCCCCCATCCCTGTGACCATTCAGGTAAATCTCCTCTGCACCTTCTCATGGACCCTCACATCCTACTTAGAGTGTGGGGACCAGAACTGGACACAACAGTCCCAAACTATGGCCTAACCAGAGCTTTATAGTAGTTCAGCATAACATCCCTGCAGTTGTACTCAATACCTCTATTTATGAAGCCCAAGATCCCATGTGCTTTACTAACCAAACTCTCAATATCTCCTGCCACTTTGAAGGGTCTGTGCACATAGGCTCCCAGGTCCCTCTGTTCCTGTACGCCCTTAAGAACTGTGCCATTAAGTCTATATTGCCTCTCCCTATCCCTTCTGACAATTTGCATCACCTCACACTTCTTTGTATTAAATCCATCTGCCACTTGTCTGCCCATTCTGCTAGCTTCTATCCATGTCCTGTTGCAGTAAATTTGTATCATCCTCATTGTTTGTTATATCTCCAAGCTCGGTATTGGCAAATTTTACTCTGTATTCCAAGATCCAAGTCATTTATATATAGCAAAAAAGCAGTGGTCCTAGCACTGATGCTTGGGGAACACCACTGTCTACCTTCCTCCAGTCTGGAAATCAATCATTTAGCAAAACTCCTTTTTTCTATCCTTAAGCCAATTTTTTTAATCTAAGCTGACACCCTCCTATTCCATGAGCCTCACTTTTGTTAACCAGCCTTTTATGTGGTATTTTATCAAACATTTTCTTAAAATCCATATAGGCAACATCTACCACATTCCCTTCATCAACCTTTGTTACTTGATCAAAAAATTTAAAAAGAATGGTGAAGCATGATCTGCCTTTTTTAAATCTGTGCTGGCTACCCTTAACAAACTCAAACTTTTCCAAGCGCTTGTTGATATTTTCCCTGATTATTGTTTCTAAAACCTTCCCCAACACTGATGTTAAACTGACCAGCCTATAGTTTCTACAAATGTCCTAACACACTCCTCTGGCACCTTCCCTATATCAAATGAAGATTATGGCAAATCCTTCCGCTACCTCCACTCCCACTTCTTTTAGCTACCTGGGCTGCAAGCCACCTAGACCAAGCGACTTTTTAAAAATTCATTCATGGGATGTGGACACCGCTGGCTAGGCCAGCATTTATTTCCCATCCCTAATTGCCCTTGAGAAAGTGGTGCTGAGCTGCCTTCTTCAATCGCTGCAATCCATGTAGGGTTGGTACACCCACTGTGCTGTTAGGAAGGGAGTTCTAGGATTTTGACCCAGCGACAGTGAAGGAACGGTGATATAGTGCCAAGTCAGGATGGTGTGTGGCTTGGAGGGGAACTTGCAGGTGGAGGTGTTCCCATGCATTTTCTGCCCTTGTCCTTCTAGGTGGTAGAATTTGAGGGTTTGGAAGTTGCTGTCTAAAGAGCCTTGGTACATTGCTGAAATGCATTTTATAGATGGTACACACTGCTGTCACTGTGTGTCAATGCTGCAGGGAGTGAATGTTTGTGGATGGGGTGCTACTCAAGCGGGCTGCTTTGTCCTGCATGGTGTCGAGCTTCTTGAGTGTTGTTGGAGCTGCACCCATCCAGGCAAGTGGAGAGTATTCCATCACACTCCTGACTTGTGCCTTGTAGATGGTGGACAGGCTTTGGGGAGTCAGGAGGTGAGTGCCTCATTGCAGGATGCCTAGCCTCTGACCTACTCTTGTAGCCATGGTATTTATATGGCTACTCCAATTCAGTTTCTGGTCAATGGTAACCCCCAGGATGTTGATAGTGGGGGGGTTCAGCGATTGTAATGCCATTGAATGTCAAAGAGAGATGATTAGATTCTCTATTATATAATATAAAGTAAAAACAAGAAATGCTGGAAATACTCAGAAGGTCTGGCAGCATCTGTGGAGAGAGAAGCAGAGTTAACGTTTCAGATCAGAGACCCTTCATCAGAACTGGCAGAGCAGTTTTAAGGAAGTAGATTCTCTCTTGTTTGAGATGGTCATTATCTGGCACTTGTGTGGCGCGAATGTTACTTGCCACTTTTCAACCCAAGCCTGGATATTGTCCAGTTCTTGCTGCATTTCTACACGGGCTGCTTCAGTATCTGAGGAGTCGCAAATGGAGTTGAACATTGTGCAGTCATCAGCGAACATCCACATTTCTGACCTTACGATTGAAGGAAGGTCATTGATGAAGCAGCTAAAGATGGTTGGGCCTAGGACACTACCCTGAGGAACTCCTTTAGTAATGTCCTGGAGCTGTGATGATTGACCTCCAACAACCACAACCATCTTCCCTTGCGCTAGGTATGACTCCAACCAGTGGAGAGTTTTCCCCCTGATTCCCATTTTCTTCACTTTTGCTGGGGCCCCTTGATGCCACACTTGGTCAAATGCTGCCTTGATGTCAAGGGCAGTCACTCTCACCTCACCTCTTGTGTTCAGCTCTTTTGTCCATGTTTGAACCAAGGCTGTAATGAGTTCAGGAACTGAGTGGTCCTGGCGTAGCCCAAACTGAGCGTCACTGAGCAGGTTATTGCTAAGCAAGTGCTGCTTGATAGTACTGTTGACGACACCTTCCATCACTTTACTAATAATTGAGAGTAGACTAATGGGGCAGTAATTCGCCATATTGGATTTGTCCTGCTTTTTTGTGTGTACAGAAGATACCTGGGCAATTTTCCACATTGCCGGTTAGATGCTAGTGTTGTAGCTGTACTGGAACAGCTTGTCTAGGGGTGTGGCTAGTTCTGGAGCAGACGTCTTCAGTGCTATTGCCGGAATGTTGTCAGGGCCCATAGCCTTTGCAGTATCCAGTGCCTTCAGTCGTTTCTTGATATCATGCGGAGTGAATTGAATTGGCTGAAGACTGGCATCTGTGACGCTGGAGACTTCAGGAGGAGGCCAAGATGAATCAACTCGGCACTTCTGGCTGAGGGCTATTGCAAATGCTTCAGCCTTATCTTTCGCACTGATGTGTTGAGCTCTCCCATCATTGAGGATGGGGATATTTGTGGAGTTTCCACCTCCAGTTAGTTGTTTAACTGTCCACCACCATACACGGCTGGATGTGGCAGGACTGCAGAACTTAGATCTGATCCGTTGGTTATGGGATCGCTTAGCTCTGTCTATCGCATGCTGCTTACGCTGTTTGGCACGCAAGTAGTCCTGTGCTATAGCTTCACCATTTTGAGGTATGCCTGGTGCTGCTCCTGGCATGTCCTCCTGCACACTTCATTGAACCAGGGTTAATCCCCTGGCTTGATGGTAATGGTAGAGTGGGGGATATGCCGGGTCATGAGGTTACAGATTGTGGTTGAGTACAATTCTGCTGCTGCTACTGGCCCATAGCACCTCACCTCATGAATGCCCAATTTTGTGTTGTTAGATCTGTTTGAAATCTATCCCATTTAGCATGGTGGTAGTGGCACATAACACGATGGAGGGTCTCCTCAATGTGAAGACAGGACTTTGTCTCCACAAGGACTGTGCAGTGGTCACTCCTACCAATTCTGTCATGGACAGATGCATCTGCGGCTTGCAGATTGGTAAGGACGAGGTCAAGTATGTTTTTCCCTCTTGTTGGTTCCCTCAGCACCTGCCGCAGACCCAGTCTAGCAGCTATCTCCTTTAGGACTCGGCCAGACCGGTCAGTAGTGGTGCCACCGAGCCACTCTTGGTGATGGACATTGAAGTCCCCCACCCAGAGTACATTCTGTGCCCTTGCCACCCTCAGTGCATCCTCCAAGTGGCATTCAACATGGAAGAGTACTGATTCATCAGCTGAGGTGGGGGAGGGGCGGTAGGTGTTAATCAGTAGCAGGTTTCCTTGCCCATGTTTGACCTGATGCCATGCGACTTCATGGGGTTTAGAGTCAATGTTGAGGACTCCCAGGGCAACTCCTTCCCGACTGTATACCACTGTGCCGCCACCTCTGTTGGGCCTGTCCTGCTGGTGGGACAGGACATACCCGGGGATGGTGATGGCAGTGTCTGGGACATTGTAAGGTATGATTCTGTGAGTATGACTATGTCAGGCTGTTGCTTGACTAGTCTGTGGGACAGCTCTTCAAATTTTGGCACAAGCCCCCAGATGTTAGTAAGGCGGACTTTGCAGGGTCGACAGGGCTGGGTTTGCTGTTGTCATTTCCAGTGCCTAGGTCAATGCCGGGTGCTCCATTGGTTTTTACTCCTTACCAACTTTGCAGCAGTTAGATACAACTGAGTGGCTTGCTAGGCCATTTCAGAGGGCAGTTAAGAGTCAACCACATTGCTCTGTGGGTCTGGAGTCACATGTCGGCTAGACCAGGTAAGGACCTTCGTAAAGTATGATCCAAAGTACTCATTAAGTATTCTAGCCTTGCCCTGTGCCTCTAAGCATATATCACCTTCCTTGTCCCTCACACTGCCTCTTCCTGCCTGCTCCCTATTGACATGCTGGTAGAAGATTTTTGGGTTCCTTTTATGTTGACTGTCATACTATTCTCATATTCTCTTTTTGCCAGTCTTATTTTCCTCTTCACTTCCCCTCTCAACATATTGTACTTGGCCTGGTTTTTGCTTGGATAATTCACTTGACATGCATCATACACCCTCTTTTTTTTGTTTCATCATATTCTCTATCTCTCTCATCATACGAACATACAAATTAGGAGCAGGAGTAGGCCACTCGGCCCCTCGAGCCAGCTCCACCATTCAATAAGATCATGGCCGATCTGATTGTAACCTCAACTCCACATTCCCGCCTACCCCTGATAACCTTTCACCCCCTTGCTTATCAAGAATCTTTCTATGTCCGACTTAAAATTATTCAAGCACGTGCTTCCACTGCCTTTTGAGGAAGATAGTTCCAAAGACTCACAGCCCTCTGAAAGAAAAAAAATTCTCCTCATCTCTGTCTTTAATGGGCGACCCTTTATTTTTAAACAGTGACTCCTAGTTCTAGATTCTCTCACAAGAGAATTTGAAGCGAGGTAGCCACTAACATCGAATGGACCATTTATGTTTCTAATGCTTTCTTCAACACCTGACCATACATGATGATTGGTTCAGTGTTCCAGCAGTTACCATGTGTATTCGCAGTACAGGAGAGGCCACTTGACCTCTTACTCCATTTCTTTTCAGCAAAAGGTGTTTGTTTTGAGTTCAATTCATCACTCCATTTTATAGTTCATAGTTTTGCCTTGCGTGAGCTTGACACTTGCTGTTAAGGGTTAATATCTGAAGAATACCCACATGGATGAACTATACTGAGGGTAACGAGTGCTTCTTGAAATGCACAGAGTAAATATCTTTAGTAAGGGAAAGAATAGGAAGAAAGGAAAAAGGGAAATTTGAAAAAAAGTCCTTGGGACTGAAAATCTGGCCTTCTATCACATACTCACATAGCTCTAGTGGGTGTGCACCTGAAGGGTCAGAGATTAGACTGAGACCTGGATACACCACGTCACAGACTTACGTTAGGAATTCCATGGACCCTGGTAAGGGGTGGAACATCTGCCTTTATCTTACAAGGTCTGCTATGTAGGATGGGTGAGGACTACCAATTCTGGAAGTTCACATGCCCCTAGTCTTCTAGGGACCTGTCACATAAAAGTATAGATGGTAACAGCAGGCGTACCAAGCAGCAAAATAGCTCAGGTGGACCCTATCTACAACAGCATGCATCCCCTGGGGTTAAGTGGGCACCCTAGTTCTACCTTAGTAGCCAATTCACTTTGGCAGGGTCATCAGCAGAGGTCTTGGGTGAGAATATCATTGTACTTCTGGTAAGTTGCATCCTCCCAGAGGATTTTTGCCCCCTTATCTTCTTAATACCAATTAAGTACAATGGTGCAACTGTAGAGTGTGAATAAAATATTGCATTAAATAACAAAGCAACTTTAAAGGTTTTCCTGTTGACCACTTTGTATTTATCTTGTCGATTTTTTTTCTACAGAATGCAAAATGCAATTTATTGACCACATAATTAATTGTTGAATGGATGGTTTAAATCCCAAGGTCTTGTACTCTGATGTGTTTTTCTGATGAACCCACTGTAGTGGCCCATGGCTCACAAAACAAAATTAATACTACACACCATGCAAACCCTCTGTGCTGTTGAATTGTCCTCTGCTCACTGAGAAATTCTGCATTTGGCGAAAGATCACATTAATTAAGATGGCAATTCTGACTGACAACCATAGTTGCCTCTTTTAGATTTCTAATTATAAAAAGTAAACAAATTACATTATACTCTTTTACCTTCTCAGATATGCATTCATTTAATAACAAACAAATTAGGTTACTATGGATGTGAAATTGGAGTAAGAAATAAGGATGTTTGACAATGCATGAGCTGTAATCCATTCACAATGTCATCAAATTGCACTAAGAATTGGGGTGGAGCAAAGGAAATCTTCTGTAGCATTATTTTAGCTCTATAAACATACCTTGTTGCAAAATTTGTTTTGAGTTTTTTTTAAACATCATGTTCATCTTGCAGAGTGATTGATGATAAAGAAACCACAAAGTGTTTCCCGAGTCACTTCAGATTAATTATGCTGATTGCTGCCTTTAAGTCAAATGGCATCAGAGAAATTTTGCGTCTTAATAATTTTGCATCTATATATTTATTTCACATATTAAGAGATTACAGAATGAAAATAGCCGTTGGCTTTATTCATGGGTATATGCATTCCAAATTGTTTTGTTAGTTTTGTTCAATGTCAATGCATCAAAAGAAAGCCACTGAGCAGGTCTTAAATTGTGGAAATAACAAGAATCAATGGATGGTATTTAATGGAGGCGAACAGGGTTTTGTCCGTTGGCTGAAGAGCCGCCGAAACCTTCGCGTCAGCTCTTTGCAGGAAAGCCCGCCGCATTACATGCCAATCAGGCACTTAACTGGGCAGCAGCAGGCCTTCCCTGGAATTAAGGACCCTGCAGATGGAGTCCCACCCACTGAGAGCTGCCAGCCAATCAAAGCAACTCTTTAACTTTTTTTTTCCAAAATATACTTTATTCATAAAAATCTGTAGAAATTACATTGCCAAACAGTTTCCAAACAGCACCAAAAAATACAAACATTGCAAGGGAGATCAGTTTCCTTCTATACTGTCATGAGTTTCTTCCCAACCCTTCCGTTTCACAATTGTCATGTCAATTACAGTTTTACATTTACAGCAATTGAGAATATTAACGATACAGTTCGAGGGGTTTCCATTGGATCCAGCCCCTCAGTCCAGCTTGGTGGGGGAACCTTACACTGTGGTCTTTCCCCATTGAGCCTTTGCTGCGGCTGCCCCAAGCTTTAGTGCGTCCCTCAGCACGTAGTCCTGGACCTTGGAATGTGCCAGTCTGCAACATTCGGTGGTGGACAACTCATTGCGCTGGAAGACCAGCAAGTTTCGGGCAGACCAAAGGGCGTCTTTCACCGAATTGATAGTCCTCCAGCAGCAGTTGATGTTTGTCTCGGTGTGCGTCCCTGGGAACAGCCCGTAGAGCACAGACTCCTGTGTTACAGAGCTGCTTGGGATGAACCTTGACATAAACCACTGCATCTCTTTCCACACCTGCTTTGCATCAAAGCAACTCTTTTTTTTTTATTTCCAAAATATACTTTATTCATAAAAATCTGGAAAAATTACATTGCCAAACAGTTTCCAAACAGCACCAAAAAATACAAACATTGCAAGGGAGATCAGTTTCCTTCAATACTGTCATGAGTTTCTTCCCAACCCTTCTGTTTCACAATTGTCATGTCAATTACAGTTTTACATTTACAGCAATTGAGAATATTAACGATACAGTTCGAGGGGTTTCCATTGGATCCAGCCCCTCAGTCCAGCTTGGTGGGGGAACCTTACACTGTGGTCTTTCCCCATTGAGCCTTTGCTGCGGCTGCCCCAAGCTTTAGTGCGTCCCTCAGCACGTAGTCCTGGACCTTGGAATGTGCCAGTCTGCAACATTCGGTGGTGGACAACTCTTTGCGCTGGAAGACCAGCAAGTTTCGGGCAGACCAAAGGGCGTCTTTCACCGAATTGATAGTCCTCCAGCAGCAGTTGATGTTTGTCTCGGTGTGCGTCCCTGGGAACAGCCCGTAGAGCACAGACTCCTGTGTTACAGAGCTGCTTGGGATGAACCTTGACAAAAACCACTGCATCTCTTTCCACACCTGCTTTGCAAAGGCACATTCCAGGAGGAGGTGTGCGACCGTCTCTTCCCCACCACAGCCAACGCGGGGGCACTGTGCGGAGGGGGCGAGACTTCGGGTGTGCATGAAGGATCTGACGGGGAGGGCCCTTCTCACCACCAGCCAAGCTACGTCTTGGTGCTTGTTTGAAAGTTCTGGTGATGAGGCATTCCGCCAAATGACTTTGATGGTCTGCTCGGGGAACCATCCGACAGGATCCACCGTTTCCTTTTCCCGTAGGGCCTTGAGGACATTCCGTGCAGACCACTGCCTGATGGACCGGTGGTCAAAGGTGTTTTCCCGCAGAAACTGCTCCACGAAGGATAGGTGGTACGGCACCGCCCAACTGCACGGAGCGTTCCGCGGCAATGTGACCAGGCCCATCCTTCGCAACACTGGGGACAGATAGAACCTCAGCACGTAGTGACACTTGGAGTTTGCGTACTGGGGATCTACACACAGCTTGATGCAGCCGCACACGAAGGTGGTCATCAGGATGAGGGCCACGTTGGGTACATTTTTCCCGCCCTTGTCCAGAGATTTGAACATCGTGTCCCTCCGGACCCGGTCCATTTTACCTCCCCAGACGAAGCGGAAAATGGCTCGGGTGACTGCCACAGCGCAAGAGTGGGGTATGGGCCAGACCTGCGCCACGTAGAGCAACAACGTGAGCGCCTCGCACCTGATGACCAGGTTCTTACCCACAATGGAGAGAGATCGCTGCCCCCACATGCCCAACTTTTGTCGTACCTTGGCTACTCGCTCCTCCCATGTTTTGGTGCACGCCCCGGCCCTTCCGAACCATATCCCCAGCACCTTCAGGTAACCTGACCTGACGGTGAAGGGGTCAAAGGATCGGTCAGCCCAGTTGCCAAAGAACATGGCCTCGCTCTTGCCGTGGTTGACTTTGGCTCCCGAGGCCAGTTCGAACTGGTCGCAGATGCTCATCAGTCTGCGCACTGACAGCGGATCCGAGCAGAAAACGGCGACGTCATCCATGTACAGGGAGGTTTTGACCTGAGTGCCTCCGCTGCCTGGGATTGTCACCCCTCTTATGCTCGCATCCTTCCTAATAGACTCAGCAAAGGGTTCAATACAGCAAACAAACAAGACCGGGGACAGAGGACAGCCCTGTCTGACTCCAGATTTGATCGGGAAACTTTCCGATTCCCACCCGTTGATTGAGACTGCGCTACTGATGTTTGTGTAGAGCAGTTGGATCCAATTGCAGATTCCCTCCCCAAACCCCATTTTGGAAAGCACGTCCATCATGTAGGTGTGCGATATCCTGTCAAAAGCCTTCTCCTGGTCCAGGCTGATGAGGCAGGTGTCCACCCTCCTGTCCCGTACGTCGGCGATCGTATCCCTGAGTAGCGCGAGACTATCAGAGATCTTCCTGCCGGGTACAGTACAGGTCTGATCGGGGTGAATCACCAACTCCAGAGCAGACTTGACTCGACTGGCTATGACTTTGGACAGAATCTTGTAATCAACATTAAGCAGTGAGATGGGCCGCCAATTTCCCCGGGAGGCAGTGGCTGCTGCTGGTAATGCACCCACCAGAAGTCCAGGATCATCAATAGACCCAGGCCACAGTTGAGTCATGGTGAGAGAGGTTTCACAGGATGGGGTCACAGGGGAGGTGGTGTAGGAGGTTCAGCAGCAAGGACAGGAGGGTGGATCTCAGCGGGCCCCGCCTTCCTGATGCCGGGTCCCTCGATCAGGCACTGGGTGCCTTTGAACGAGGGGCATACCCAACCTCCCACCCTGCCCCCTGCGCCCTCCCCCTCCCACCGTGGGAGCCAGCAAGCAACCCACGCAGGTTTGCTCATCGTGCTCCCCGTGTGGCGACAGGTCCGCCCGTCGCTGGGCTATTATCGGTGGCAGCGGGAAGAGGCCCTTAAGTGGGCATTAAGAGCATAAAATACTGCAATGACTGTTTACTCTGCAAAACAATGGCCTGCATTTTGCGGTCAGCAGTGAAGGAATGGCACTTGCAACAAACCTCAATGAAAGCTGGCTACAAAGATTTTGTGATCTCTGTGATGTGGATTTCACCTTTCCTGATGTTAACTTGACACTGGAGCCAACTATAGGGGATCTCTGGAGTATAGCAACAGTGATGTCATCAAGCAGGGCCAGCAGCCGGAAGAGCATTGAGCATTGAAGAATTCTCACAGACAGCAAACCAGGAATTAATATGTACTGATTACCCTTCACATTTTACAGACAGCGAAATAAAGATTAGGATATACATGGGATAATGATAGAAGCTGAGATATCATAAACAAACTTTAAAAGAAAATATTTTTATATTAAAAACCTATGGAATTTTTGCCACAACTGAGAACTTTGACATTCCACAAATATAAAATTAGTTTTGCAGAGCCAGAGAAGTTGTTCAGCTGTAATTATGACTTAGTGTGCTGTTAAAAACTCAGTTCCACTTCATTTAACAGTGCATAACCTTTCTGGGGGGTTTCCAGTGAGATAGGAGTATAAAAAAAGGAAGTTCATGCCAATTTAAGTGATTTTTAAAGATTTCCATCTGTGTGAACTTTAAGAGCGCAGTCTATGGACGAAGAAGGAATCACTGTCAGCATTTTCTGGATTTCCACGTTTAACTGTACATGTGCAGATACCAGAAGTTGCTGGCAGTTTCACAGTTGTAATGATGGCAAGCAACTGCAAAATTTGGACCATTACATAAAATCATGTGGTTTGACTCAGTATTCCTGCACACTCTGTGGGGACTAAATTCCGCATTGTTATGCCTGTTTCTTCGGTGTGATGTATATTGAATAACTGTATGCATATTCATCAGATTATGATTTATCTGAAGCATGTTTCCTTATGAAATTAATTGAGTTACTTTACAGTCCCTTTAAGATAAAGATAAAATAACATTATCGGTGTGACCCAATGTCAGAATTGGCCCGGCCAAATTGGAGAAGGCCCTTATATTGGACAGAAAATGCAAGGAAAGTAAATCAAATCTTCTAACTGTTTTCACAAAGAAGCAGTTAATGGGTTTGTAAACCTATTAACAATTTTTAAAATGGTAAAAGAAATGTAATGGGATGTAGAAAGGTCAGGTCAGAAATGTATATTTCTACAGACTGAATATGTAGACATGTGAAGTATGAAGATGAGAAGGAAAATCACTAACTGGTATAACAAATCTTAAAAGTCTGAATCCTAACCTCAGGACCTTAAGGCCACAAAGTCATTTTGTTAATCTGAATGCATGAGGTCAAGCTTTCTTTGCTTAGAGTTGATATGAAAGCTGCCTGTTAGGCTTGTCAGCAACATGTAATTTTTTTTCAACTGGTCAAGATAATCATTTTGAGTTAAAGGAATTTAATACTGCTTATATTTTGAGAGGTGGGGGTGTTCAATTTATATTTGGGTTTCTAGATGGTCGTGCTTTTTTTAATAAGTGCCAGACTTTGCTGAAGGCATTTTATTCACAGAAGAAAGTATGTCTTAATGTGAAGACTTTGGCAGCATACCAGAATAAATTATAAAGCTAGGAAATCCCTATCCCATTTGTAGCATCATATGTGCTGAACTATTCTTTGACAAGGACATAGAATTTAGCATTCTGGAAAAATAATCACATCAATCTCGGTTTGCCTTTTTGAAGGTTTCTTGCAGTAGGGATTGAAGGCCATCAAAAAATGTGACTAGATGTGGTTATGTTGCAGCTGAAACTCCGCCTTTGTTAGTGGTAGAATACCCAGGAGAATAAACCCTGGCCCTTATACCAGGATGCTTTCCCATCTTTTGGATTTTCGACTCCATAATGTCAACCCAGCTGATAATGCATTCATGTTACTGGTGTGCATTTCATAACTGAACGAGATTTCCATGAGTTGACTGCTTGCTTATTATGTTGCCACAAGAACAAAACAAGGGGTCCTTGCTAGTAAATCCCTAGTTTAAAAACACTCAATGCACTTTGTAAAACATTTGCTCTCTCTCCAATATCTCCTGTCTTTTGAATCAACTAGAAAGCTAGCTATAGCTTTAATACTTGTATTATATTTTAGGTACTATTAATCCCCTATCGAAAGGTCACTAGGTGTACTAGAACAGTGCAAATACTTAAGGAATCGAAAATTCACAGCACTCCTGCTACACTTCCACTGTAACTCCAACAAGAATGCCCTTCAGGCCAGAATTTAGGCTGAAGCCTTACTTATATGTCAGAAGATTGTGGGTTCAATAATATAGGATTTGCTTGGTGGCTATTCTGTCCTTCAGATGAGATGTCACAGTAAGATCCTGGGCAGAATTTGAACTCAGGACCATCTGTTTTTGAAAATGAATAGGGCAGGGGTTCAGGGTTTGGGGTGAAGTTGGAAGTGGGGAATTGGGGGGGTGGTGGGTGATGGGGCCAGTGCACCTCAGCAGTTCCTTAGATGCTCAAGGCCTATCCTGTGGAATGTTCAGCTGGACCTGTAAAAGGGAGCTGCCTGCTTGCCTGAAACATGGGTAAGGCTGCTTAAGATATAACATTGGGGTACTAGGCTGAATGTAGAGATGGGCAGAAAGTGTGCTACACATACTCTGCTGAGTTGTACCAGCCACTGAGTGGCCTAACCAGTGGTCCTCAAAGTAACTGTTGGAGGCCGCTCAAAATACAGCCCTGGTTACCTGAAAAGATGGTGGTGAACCATTTTCTTGATCCACTACAGTTGTAGTGTAAATGCTCGCACAATGCTGTTAGCTATGGATTTCCAAGATTTTTATTCTTCATCGAAAGGAAGGAATAGTGATATATTTCCAAGTAAGGATGACATGTGACTTGGAGGGGAACTTGGAGGTGATGATATTCCCATGCACCTGGTGCCCTTGTTCTTTGTTGCGGATTTGGGAGGTACTGTTGAATTGTACACACTGCAGCATGTTCCGCCAGTGGCAAAGGGGGTGAATGTTTAGGCTAGTGGACAAAGTGCCGATCAAGTGGACTGCTTTCTCCTAGATGTTGTCGATCTTCTTGTGTGTTGTTGCAACTGTACTCATCCCGGAAAGTGGAGCGTATTCCGACCTGTGTCTTGAACATGGTTGAGAAGATTTGGGAGTCAGGCTGGCAGTCAGCTACTGTAGAATACATAACCTCTGACCTGCTCTAGTAGCAAAGTCATTTATGTGACTGGTCCAGTTGAGTTCCTAGTCAAAGGTGACCCCCGAGTTGTTGATAGTAGGGATGTTAATACCATTGAATATCAAGGGGAGGTGGTGAGTAACTCGTTAACCTATATTTGTCTCTGATCTCCCGACATCAACTATTTAAAATTCTCATCCATGTGTTTAAACCCCTTCAAAGCCTCACTCATCCCTATTTCTGTAACCTTATCTAGCCTTACAATGTTTCCCCCGAACCATCTGTAACTTTCCCAGCCCTACAACATATCCTGTGTTCCTTTAATTCTGGCCACTTTTGAATCCCTCCATCCCTTTGCTCCACCTTTGGTGGCTGTGTCTTCAGCCCTTTAAGCCCATGCTCTTAAATTCCCTCCTAAAATTTCTCCACCTCGCCACCTTCCTCTACTTCTTTAAGACTCCCCACACACCCACCTCTTTGACCAAGCTTCTGATCATCTCTGCTAACATTTTTCTATGTGATTAGGGTTACTATAACTCTAGTTGAATGACCCACTGAACACTGCTGCCATGTCTATCCTCATGGCGTACTGCCTTCCCATGCCAGTTCCCCAATTGGATGATGCTTGACTGTCAATCAAACAGTGGCCGGAATTATACACACCCCACCCCGACCCCAGGAGCAGGCCAGGGTTGGCGTAAAATCGAGTGGGAGGCTGGGAGCTGTTCCCGTCACCTACCTGTTCCCACTGCCATTTTACCAGCAGCAGGGGAAGGTGAAAAGGTCTGCCTGTCCCAGGCAAGTTGAGACCCTTAGGTGGTCATTTACTTGCCATTGAAGGGGCCTTCTCCCACCGCCATTGGTATTTTACCAGCGACGACTGGGAACTTCAGCAACTGAGGAGGACGGGTGGGTGGGCGGCCTCCTTGCGGGCCAGCGGTGGGGGGAGGTGGTACCCTCCTGATCAGGCACCTTGTGCCCCACAGAGGGCACCCCAGCAGCACAAGCCGCCCCTGATGGAGCACCTCCCCGTGCCGTCCTAAACGACACCCACCCTCCTCACCGGGGCCCAGCCGATTGACCCTGGTGAAGCCCGAAACCCCACTTGCCTTTATGAAGGCCTATGTCCATGGTCCTCTTCTGACTGGGTGCAGTCCCAGCAGTGGCTACCGCTCCTGGTGGAGCTGCTGGAACTGAAGAGCAGCAGGTTGCCTTCCCGCCCAGAGGACAAATAAGGGCCTCTTCTTGCCGCTGTTAGGATCTTATCAGCAGTGGGGGTGGGGGGGCCTCTGCCACGTGGTGTGGGCGCCATAAAATGAGGCGCCCTCCCTGAGCGCTTGGGGAGGGGGGGGGGTTCTCTCCTTCATGTGAACGCTTACCCCCCACCGCCCCTCCCGAGGCCTTCCGGACTGGCGCCAGTGATCCCGCCTCACCTATCTCTGGGTTCTACCACTGGGCCTGTGTCAGAGGCCTCTGCATTACTGGCAGTGGTCAACGCACCCGTTTGCACTGCTGATACTGCTGAGCTGCTGGCCTTGTGATTGGACGGCATCTCTTGGGGGCCGGGATCCCCATCCCTATTAAGTGTGTAACGTTTGACCCCAAAAGACTGGAGGATTGCTCAGGGGTGTGGTGGGGTGGGGGGGGGGGTCCTGAAAAAATGCAGAGGCGAGGTTCCCCCCGCGTTTCAGCTCAGCGCCAGGAGGCCCATTATTTCTATATTCAAGGCACTATTGTTGTTTTGAGGTGTGTTAAATTACTACCAAACTGCTAATAGTTATTTTTGTTTCAAACTCTCTTAAAAAGAACATGTTGAGCAACTTGGGGTGGTACATGCAGCCTTCTTGTTAATTCTTAGCTGTTACTAAACCTGACATGTTAAAAATGGAGGTTTAATTTAAGAATGTCACATCATCTGAAAGGTAAAAACCACCCTTTTATTTTCTTGAAGTATAGCTTTACTTATAATTAAGTAAAATTATATTAAATGTAAAATTTTACATTATTACAAATACAAACATTCAGGTATATCATAGTACGGACATTGTGACTGTGTAGCACAGATTCATACATAACTCTTCTATCAGTGAACTTTTTTTTCAAAAAAGGATGCCAAAATCTGAACCAAAAGCAATTTGAAAAGCATAAAGAAAAGTGAACTAGTAGCAGTCTATAGTTGTCATTGACAAGTTATGATTTATAAAAAAAAAATTATCTTCACAATTTGGCTATGATTTAAGTAAACGCTATCAGTCTTCCTAATGTTCTTTTACTGCTCCCTTCCACTTACAGTGCAGCCAGGAAAAGCAGCCAAACAGTTCATTTACCTCCCAAACCAGCCAGTAAATAGGTTGCACAGTTTAGCTAAGGGTCAACACAACTACTATGCATTTCAGCAGATGGAACACCATTTTAGAAATTATTTACATGAAGTTATTTACTTTCAGAATCTGTAATTAATAATTATATGTTAGATAACATCTTACAACTTTGACTAGGAATAAAAATATGCTGGCATTCCACTTATGGTGATAGATTTACACATGATGCTTAATCTTCTGAGAGTCATTGCAACCTTTCTGCACTCATTGAGTCATTGAGTGTGACACAGTTAGAATGTTTTTGTGACACTGTTCCATTCATCAAACAGAAAATATTATTGTGCAACATTTATAAAAAAATTTTCAACAGACTGGGGAAGCTGAACCCAGACACTGGGGTGATTTTCTACAGGTTGTTTCCTGCTCAGCATAAGAGCCATGGAAACCTTGTACAGAACAGCTTAAACACTATTCACGCCATTTTTCGGGGTTTCTGCAGCTCTTCTATGAATGTTGCAGTGGATGAACAGGAGAACTCCTGAGGAAATTCATCCCCATTTTCAGTAAAATCTCCTTGTTATGATTAACAATATCAATATGCAACATGGCCAGAGTACAAGTTTGGCATACACTTTTCAATGTTGTGATTGAAAGTTTACACATGCCCCTCTAATAGCACTTTGGGAAAGTTCACTTTCCATTGTACTAGTAACCCAGTGAGAATGGGAAAAGAAAAATCCCTGTCCTGTTTTGAGTTAGCTGATCTGACCTGGCACAATAGTGGGAATGCTACAATTGGCCTGAACAGTGCCCAAGCAGTGGTGAAAATGCATAGGGAGGGTTCCTGCTCCTAATTCCTACCTGGCAGTTCTTACTGGAAAGCTCAATCTTTTGCACATTAATTGAGAAGGGGATTGAGCTCAGCGGTAATGCTTCTCCCAATTGAACGGCCTCCCAGCACTCACTGTCTCGGAGTCATATAAAAGGTCAATATTGAGCTAAAATAGTGACTGCTCTTAGAATACTGCGCACAGTTCTGGTTGCTGCAGTATTGTAAGAATAGTGCAGTTATTGAAAGATCATAGACGAGGACAGCCAGATTGATTGAGAATGATTGATTAAATTGTAATGAGCAATTACATAAATTGGGAATATTCTCACCTGAACAGAAAAGGTTGTGAGGTGATATTTTTGATGTTTTTAAAATTCTAAAGGGATAGACAATATAAACCATGAAAATCTGCTTCAGTTTGACCAGGACATTAGAACCAGAGGACATGGTCTCTGCTTCAAGGGGACAGATTCAAAGAAACATTGGGGTCAATTTAACCCTTCTAGCCCAGCAGGATGATGCTGCAGAGAAGTTAAAATCAGCCGAGTCCACTAACTGGCCGAATGCCACTCGTTAGGCTGGATGTTAAGCAGCCCTCAATGTCGGGATCCATGACGGGGGGTGGGCACTGAAGATGGCTCCGGATGAGGCCCGCCATGGATCTCAACACCGGCAGAGCCCGGCCTGACCCTCTCGGCGGTGGCAGGGCACCATGGTGGAACCCCCGCCGCTCAGTGACGGGATCACAATCACCATTTGCAAATGAATAAAATTAATAGATTTGCATGTATTTACCCTTAATCTTGAGGACCCGCAGCGATCTTCGGCCGGCACTCCCACGCCTTCGAATCCCCGTTCGGGAAAACGAGGCACCACACTGGTGGGGAGGAGGGAGGAGGTAAGTTTCTCAGAGCAGGGGTGGGGTGGAGAATGGGGAGGAAGGTCAGATGTTACAGGTAAGTGTTTTGGGGGGGGGGAAGGGCAAATAGTTAATTTAATTCAACAACAAAAACAAGAAATGCTGGATTCACTCAGCAGGTCTGGCAGCATCTGTGGAAAGAGAAGCAGAGTTAACGTTTCGGGTCAGTGACCCTTCTTCGGAACTGACAAATATTAGAAAAGTCACAGATTATAAACAAGTGAGGTGGGGGTTGGGCAAGAGATAACAAAGGAGAAGGTTATTAGGGGAGTGGGAGAGGGGTAAAAGAGGGGTAAAAGAAATGTATTTATTCATAATAATTATTCAATTATTTAAATATTTAAGTAAGCCGGTAGGGCTGACAGCCCTTTAAAAACAGTGTCAGGGCCTGCGCACAGACAGCTGGCTCCATTGCTGGGGACAGACAGCCTTCCCCCTCCATGTGATTGGTAGGGGGGGGGGGGAATGGGTGCAGCCTGGCCCAGCTATTTAAATCAGCCGCCGCACTTGAAATTGCGGCAGCTCTTTGGCGGACAATCATTTTTGAAGTTCGCTACCGAGATCGGCGGCAAGCTCATAAAATCCAGCCGCTTGTTTCTGTTTCTTCTCCTTGCTGCTTTTCTCCACTTAACACATTTTGAGTTTCCCTCTCTCATTTTCTGCTTCTCACTCAATAGGCTGCATTTTATTTTCCTGCCGGGATACAAATGGTGGCCTGCATACGTGCACCACCATGCCGCTGTGATCTCGTGCGTGACGACTCTTTATAACATGCAGGGCGGACGCCCCCCCCCCCCGCCCCCCCCCCCCAATCATGTGGCAGGGGCGGCCTCGGCAATGCTGTCAATGGCATCGCCTGTTGCTGTGCAGGCGCTGGCATCATTTTTTTAAAGGGCTGCCAGGCCTGCGTTGACAGATGATGGTTGACCCCACCTCCCCACCCCTCCCAACTACACTAGAAATATAATTTTGGCCTGTTCTCCACCCCCGCCACCGCTCCAATACACTGAAATTGCACAGTTGACCCCTTCTCCTCCCTACTGCACAAAGTGCGGAGTTCACCCCTTTCCCCCCCACACTAAAAATGCAGCATTGACCCCACCCCCTACCATAACACTAAAAATGCTCTGATCCCCCCTTACCCACCTCGGTGGTGCCAGCTTTCCTGGAAAGTGAAAGTGAAGGCGTGTGAATTCCGCCCGTCGCATTGAAGATCTGGAACCAAAGGTAAGATCACAGGGAATTGGATTTACATGTATACATAGAGTTTATTGTGGGTCCCGTCACCAAACGGTGGGGGTTGGGGCCACCATGGAGCCTCGCCGCCGCCGGGAAGATCGAGCCCGACAATCCCGTTGTCAGCCTCCATGGCAGGCTGCTGCCTCAGCAATCTTCCGGCCCCTCCCCCTCCCCCACCCCGCCACCGTCATCAGGAGCTCAACTAAATTCAGCCCAATGTTTTTATCCTTTTTGACTGGGAGGTGGTGAGATGTATGTAACGGTGCTTCTCACAACTATTTTCCTCCCAACCATCTCCTCACTCCCATCACTACTCTAGCTCTTCTTCCTTGAATCCTTACCTTCCTTTAGCTGTCATTTCACCTTTCATTTTCCAACCGCTCGCCCCACTCATTCACGTAAAGGTGCGAGCCAGAGGCCAACTTGCCCTCTTTTTATCGTATTTATTCGATCATTCCATTCCTACCCTCCCTTCCTATCTCCTTTGCTCAAAGGAGACTCCATTTGCTTTCAGAAGTCACCACTTTTAATTCAAAAAATTAAAACAAGGAAAAAGAACTGCCTCTCTGCATTGTTCTCTATTTGTTATCTTTTTGGGCTGAATTTAGTCAAGCCGGTGGGGCTCCTGGTTCTGGGCCAAAAAGGCGAGGGGAATCCCCACCTTGGCCCTTTGAAACCACCCCACGCCCCCGCCTCTGGCCCTTGCATGATTTAATGGTGCAAGGGTAATAAACTACCTGGCGCCGGGGTCCCCGCCCCTTTAAGGACGGTGATCCCAACTCCAAGAGCTGACAACCAATTAAAGGGCCAGCAGCGGCACCAAGAACGGTGGCCACTGCTGGTACTGCACCAGGCATGGGAGTAGGCCCAGTGCTGGAGACCTGGACAAAAGGTGAGTGAGACAGGGTCACCAGGCCAGTCCAGCAGGCGCTGATGATGGGGGAGGGGGGGTGGAGAGGGCGTGTTGCATGGGCATTAAGGGAAGGGGGTGTTAATGGAGGGCTGGCCTTTGCTCCCGGGGCCCTCTGTGGGCCATAGGTTACCCATGGAGGAGGCCTACCCCCAAGTCTGCAGAGAGGCTGCCTTAATGGGGAAAGTGAGAGCTGTACCGTTGGGATGGTCTTCACCTAAACTGTGCTGGGACCAGTGTTTTGGTGAGTTGTATAACTAGGATGGTAGAGAGGGCTTTAAACTAAATAATGGGGGTAGGGAATCAAGTAAGAGAAGATGTGATAAGTTAAAGAGAGAGGACAAGGCACAATAGCAAAATAGCAAAATAGCAATAAGGCCAGGAAGGGACAGAATGTACAAAATTAAGAATGTACAAGCAGCTAAGGCTAGAGGTTGCATAAATAGTAAAAAGACAGAACTAAAGGCTCTATATTTGAATGCGCGTATCATTCCTAACAAAACAAATGAATTGATCGCTCAAATAGAAATAAATATGTATGATCTGATAACCATTACAGGGACATGGATACAAGATGACAACGGCTTGGACCTGAATATTCAAGGGTACATGAAATTTCAGAAGGATAGGAAACTAGGAAAAGGTGGAGAGGTAGCTCCGTTAATTAAGGTGAAAATAGTACAATAGGGAGAGGTGACTTTAATTGTAAAAATAAAGATGTAGAGTCAGTTTGGGTAGAGATAAGAAATAGTAAATGTAGGAAGTCACTTGTGAGAGTAGGAATCACACTGTAGGATAGGATATAGAGGAAGAAATAATGGGGGCTTGTGAGAAAGGTACGGTGATAATCATGGGTGATTTTAATTTGCATCTAGATCAGAGGAATCAGATTGGCAAAGGTAGCCTGGATGATGAGTCTATAGTGTTTTCAGGACAGTTAGTTAAAACAGCACGTTCTAGAGCCAACTAGAGTGCAGGCTATTCTAGATCTGATGTGTGTAACGAGACAGGATTAATTAATGACCTCATAGTAAAGATGCCCCTCCTCTTGGCATTTCTTCATGGATGAAGATTTTGGGAAGGTTGTAGTCATCGGTTGCAGGCCCGCTGGTGGCTAGTCAGGCCTATCCGTGATGGACAGATTCTCCCACAGCAGGTACAAGTGAAGGTGTAGTTGCTGCTGGGGGCAATTGGATCTATCCTTCTCCTCCTTTTCTCTTTCATGCTGATTCTTCGCTCAGTCTCAAAGGTGTCTGTAGCCCTCCTGATGTAGCATCTCCAGCCATCACGATCAATGACCTGTGCTTCCCACTGGCGATGGTCGATGTGGCACACAGAGAGGGAATTCTTCAGGGAGTCCTTGAAACGTTTGCATGGGGTCCCTCTGTTCCTTTTACCCATGCTCAGTTCTCCATACAACACGATCTTGGGCAGGTGACTATCGTCCATCCGGGCAATATGACCTGCCCAACACAGTTAGCTTTGCAGGAGGATGACCTCAATGCTGGCGATGTTGGCTGTTTCCAGGACTTCAATATTTGAGATGCAGTCCTGCCAGTGGATCTTGAGGATGCTGTGGAGGCAGCGCTGATGGAAGTGCTCTACAAGGTGTACATGACGGCAGTATAGGACCCATGACTCAGCGCCATACAGAAGGGTGGTGAGGTATATGGCTTTGTACACTTTGAGTTCTGTGCTCTGAGACCGTGGTTGCTCCACACACGTTTGTAGAGTCTGCCGAATGTACTATTTGCTTTTGAGAGCCTATTGTCCACTTCCTTGTCTGTGGTGGCATCAAACGAGATGACCCTCCCCAAATAAATAAATTGCTTGATAGCATTCAGCTTGGCTCCCTCAATGACAATGCTTGGTGGTCTATATTCTTCTTGGGGTGCAGGTTAATGCAGGACTTCAGTTTTCTTTAAACTGATTTTTAATCAGAAGAGTTGTGCCCCCTCGGAAAAATGTGTTGTTATACGTTACAGGTCTGACTGACTGTGGGCCAGGAGAGCACAATCATCGGCGAAAAGAAGCTCACGGATGAGTTTTCCTTGTGTCTTTGTGTGAGCCTGAAGACGCCTGAGGTTGAAAAGCCCTCCCTCAGTCCGGAAGTGTACATGAACTCCCTCCTTAAGGTCTTCCATTGCCTGCTGCAGCATCATGCTGAAAAAGATGGTGAATAAGATTGGGGCCAGCAGACATCCCTACTTCACACCATTGGAGATATGGAAGGGACACGAGAGGTCGCTGTTTTGCTTGACTTGTCCGTACTGATTTTCATGAAACTGCCTCACCATGGCCAGGAACCTGGGTGGGGATCCAAGTTTTTCAAGGATTTTCCAAAGTCCATCTCTGCTTACAGTGTCTAATGCCTTGGTGAGGCCTACGAAAGTGATGTACAGGCCTCTGTTTTGCTCAGAACACTTTTCTTGTAATTGTCTGAGTGAAAATACCATATCTGTGGTGCCTCTGTTTGCTCTAAAACCACACTGGCTCTCTGGGAGGTTTTCTTTCTCAATGGTAGGCACAAGCTTGTTCAGAAGTATTCTAACCAGGATCTTCCCAGCAATAGAAAGGAGGGTGATCCCACGGTAGTTGGAGCAGTCTGATTTTTCTGCTTCGTTTTTGTACAAGGTGATGATAACGGAATCACGAAGATCCCATGGAATCCTGCCCTGTTCCCAGCAGGCCTTGAAAAACTCATGGAGCTTGGTGTATAGGGCAGAGCCAAAATGCTTCAAGGCTTCGGGTGGAATTCCATCGGCTCTGGGGTCTTTGTTGTTCTTCATCTGGTTGATGGCAGTCATAGTTTTCTCCAGAGTTGGGGCTAGGTAGCAGTGATCACAACATGATTGAATTTTGCATTCAGTTTGAGGGTGAGAAGAATGGATCTAAGACTAGTGTTTTAACCTTAAATAAGGGTAATTATGTGGGTTTGAGGACAGAGCTGGCTAAAGTAAACTGGGAAATTAGGTTAAGGGATAGGTCATTAAAGATGCATTCCAGTGAGAAAGACTCTCAGGGTAGGACGCACCATCCGTTGCTAACTAAGGAAGTTCAAGATAGTATCAAATTTAGAGAAAAAGTGTACAATTCAGCAAAGAGTAGTGGCAGAAGATGGGACAGAATATAAAAAACAACAAAGAATAACTAAAAGAATAATGACAGTGAAATTAGAGTACGAGAGAAAGCTAACTTGAAATATAAGAATGGAGAGTAAGAGTTTCTACAGGTATTTAAAAAGGAAAAGAATAAGAAAAATGAATGTCCGCTAGAGAGATAGTCTGGGGAGTTAATAATGGAAAATAAGAAAATGGCGGAGAAAATGAACAGATTTTTTGCATCTGTCTTCACTGTAAAGGATACAAATAACATTCCAGAAATAATAGTGAATCAAGAGTTGAAAGGGAGGGAGTAACTTGAAACAATTACCATCACCAGGGAAAAGGTACTGAGAAGATTATTAGAACTAAAAGCTGACAAGTCCCCAGGTCCTGATGGACTTCATCCTAGAGTCTTAAAAGAAGTGGCTGCTGAGATAGTGGATGCATTGGTTTGAATTTTCCAAAATTCCTTAGGGCTGAATTTTACCAGTCCCTCGACACCGTGGGTCCCGTAAAATTCTGCGGGGAGAGGCCCACCTCAACCCCCGACATTGAGAAGGGCCGCAACATATTACTGGTGGCGGGGGACCTCGGTGCGGCCCCCCACAGCCAAGCGGCGGGGCCTTCCTCTACATATTTAAATGAACATAAATTACATGTAAATGAACTTACCGGCTGGCAGCGGCCATCCCATGCTGATTTTACAGCTGTCGATCGCACCTCGTACGCCTTCGGAACTCAGTATGGAGTTCCGAGGTGAGAACCTGGTGGGGAGGAATAACATTTTCAGGGTGGGAGGGGTGGGAGAGTGGGGAAAACAATTTTTATTGGCTGTGGGGATGGTGGGAAGGGGTTGTGGGTCAAAGGGAACCAATTTCGGGTGGAAAGTTCAGGATATGAATAAAAGTTTATTATGGGGGGAGAGGACAATTTCTTTATAAATTACCCATTGCGGGGTGGGAGACGGGATTTAGAGTTGAAATTAACTTTTATTTTTATTCCCCGGATGGGGGACCTTTTAAATATTAAAATGTTACTGAAGGGCTTGAAGCCCTTTAAAAATGGCACCAGCGCCTGCGCAGTGGCGCGGACGCCGTTGCTGGGGATGCGGCGGCCGCCCCTTCTACATCATCGGGGGCAGCGTGCTAATAAAATTCAGCCCCTAGATTCTGGAAAGTTCCCATCAGATTGGAAGATTGCAAATGTAACTCCACGAATCAAGAAAGGTGGAAGACGGAAAGCAGGAAACTACAGGCTTAACATTTGTCAGGGAAAATACTGGAATCTATTATTATGAAGATTATAGCAGGTCATTTACAAAATCTCAAGGCAATCAGGCAGAGTCAACATGGTTTTGTGAAAGGGAAATCATGTTTAACTAATTTATTAGATGTCTTTGAGGAAGTAACAAGCAACGTGGTCTCATGCAGATACCCACCTGCCATGAATGAGGCATATTAATTTTGGCATATGAACCTTGATTTTAAACTGTTGCTGGAGGAAGAAATGACTTGTTTGAAGAGATCACCAGACCTTTGACTGAAGGACATTTGTATACAAAGAGATGGTGCTTGTAGAGACAAAGAACTACTCCCTGATCCAATTAACCTAAATGGATTTTGATCACCAGACATTGAAGGTGTAAGGAAGCACATCCCAGGGATTGCTAAAATGATACAATCCACAAACACAGGAGTGATTAAAGCCAGTTAGTCACATGACTGACCTGCTGGCCAACTTGGAGTTGAATTATGCCTCACAGAAAGGAACAGAGGGCAGTTTGCTGTTTCTCTCTTGCATTCTCCCAAGCCACCGGACCCACAGAAGACACATAAACCTCATGAGAGAAAAGATTCTGACATCGAAACAAGTTGAAGTGTGAACTGGGCCCCAACGAACAGCAGGACTTACCGGCAACCACATTGAACTCAAGGAATGTAATTATAACCCAGCTATTGCCTCAACCTTTTGCCCTTTATTCTTTTCTACTTTGTCTCTATCTGCGTGTGTGTTTATCGTGTATGCATGCTAGCGTGGTTGCATTGCATATTCGTAGTTGTTAACCGGATTAGAGTTTAAGATGAATAATAAACTTCCATCTTTCTTGTTTAAATCTAAGGAAACCTGTCTGATTTCTTTGCCTTCCAATTAGAGCAGTGAACAAGGATTCACTGAGGGGGAGATAAAACATGGTGTTTCTAAAATTAAACTCTGTTACAGTTAAAGCAGACAAAGACTGAGAGAGAACCCCTCTCACCTGGTCATAACAGAAAATTGGAAGTGGGAAGCCAAATTGATCCTAAACTAAAGAGAAAATATTTCAATACAGGTTTTCTTATGGTTGTGTGTGCTAGAATACTAACATGTCTACGACTGAAGCTAGTAGCTCCCCAAGCCTGGGTGAAGTAACTTGGGATAAGTTCAAAGCAGTGTCTATGGAGGAGTTGAGGAAAATGGCTGAGCAGTGTGGGATCACTGTACATGGCAAGGCTAGGAAGTCTGAACTCCTAAGACTAGTGGCCAACCATTTTCCCCTTGAATCTGAAGAAGCAGAAATAGGGTTAGAAGTAGACCCCAACAGGGTATTGCTAGCAAAGTTATGATTGGAACAGAGGAAACTTGAAATTGAAGATAGGAAAAGGGAAAGAGAGAGACAGGAGAGAGAGAAAGAAAGAACCTTCCAGAAGGAGCATGAAGAAAAAGAGAGAGAGGATAGAGAGAAAGCAAGGCAGGAGAGAGAAAGAGAAAGAACCTTCCAGAAAGAATGCAAAGAGAGAGAGCTGAGGCGGCTTGAGTTAACGAGGGGGCAACAGAGTAACCCAGTGAAAGCATGGCCAATATGGAGGAGCATAATTCAGGGCTGGGTACAGAATTGTTAAAACTTTCACAACTGATCCCAAAATTCAATGAGGGAGACATGGAAGTGTTTTTTGTGTCTTTTTAAAAACTGGCAAGGCAGTTACAGTGGCCAGCTGAGGTCTGGACTCTGCTGTTACAGAGCAAATTAATTGGAAAAGCCCATGAGGTTTATTCCATGTTGCCAGATGAAAGTTCATCAGATTATGAATTGACAAAAAATGCTATCCTCAGGACATATGAGTTAGTACCCGAAGCCTATCGCCAAAAGTTTAGAACCCTCAAGAAGCAAGCTAATCAAACTTACCTGGAGTTTGAGAGAAATAAGCAGCTGGCTTTTAACCAGTGGCTGAGGGCTCTTAAAGTACATCTCAGCTATGAAAATCTCAGAGAAGTAATTTTGTTAGAGGAATTTAAAAATTCTCTCCCACTCTCCATAAAGACACATGTAGAGGAATAGAAGGCTTATGGAGCCCGGCAGGCAGCAGTTCTGGCCGATGAGCTTGTTCTCATTTATAAGTCAGTTTCCCTGGGGAAAACCTTTCCTAATCACCCCCACAAATCTGAAAAGGACAGAGGGTGGGAAAGTGATAGAAGCCCAAGCAGTCCTGAGAGGGAAAGAAAATCAAGAGACACAAGGGGCCAAAAAGGAAGGTGCTGTAAGTAGGAGTGAGACCCAGAGACCTGTGTGTTTCTATTGTAATAAAACAGGGCATTTAAGAGCTGACTGCTCGAAACTAAAGAGAAAACCTGTAGGGTTAATCAGGGTACACCCGCTCAGTGAAGGACAAGGGATCTTGATGGAAAGCACAGCAGAACAAGCTGTGGCTTTAACTACACTAAGAGTGAGACCCAGGAAGCTTACGGCTGCAAGTGCAGGAAAATGTAATAGGATTGCTGAAGGTTATCAGGGTTTTGTGTCTGAAGGGAGAGTAACCCCATATCCCTTGAGTGGGGCAAAAAAGCCCATAGTAATCCTCAGGGACACAGGAGCCACTAGATCCCTTTTACTGGGAAAAGGCCTGACCTCACCACAGAGAGTGCAGTGAACACTAGAATGGTGGTGAATGGTATTGGAGGGCAGTGTAGGCCTTTACCTTTACACCGGGTGCACTTGGAGTGTGACCCAGTTTCGGGACCTATGACTGTAGGGATTGTCCCTAGTTTGCCTGTGGATAGGGTTGACCTGCTCCTAGGTAATGATCTGGCGGGGGTGAAGGTGGTAGCTTCCCCAGTAGAGAAAGAGAGACCGCAGGAGGTCAGAGAGACAGGGCAGTGGCAGGAGACGGTCCCCTGCAGTTTCCCTGAATGTGTAATGAATCAGGCCATGATCAAAGCAGCTCCCCCAGAGGAGACTGAATTGGCACTGCAGGCAGATGACCATGAGGACTGTCTGTCCGAGACTTTCTTTGTTAGTTAGAAGACCCAGAGAATGAGTTAAATAAATCTTCTCTAGCTGAGGCTCAGCGAGCTGACCCAATATTGCGAGAGTTAGCACAGGCTGCCCAGTCTGAATGTGAAGCTGAGGAGTCCTTGATTGCTGCTATTTAAAGAATGAGGTACTGATGAGGAAATGGAGTTCTCCTCACAGACCTGAGAGCAAGGAGCGGACAGTAGTTCACCAGTTTGTGGTGCCGCAGAGGTACTGGAGTTAAATATTAAGAATAGCCCATGGGATTGCAATGGCTGTACATGTCAGTATACGAAAAACCAAAGCCTGCATAAGACAGCAGTTTGACTGGCCAAAGCTCCACAAAGATGTGGTGAATTACTGTTGGAGTTGCCACATGTGCCAGGTTGAGGGGAAACCCCAACCTATAGTAAAATCTGTGCCCCGAAGCCCTGTAACAGTGTTTGGAGGACCCTCCAGCAGAGGGCTGGTGAACTGTAAGGGACCCCTGCCGAGAGCAAAAGGGGACAGGCAGGCACAAAGCTGGCAAAAGGTTAGAAAGGAAAGGGGAAAAAGGAACCAAAAGGGCAGGTTAAAGGAAGTCCAGGAGGAATCCTGGATGAAAACCCCTACTGTCTGGTCAGCCAAGCCCGAAAAATTTGAGAAGTTAGACCCCATATCCTCCTATGTAATTGCAGATACTAGAAGCACCCCACCAGAGTGGCTAACAGCATTTACAGGAACCTGTCGAGACAAAGGAAGTCCTCAAGAGGGCAGAGAAACCATGAGGGTGATGCCTCACCTAGTCGAAGTACCGCAGGGGAGTGCAGCAGCATCTGGACAAATACCTGCAAGTAAGAGTACCCCAGAGGACAAAGGGAAGATTAGCAAAGAATCCTCCTCCACAGTCAGGAAGAAAGGGAACCAACCATCCCCTAAGGTGAAAAACCCTTGCATAAGTCACCAAAGCACTGAAAGAGAGGTCAGAGTAGAACCGCCCACTGCCACCGCCCCGGAGCAAAACTCCAACATAGGGCTAATTAAATCTAACTTTCTCCATGCAGACCTCAACAAGAACAAAGAGACCCTAGGCAGTCATGGAAATGCGCAAACTGAAAAAACTTCCCCAAAAACCACATGTTTATTGGGATGCCAGAAAGGGCCATTTAAAGCAGCACTGCTACCAAGAAAAGACAGGCTGCAACAATTGTTAGGGTGCTGAATGAATGAGCGAAATGCATGTGAGTTTTCCTGTCCTTATCTTCTTGCTAGTCCCTTTTAATGAAATGCTCTTTTAAAAAAAAAATTACATTTCATTCCGCTGGGTATCGAGATGTCATGCAGATCCCCACCTGCCAAGAATGAGGCATATTAATTTGTCATATGGACATTGATTTTAAACTGTTGCTGGAGGAAGAAATGACTTGTTAAAGAGATCACCAGACCTTTGACTGGAGGACATTTGCATACTAAGAGACGGTGCTTGTTGAGACAAAGCACTACTCCCTGATCCAATTAACCCAGATAGATTTTGATCACCAGACATTGAAGGTGTAAGGAAGTGCATTCCAGGGACTGCTAAGATGGTACAATTCACCAACACAGGAGTGGTTAAGCCAGTTTATCACATGATTGACCTGCTGGCCAACTTGGAGTTGAATTGTGCCACACAGAAAGGAACAGAGGGCAGCTTGCAACTAAAGCTGTCTCTCTCTCGCTTTCTCCAAAGCTACTGGGCCCATAGAAGACACATAAACCTCAAGAAAGAAAAGACTCGGACATCGAAACAAGTTGAAGCGTGAACTGGGCCCCAACGAACAGCAGGACTTACCGGCAACCAAAGACTCCACATTGAACTCAAGGACTGTAATTATAACCCAGCTATTGCCTCAAACCTTTCCCCTATATTCTTTTCTACTTCGTCTATCTCTACCTGCATGTGTGTTTATCGTGCATGCATGCTTGCGTGGTCGCGTTGCATATTCATAGTAATTTATAGGATTAATAAACTTCCACCTATCTTGTTTAAATCTAAGGAAACCTGTCTGATTTCTTACAACTGGAGCAGTGAACAAGGATTCTCTGAGGGGGAGCTAAAACACGGTGTTTCTAAAATTAAACCCTGTTACGGTTAAACCAGGCAAAGGCTCAGAGGGAACCCCCTAGACTTCTTCTTACCTGGTCATAACAGTGGATAAAGGGGAACCTGTGAATGTGGTGCACTTGGATTTCCAGAAGGCATTTGACAAGGTGCCACATCAAAGGATACTAAACAAAATAAGAGTGCATGGTATAGGCGGTAACATGTTAGCATGGATAAAGGATTGGTTTGCTAACAGGAAACAGAGAGTAGGCATAAATGGGTCATTTCAGGTTGGCAAGCTGTAACTAATGGAGTGCTGCAGGGATCAGTGCTGGGGCCTCAACTATTTACAATCCATATCAATGACTCGGATGAAGGGACAGAATGTATGCTTGCTAAATTTGCTGATGACACAAAGGTAGGTAGGAGAGTAAGTTGTGAAAATAAAATAAGGGGCTGAATTTTATTAGGGTGTCGCACATCGCGGCGGTGTGCTTTGAACTAGGCAGCCTTCCGACACGTAAGCGCCGCCGCTGAGCCCCCGCGATATATCCTGCGAGGTCCCATTTAAATGGAGGGGGTGGACCCGATGACGTAGAGGGAGTGGCTGCCACATCTCCCGGCAATGGTGTCTGGTGTCACCGTGCAGGCGCCAGCGCCATTTTTAAAGCACTTCAAGCCCTTAGCAACAATTTAAATGTTTAAATATTCATAGTAATTTATAAGATTAATAAACTTAGACAGATTCATTTCGAAATTAAAATAAAAATCTATTCACACCAGCAATCTCCTTTCCCACTCCCCAATGAATAAACAGTTAATTTTTTGCTCTATCCCCTCCCCAAAAAAGTGAGTTCTCACTCACGACCTTTCCCCCCTGATCTTTATTCCCTTTGACCCGAAATCTCTTTCCACCATCCCCGCAACCAATTGGAGCAGTTTTCACCACTCCCCCGCCCCTCCAGCCTTGATAATTTCAGTCCTCCCCCCTCCCCACCAGTGTGTTGCCTCAGAACTCTGTACGGATGTCCAAAGGCGCACGAGTTGCAGCCGGTGCCCGTAATATCGCCGTGGGATGGCCGTCCAATCCAGGTAAGTTCATTAACATTTATTTGCATGAATTTTAATAGGGAAATGAAGGCCCTGCCGCTTTGTGGCGGGGTGGGGGTGCATACCGAGGCCTCACCACTGCTGGTAATATGCGGCAAGGCCTCCTCAGCATCATGGATTGTGGCGGTTCTCTCCTGCAAGCATCTTATGGCCCCCCCCCACCCGCCATAATCCGCGACATCGAGGAGCTGGTAAAATTCAGCGCAAGGAGTCTGCAAAGAGATATGGATAGGTTACGTGAGTGGGAAAAGATTTGTCAGATGGAGTATAATGTGGGAAAATCCGAACTTGTCCACTTTGGCTAGAAAAATAGAAAAGCAACAAATTATTTAAATGGAGAGAGATTGCAGAACTCTGAGATGCAGAGGGACCTGGGTGTCCTAGTACACAAAACAGAAAAAGTTAGAATGCAGGTACAGCAAGTGATTAAGAAGGCAAATGCAATGTTGTTTATTGCAAGGGGAATGGAATATAAAAGTAGAGATGTTTTGCTACAGTTGTACAGAGCATTGGTGAGACCATATCTAGAGTATTGTGCACAGTTGCAGTCTCCTTACTTAAGAAATGATATAATTTCATTGGAAGCAGTTCAGAGAAGGTTCACTCGACTGATTCTTGGGATGAGAGGGTTATCGTATGATGAAAGGTTAGACAGGTTGGGTCTGTATTGGAATTTAGAAGGATGAGGGATGATCTTATTGAAACATATAAGATCCTGAAGGGACTTGACAGGGTGGATGTTGAAAGGATGTTTCCCCTTGTGGGAGAGACTAAAACTAGGGGCCACAGTTTAAAAATAAGGGGTCTCCCACAGATGAGGGGATTTTTTTTTCTCTCAGAGGGTCATGAGTCTGTGGAACTCTCTTCTCCCAAGAGCAGTGGAGGCACAGTCATTGAATGTTTTCAAGTAGAGGTAGACAGATTCTTGACAAACAAGGGAGTCAAAGGGTATTGGGGGTCGGCAGGAAAGTGGAGTTGTGCTTATTTTAGAATGGTGGAGCAGGCTCGAGGGGTTGAATAGCCTACTCCTGCTCCTCGTTTGTATTTTACTGGGTGACATCCCCATGTGGTGGAGGACCCCCCCCCCCCCATCCTCGCCAGTGGTTTAATTCCAGTGGTGGTGGGAAGACACTCTTAAGTGGCTAATGATTGGTCACTTATGGGCCTCAATTTGGCCTCTGGAGAGGAAGGCCCTCTTTGGCCTTTCCGTCCCTGACTTAATTATGGTGTGACAGGAAAGTGAAGGACCCTCCAACCCACCGCGCTCTATTGCAATTCTGTGGGCTCCCCACCTCCTAGCCCGTCTCCAGGGGGTCCATTAAATTCTGCCCTTTGTTTCTCTCTTTCCCTCCATCTCATGGATGTTAGAAATTAGACTGTCTGAATCACAGACATATATGATTAGCAATGACCTTTTCTGACTGTTGGGTGGAAATGAAGATAAAACACAGGTGGGGGTAATCAGCTGGTTTCAGAATTCATTTTTTGGAAAAAGTTGAAGTAAAGCTAAATGAAGAAAACATACTTTTTTCTACACTCCCCTTGTCTCCATTTCTCTTTCTCAGTTTAATGCACTTCATAAAGTATTGCTTTAGCCATAGTCCCAAAGGAATCTCTCCCCATTAAAGAGAGACAGTTGGTGATATATATCTTGAGGGTCATCACTCCTCGGGTGTGTGGTAAAGTGAGGAGGCAGGCCCCCATGAACTACCACAGCCGGTAGAGGGAGTGAACTCATGCTGCTGGTGTTTTTCCTGCATTATATGCTAACTGAGCTAACCGACCCCCTGCCCTTCATAAAGTCTATTGAATATAAAATAGAAGATACAAGCGTATCATGAGAATCCTATTGCCTCACACATTCTAACTTTAAAAATAGTCAATGGGCTGAATTTTCAGACCCCCCGATGTCAGGGTTCATTGGAGGGGGGGGGTGGAAAATGCCTCCGGGAGAGGGCTGCCACGCACCCCGAGGCCGGGAGGGCCCGGACAGATATTGCAAGCTGTGGCGAGGCCTCGTGCTGGCCTCCCCACTGCACGATGATGGGACTACCATTTAGATATTCAAATAAATTAAAATTAATGAATTAATTATACTTCTGCCACCGCCTTCCGTCCCGCTATGACCTTCCTGCCGCTGGCCGGCACTCCTGCGCCTTCGGATCCCTGTCCGGGAAACGAGGCGGAACGCTTGTGGGGAGTAGGGGAGAAGGTATGTTTATCAGTGCGGCCAGGTGTGGGGAATGGGCCAAAGAAACATCATTGGTGCCGAGGATGGTGGGAAGGGTTTTAGGTTAAAGTTTATGCACTCTGGGGGAGGAAGGTCAGGTGGACAATGTAAGTTCTTTGCGGGGGAGAGAGGGCAAATAATTAACTTTATGGTTATGTGGGGGGTGGGAGAGGGGCAAAATAAAAGTATTTAATTTTTTTTATTCACTGTTTCTTTAAACATTTAAATTGAACAGTAGGGCTCAAAGCCCTTTAAAAATGGTGTCAGCGCCATCGCTGAGGATGGCCATCCCACCCCCTCCATGTGATCGGGGGCAGGGCAGGCCGTCCCGGCTATGTAAATGAGCCGCTGCGCTTAGGATCGCTGTGGCTCCACGACGTGCGGCCCGTTCATTGTTTGTGGGCGCTGGGAGTATAAATTTCAGCCCAATATAAATTTTACCGAAGTAAATATTTTGAAATTTGTCCTTCTGTTTTTTAGCTAGGAGTTCAAGAAAAGTATCTCATCACCCTGGAAAATAGGTACACTGCACGTGTTCAGACAGCATTATCTAAATTCAGCGAATATAATAGAAATCTGATGAACGGACATTGAAATGAAATGTTGGGCTGAATTCTGTTCCAAAGGTGATGGTCCTGGCAGCGGACCAGAAGGTGGGGGGAGACCCCTATTCGGCCCTCCATAAGACCCCCGCTGCAATTCCATGGTGGGCAAGCTGCCCACATCTCTTTAAGGGACAAACTCCCACCTCGAAGAGCTGCGAGCCCTGCAGTACTGAAGTGTCCCGGGAGAGGTGAGTGGGTTCGGTGTTGCCGGGGCCATTCAGGTAAGCCCCAGTGACAAGGTGGGTTATTGAGGAGGGGAAGGGACCATTGCTGGGGGCCCCTCCAGGGGCATTTCTGATTTTATTCTTTAAGCCCTGGTATCATTCTGGTGAGTCTGCACTGTACTCCTTCCAAGGCTGTTATCTCCTGCCCGAGTTCCAGTGCCCAAAACTGGATCCCAGAACGAGTCTGAACAACACTCTGTACAAATGAAGCATCACTTCTCACTTTTGAATTCCGATCCCCTTGAGATAAAGACAAATATCCAATTAGCTTTTTTGATTACTTTTTAGAAATTATGTGGGAACTCGGTGGCCGGTGTGTAATCCCAAGGTAATATACTCACAAAAGAATCACCACTGTTATATTTCACACTGTGTGACAACTTTAGCATTGAAAATACCGGTATGAGTGTCACATACTACCATTCTGTTTCTTCCCTAATAGGCTTATTAATGTCGTTCTGTGATTCCTTTAAATAGTTGCAGCAGTGCTTGGGCATTCTGGTTGCACGCATATGAGCTTTCAGAGACAGCCTGTTGCAAGAGTAGGACGATTTTTGCGTACATAATTAAGGTCAAATTCAGAAGTTCAGGTGAGCATGGCTGTGTACTGACAGTTGTGTAGACTCATCATTTTTACCCAGTGTTCTGCTTTTGAGGTTTGACCTCTTATCTTAACTTTATTGGAACTCATTCAGTGCAAGATTTGTAGTAATGAGATTCTACAACAAGCCCTTTGCTATTACAGATCAATGTTGCATGTTCAAATTTCCACATACTATGTTTCCTTTTAAAATTGCAACCACTTAATCAGCATGTTAGGTCGAAAAAGATTTTTTTATTCATCCTACTGGGAAAACTGCTGATTTATGAGAATGGTTTGAACTGTAACTTGTCACTTTTTTGGAAGGGTTTTAAGCTAGCTCTCCAACAGAATTATTCATTCTTCATCTTTGTCTCTTTCTAAACTACTTCCAAGTCAGAGCGCAGCTGCTCCATGTCTCTTTTTCTCCCTGAGCCCTTTAGAGTCCATGGCTTCTCTAATGCCTTTCTTCCTGTTAGTACCCAAAATGAGATGAAGCGCTGTTTGTTTTCCCAGAATTCGTAGAAAATGCTTATCTTTCCCCACTGAATTCCACAGACCGCCAGACTGCACCTTCTGTTCTCACTTTCTATTTTCTATCTTTCATGCAGTTAGTTCCTGAAGAAGGAATGCCTGAAATGCAATAATATTCCCAAATATAGATATGGAACCAAGAAGTAGGGGATTTAAGTGAACACAAACATTCATAAAAATAGTCGACAAAAGCAGTTTCATCTAATATACCTGATGGGAGAGACATTATGACTTATATTGCTTTTCTGGCACCACACCTTCTCAAATACATGTACAGATAATATCAGAAATTTAAAAGTGGTCAAAAGCATTTACATAATAAGAGCTGATTTTAACCTTGCCTATTTGTCAGATAACCTGGTGGTCGGCTGGTTAAAATAACTGATGTGACTTGCTCACACCGATTCGGCTACCTTCCCTCTTATGAATCGCCATTTGAATCACAGCAAGAATTACAGCATCTGTCACAAACTGCAAACTTGAACTCTGATGCCCTTTTTACCTTTAGGTATCAAAGATTAAGATCAGTACTGGAGTTTAAATGATATTTGGCTTATGAGAAAAATACGTAAAAGAACAGACTTGTCATAGGGATTTTTATATTAAGAAGTTTTCATTAAACCTCAGATTCTACTGGATCAATCAGACCTGCTGGCAAGTTAGCCCAAAGAGCATGTCAGTTTGTTGGAAACATGGCTCAACAGTCTCTGTCAGATTAAAAATTGTTGGCTCACTGTCATGTTGAGAAAAGAAAAGGTTACTCGTTGAAGGCAACATAAACTTTGTTCTCCACTGAGAGCCTCTTTTCAATGCTGAGCTGTTGCTATGTCAAACATACCAATGTTGAACCAAAACAAAAACAAAAATTTCGGATCACAGCAAAATGTTACTCTCCCTTTTCACTTCACAGATTCTGATACTCTGGTTTGCTGTGTATTTCCAGCATTTTCTGTTTTTGTTTCCAATTTGTACTGTGCTTTTTTTTATAATTTACACCTATGTTGGAAATATTTTTTCCTGTCAAAACATCAGATTGAGATTTTGAAATAAATTGTTAACATTTTCCTATGCCCTATACAGGAAATATGTTCAACTCAGCCTGCGCTGTCCTTAGTTCATCCTTCACCAATGACGGATCCATGACCCCTTTGGCTGCTGCGACTAAAAAGAGAGGAGCATAGAATATATGTGAAGGAGACAACTACTTAGATCCTAAAACTATAAATGTTTAGTTCCATTCAGATTATCTTTGTACTGCATGGGTATTCACTTCCAAAAATGCTCAAAGGATGAGAATATCACTTCTCGGACATTAGGGATAATATATTCAGCTTCCATATAAAGTTAAGTATCATCAACCAAAACAAAATCCTCTAAATCCACCAGATTTAAACAATAATGTCTTGTAATAACATCTGAATTGAATCATATCAAATATTCACATTGAGCTATGTGATTCCTCTTTCATTATTCCCTACTCTCTCTCAAGTGCACTTTCAAACTCTAACCTTCTCCTCCAAAGTAACATTAGAGTATAAATTTGTCAATGACGCAAAATGGATAATAATGAATTGGCAGCCTCCCCAGAATGCTAGTACCTGGTTTGCACAATCACCAGGTGACTTTATACCCCATTGACTCTTCTGTTCATCTATCCCACATCAGTCTTACTTTCACTTTCATCCTCAGATCTCAGATGGTTTTCCATCTCTAACGCTCCCCCAGTACAGCAGTAGTCTAATTGCCAATTAGTAATTAGCATTGGTAAATATTGGAGGGCGCCAGCACTCACAATCTCACCATCACTGCTAGGTTCATATCCCACAGATTTTTGAGATCTTTACCTCCAGAATATAAATCCCTATTGAGCATTTAGGCATTTTCAGAATAATAAGAAACTTAGAAAACCAGAGAAAATATCTAAATATAGACAAAAAACACTTGCAATTGATATTTAGTATTCTTGCATTTAGATACTTCCATATTGATCCATCTTATTAATTATTCACCTTGCTCTATCCTTCTCCCCAAACTATAAATGAATCAAGAAATAGGCCTTACAAAAATATTGTTATTCTCCAGATTACACACCAAGAGGGCCTATTCCTATCTTGGAAATCCACTGTGAAGTATTAAGGGGGCAGATCACAGAATCATACAGCACAGAAGGCAGTCATTCTGTCCATCATGCCTGTGCCGAAACTTTCTGAAGTATTAAAGAAGCAAAGCAAATCATTCTTTTCATGACTGATGAATTTAATATGTTCCTTCCTGCTGCTATGCATCAAAATGTACTCTGTGTCTCCATTATCATTCAATGTGATGAGCTGTCAGCTTTGATACTGAATTATAGGATTTCGATTGCATTCACTAGGATCTTTCTCTCAATTGTCTCAACAATATTTTCCAAAACAACCAATAGCCGCTATGAGCTCAGAATCAGCTCGACTTTTTATTTCTAGTACGCGACTATTACGAATAAAGACACAAATGCCTCTATTAGACATGAAGTAATAAAATAAAATCTATGTGAATGGAAGGTGCTCTTCCACAGCTCTTTTTGTGAAGTGAAAATAATCCTCCCTACTCAGTTGATTTCTCTTAATATAGTCCAAGTACAACCAGGAGCTATTAAACAGCTGTACTTTGAGAGTTCGGCCCTTCTTCAATACTTCTAAGCAGAACAGGGCCATGACAAAACTCATTGGGTCAAAGATGACTATTCCAACAATTTAGATGGCCTTCACTCCATCACTTTCAATAGTAATGAGTGTGGTATTAAAATGATCTGAATATATCTACTGCCGATGAAATCAGAAAAATTGTCAAATTTAGCCCAATTTAGATTGCCTAGACTCACCATGTACCTCAGATAGTGGACAGAGACCAGCAACGGCAATTAACTAAGGAAGAATTCATTGAGGCAACTGGAGACGGAGAATGAAATGGTCATAAGTGAAATTCTAAGCTGACAATGGAATATCAAAAGCAAAAACTACTGTCAGAGATACAGAGACTGACTGCTAACTAAATTGGACCAAATAGCACCATTTTTTAAGGAATGCATCTGAACTGGAAGGGGACCAATATCCTTGCGGGGAGGTTTGCTAGTACTACTCAGAAGGGTTTAAACTAGTCTGGCAGGGGGGTGGGACCCAAAGTAGTAGTCTCTCCGATGAGATAGTTGAGGCAAATGTAGAGATTAAAGCAAGCAAGTCCAGTAGACAGGCCGGGCAGGGGCAGGACAGGGAGCGTGGAAGGTCTGGTAGGCTAAACTGCATTTACTTTAATGCAAGAAGCCTTACAGGTAAGGCAGATGAACTCAGAGCATGGATCGATACATGGGATTGTGATATTATAGCTATTACGGAAAGGTGGTTGAGGGATGGGCAAGACTGGCAGCTCAATGTTCCGGGGTATCGATACTTCCGGCGTGACAGAGGTGGAGGTAAGAGAGGAGGGGGAGTTGCACTATTGATTAGGGAAGACAATACGGCAGTACTTAGAGAGGATATCCCGGGGGGAATGTCCAGCGAGGCCATATGGGTAGAACTTAGAAATAAGAAAAGGGTGATCAATTTGATGGGATTTTACAACAGGCCCCCCAATAGTCAGAGGGAACTGGAGGAACATATATGTAGGGAAATCACAGATAGGTGTAGGAATTATAGGGTTGTAATAGTAGGTGATTTTAACTTCCCTAATATTGACTGGGACTGCCCTAGTGCTCAGGGATCAGATGGGGAAGAATTTGTTAAGTATGTCCAGGGTAGTTTGATAAAGCAATATGTGGATGGCCCTACTAGAGAAGGGGCTACACTCGACCTCCTCTTAGGAAATGAGGATGGGCAGGTGGTTGATGTGTCAGTGGGGGAGCACTTTGGGACCAGTGACCGTAAATCTATCAGCTTCACGATAGTTTGGAAAAGGATAGGACTGATCCTCAGGTTGAAGTCCTAAATTGGGGGAAGGCTAATTTCGATGGCATCAGACAGGAACTCTCAAAAGTTGAATGGGAGAGGCTGTTTACAGGTAAAGGGACGTCTGGCAAGTGGAAGGCCTTTGAAAGTGAGATAAGAAGAGTTCAGGGCTGGCATGTTCCTGTTAGATGGAAGGGCAAGGCTGGCAAGTTTAGGGAACCTTAGTTGATGAGGGATATTGAGGGTCTGGTCAGGACAAAGAAGGAGGCATATGTCAGGTATAGGCAGCTGGGATCAAGCGAGTCCCTCGAGGAGTATAGGGGATGTAAGAGTACACTTAAGAAGGAAATTAGGAGGGCAAAAAGGGGCCATGAGATTTCCCTGGCAGATAAGATAAAGGAGAATCCTAAAAGATTCTATAAGTATATTAAGAGTAAAAGGGTAGCTAGGGAGAGAGTAGGTCCCCTTAAGGATCAGTGTGGCAATCTATGTGTGGAGCCACGGGAAATGGGCGAGGTCTTAAATGAATACTTCTTGTCTGTATTTATCGTGGAGAAGGTCATGAAAGCTAGTGAGTTCAAGGGAGGGAACACCGATATCCTGGAGCATATCAACATTACAAAGGAGGAGGTGTTGGAGGTTTTGAAGCACATGAAGGTGGATAAATCCCCAGGGCCTGACCAAGTGTATCCTAGGATGCTATGGGAAGCAAGGGAGGAGATTGCTGGGGCCCTGACAGAGATTTTTGTATCATTGTTAGCCACGGGTGAGGTACCAGAAGACTGGAGGATAGCTAATGTTGGGCCTTTATTTAAGAAGGGCAGCAGGGATAAGCCAGGGAACTACAGGCTGGTGAGCCTTACAGCAGTGGTGGGAAAGTTATTGGAAGGGATTCTGAGAGACAGGATTTATATGCATTTGGAAAGGCAAGGCCTGATTAGGGATAGTCAGCATGGCTTTGTGCGTGGGAAATCTTGTCTCACGAATTTGATTGAGTTTTTCGAGGAGGTGACCAAGAGGATTGACGATGGCAGGGTGATGGACGTTGTCTACATGGACCTTAGCATGGCCTTTGACAAGGTCCCGCATGGTAGGCTGGTCCAGAAGGTTCAAACACATGGGATCCAGAGTGAGCTAACCAATTGGATACAAAATTGCCTTTGTGATAGGAGGCAGAGGGTGGTAGTGGAGGGTTGTTTTTCAGTTTGGAGGCCGGTGACCAGTGGTGTGCCGCAGGGATCGGTGCTGGGCCCTCTGTTGTTTGTCATATATATAAATGACTTGGATGTGAATGTAGGGGGCATGATTTGTAAGTTTGCAGATGACACCAAAATTGGTGGTATAGTGGACAGTGAAGAAGGTTGTTTAAGGTTACAACAGGATATAGATAAACTGGGAAAGTGGGCAAGGGATTGGCAAATGGAATTTAACACAGACAAGTGTGAAGTAATGCATTTTGGGAAGTTAAACCAGGGCAGGACATATACAGTGAATGGCAGGGCCCTGCTTGCCTTCATCGGCCGAGGCATTGAGTACAAGAGTTGGGAAGTCATGTTACCGTTGTACATAACGTTGGTTCGGCTGCATTTGGAGTACTGTGTGCAGTTCTGGTCGCCACACTGCAGGAAAGATGTGATTAAGCTAGAGAGGGTGCAGAAAAGATTCACAAGGATGTTGCCTGGTTTGGAGGGCTTGAGTTATAAAGAGAGATTGGATAGGCTGGCTCTGTTTTGCCTGGAGTGAAGGAGGCCGAGAGGGGACATGATAGAGGTATATGAAATTATGAGAGGCATAGATAGGGCAGATAGCCAGAGTCTATTTCCCATGGTAGGGGTGACTAAAACTAGAGGGCATAGATTTCCGGTGAGAGGGAGAAGGTTTAAAGGGGATCAAAGGGGTAAATTTTTCACACAAAGAATAGTGGGTATCTGGAATGAGCTGCCAGAGGAGGTGGTGGAGGCAGGAACAGTAGCAACATTTAAGAGGCATCTGGACAGGTATTTGAATGAGGAAGGCATAGAGGGATATGGAATTAATGCAGGCAGGTGGGATTAGTATAGATAGGCATTATGGTCGGCAGGGACGCGGTGGGCCGAAGGGCCTGTTTGTATGCTGTACAACTCTGTGGCTCTATAAGGATTAAAAATTGGATCCGAGACCCTCATGCACACTTCCAATAGGAAGTCCACAGGACTGCATCTTTGTAAAGGACAAACATGAAGCATCCTTTACCCACATCTAAAGTAGATATTAGATCATTTGCATAAGCATATAAGGGACTAATGCCTGCCTCTGGTCTGTGCTGCAACTTTGGTTTGCCCTGAGATAGTCAGTTACAGTACTGATTTTTTCCTTCGTTCCTGGGATGTGGGCATCGCTGGCTGGCCCAGCATTTGTTGCCCATCCCTAATTGCCCTTGAGAAGGTGATGGTAAGATGCCTTCTTGAACAGCTGCAGTCCATGTGGTACACCCACAGTGTTGTTGCATCCGGGAAACAAACTCTAAACACTACATAAGTAAAAAAAGGTAAGTAATTTCCATAATCGCGACCGCACCCAGTCCTGAGATCTCCGGCCTCCCTCCCAACTTCCAGGACCCTCCTCCAATCTCCTTTTGGCCCATCCCCAATCTCCTAGCCCCTTCACAGCACTCCCGAGGCCTGTGATCTTCCTATTTAATCCTGCAGCCCCAGAGGATGGGGAGGGAGGGATGGGGGCTAATTTTAATGACTGTTACATTCTGATGATATATTGGGGCATGCATTCCATTTTATCTGCAGGCATGACTACAGTCTCTGGTCCACCCTCAAAATTTGAAGGCAGCAAGAATTAAGGCGCAGTTAAGTCCCCTTTAAAGAGCTTTTAAAAGTTTCTTGTGAGTCAGAAAAATCAGGTGTACCATTTTTGACGTCACAGAGATACTTTGAACCTCCCCTGGCTTGGCCTTCCACCTTTACTGCTCGTGGACTTGCCAGCGCCTCAAATTCATTCTTACCTTGCCAAGCACTGTTTCCATAAGTTGAAGGCAGTGGCCTAAGCCTGCACCACACCCACCCATCCCCCATCAATTTTGGCTCCCTTTCACACATTCACACCATCACTAAGTCCGCCTATTTCCACCTCCGTAACATAGCCTGACTCCTGCCTCAGCTCATCCGCTGCTGAAACCCTCATTCAGGCCATTTTTACCTCTACATTTACCTATTTCAAAGTACTCCTGGCTAGACTTTCACATTCTACTATTCACAAACTTCACATCATCAAAAACTCTGCTGCTCATGTCCTTACTCTGGCCAAGTCCTGTTCACCTCTTACCCCTGTGCTCACCGGCCTACATTGGCTCCCAGTCAAGCAAAACCCTGATTTTAAAATTCTCTGTCTTGTTTTCAAATCGCTCCATGGCATCACTCCTCCCTATCTCTGTCATCTCCTCCAGCCCCACAACCCTCTGAGATATCTGCACTCATCTAATTATGGCATTTCTGATTTTAATCGCTCCACCATTGGTGGCTGTGCCTTCAGCTGCCACGGCCATTAGCTCTGGAATTTCATCCCTAAACCTCTCCTCCTCTCTATCTCTCTTTCCTCCTTTAAGACTGCTTAAAACCTACCTCTTTGATCAAGCTTATGGCTATCTGCCCTAATATCGCCTAATGTGGTTCAGTGTCAAATCTTGCTTAATAATGCTCCTGTGAAGCGACTTGTGATGTTTTATTATGTTATAGGCACTATATAAATACAACTTCTTGTCTGCCAATAGTGATGCCATTCCTGTCAGCTTTGGACAGGGGTTAGAGTTGGGACATACAAATGAGGTCCAGGAATTAAGATTTCCCAATGGTGGGGACTGGTGGGGGTAGGTGGTCAGCTGGTTCACACCCTGCTTAGGCCCTTGCACCCCAATTCTTGTCTTAAAGCAATTGTATTCATCACAAGAGGTTGCATTTTCTAAAATTAAAAGGTTTCAAATGCCTTTGCTAAATAACAGAAAGAGAAATTTCACACATTTGTTACAAATATCACACAGTGCAATTTCAATCCCTTTCTTGTTATAGCTCCAAACGTGTCAGAAATTTGTTAATTGGAGTTTTATTTTGTTCCAGCTCACGAACAGAACAGCTTGAATTATGCTACAGTTGGATTTACTTAAAATGGCCCATTTCAGGCCAGTATTGTTTTCAAATTTGGTTGCAGATTTGAGTTGGAATGTGGGGAGGGCCAGTGGCAGAGTGTCATGACAGAAGTTATATGCACCAGCGAACTGCATCCATGCAGAGTTATTAGGAGAAAAAAAGAAAAATTGTCACACAGTTAAAGACTAAATAGAGGCCCTTGAGCAAGGTGTCACTATGGATCCACACTAGACCTAGTGGTTAAGTAATAATTATGTCAAAAAATTTCTTCTTTTTGGTGAAAAGTGAAGAATGTACAAAGTAAAAGATAGTTTCAATTCACGATAATCCAGAGGCAACACAAAGAATGCACAAAATAATAGTTAAATAGTAGCAAAGATTAGTCTTGGTTCTCTTTCATTTGAAAGCTGCTTTTTGATGATGGCCTTTTTCATGCACCTCTTTGAATCAATCTAGTGATACTTAACTGCAATTCAAAGGTAGCCGCTGGAGTAACAGTAAAGATTTGGCTCCTAAGGCTGCATAGTTCTCCAGGTTGGACTCCAGAAATCTCCCATTTGGTGTAGTTTAGCAGTTAATAACAATGATTAATTATTCAGTTGCAATCAGGTTTCAGAACCTTCAGCTAGACTTCCTTAGGCTATGTACAATCGAGTTGTTCCTCATGTTCCCTGATTTGATGCTTCTGTGATTTGAATTATTAAGTAATCACTGTGCTCCTTACAGATGGATGCAGTTAGCTAAATGATTAAACTTTTTGGTAAACTACCAACATTTTTATTAAAAATGCAGGCTGCTTTAAACATATTATCACACTTCTTTCACAATTCCCCAAGACAACTGAATTACCCAATGGCCTGTAAAACAGTATCTTCTCCAGTCACAAAACTTCCTGAAAGTACAAGAAGTGTGATATATTATAGGGCCAATGTACATTACATAAGTACAAACTGTTTTGGTAAAAAGCTGAAATGTACAACTTGTCAAACCCTGGGGCATTTTGTCTAATGGCCTCATTATGCTTTGTTTCAAAACACAGTACAAGTTATTTGCTTTCTTATCCTGTTGTACGTACAGAAGGATTGTGCAATTTTTGGTAGCTTCCATATTGTTCCAACTTTGTTTGAAACCAGTCCTTTGACACAAAGACTATTTACTTTACCTAGTATCTTTATGTTGTAATAGTGCCTGCCTTTTTTCATCCTTGACCACGAGTTTACATACATAAATAATTGCTGGTACCAGCAATGACTTTTCAAAACTACTTACACTTATAAGAATGAGATTATGTTAATGACCTTAAACTACATCTCATTTGTACTTTTATTGTGGGAAAGATATAACTGGAGAGCCATGCACAGCTGAAAAGGTGCTTCAAATGTACCTTTACAACCCAGTTTAACATAGTAGAATTGTTATTATAGTCTTTAACAGTTTAATTATTATAAATATGTTTTAATGGCAAACATGCACATGAAGTGATGTTTTTGCATATCCCTGAACAGAAAGTTTGGGTCTGTAAGCATGATGCTACGCAAAGGCATTGGGTTCTGTAAGTGAATATTATCTCTTAAAATGTGCTAGCAGCTGGCTTTAAAAACTTGGAACTAACTTGATACTAGCAATTACTCAGCAGCCCAGAAGAAGTCTGATGTGTAATTACCAGTACTTTGTCTTTGCTGTTTAAAGCAATGAAAGAAATGAAAATAGCTTCCATTCATTTGGCTCCCTGAGACATTGGAATGCAGTATGGTCGCCTAAGGGATATATGTGAAGAATGATACCTATAGTGTAGAAGAACACAGCTTTGTCATTGCCAAAGTGACATGCCTCATAGTTTCCACACCTTGTCTGCAAAAGCAGAAAGATGCAGCATTTGAAAAAGATAACAAATTCAGAAATGGAGCTTTGAAATGCCTGCGACACATATTGTTTAAGCAGGTTTGGTCCAAAAAGCCTCTTTTGCTTTTCTAGGTAGTTATCTAACATTTGTGTGAACATGTGTACTTGCAAAGTATTTATATCCATGTGACCTTACCAACTAATGATGCTTTTCTCTGAGTATTCAGTGTACTTGCAGTATGTACCACAGAAGCATTCACGTTATTGGAGCATATAGTAAGGAATGGGTAATTCACACAAGTATCACTGGTCTTCAATTATTCAACAAGAGTGAGCACCATGCTTCAATAAAATTGAGTCAAAATTGCTTGAATGCAGGAAATTATGCTCCTGATCCTTTTCTGTAACAGTTTAATGGCATTGACTACATGCACTCATCTGCTTTTGTAATACTTATTGACTTTGGCTTGGTAATAGTCTGCATATTTTAAAACTCGACTGTCCAATATAACCTACAGAAACCAGTTGACATGATTTGAGTGCCAAATGGGAGGAACAGCAATAGGTCACTCAGTTTGAGAAAAGCATAATTAGTGGTTAAAGGAGGAGACAGGTCTTTTCACACAAAGCCACAATATGGGAGTGATGCATGACCTGGCTCAGTAGCACCAAGCTTAGTAAGATCATTTTCTGTTATATGCATGGTGTGCTGACAGCCTACTGCTGCCACATCTTGGAGCAGAACTGGCTGAGCAAGATGTCTTCAAGATTAATTGGCTGTGGTACTGCTTGTGGTAAATCAGGAGTTATGTTGTAGCAAGGTATTGGGAATTGGAAGAAGAGGAGGTGTGCACATTGCTAGCAAAGAATTCTTTTTAATTTTGGAATTTTTTTTCTATTTTCTGTTACAATCTTTGATATAAATATTCATCTTCAGAATCTGCACTGCTCCTCACAACTTAAATTAAAATAAAATGGATTAAAGTAGCAGACAGGGGTATTCCTATATTCATACATGATAACCTGTAAGCATAATTTTATTGCTGTTGTAATGCCTCTTCATTTTTTTGTTAGGTAGCACACAAGAAAATTGTCTTTACTTTCAAGTATGATTGTTTCTGCTTTCTAAAAGGCAGGGGATGGGGGGTTAGATTTAGGAGTTAACAGACGAGGATGGTGGGTTGCCGGCGGAGCTGGGCCATCCTTACTTTTCCTGGAGTGACTCCTATTATTATGTAGGGTCAGCTTAGAGCGATAAACGCTGATTGAAATGCCTTATGCTTTTGTGAATTCTAGAACCAGAGCACAAGAGCTGAAAGACTGAAGGATGAACTGGCTCAGGGTGTTCAGCAGCAACAAGAGCCTTTTGGTTTTCTGATGCATCAGGGGATCCTTACTCACCAAAGTGACTGCTCCAAGGGCTGGACTCCTGGAGGGAGAACTAGAAGTCTAATAAGAAAGTGGTACAAGCATTTTGAAGAGAGGTTGTAGAGGCAGTCATTGCAACCTCTGACAACCTACAGACTCCACACAGTGCAGAAAGAGGTTTAATAACTTTACAAGGTTGTCCAAGGTAAGCAAAGGCATTATCTCCATGCACATCTTGTAAGATTGACTGATCCATGACTTTTACCACATTACCTATCATGTCCTCTTTGTGTCATTAACAAGGGGAAAGGAATCTTGTACTATTCACAAGCAATCACTGAAACCAATAATGCATCTTGCCAACTTCATAGCAACATGTATACTCATATTGTTTGCCAAAATAGAACTGTTCTAATCATGAAGTGGATTATTTAAAGCTCTGGTCGCCACACTACCAGAAGGACGTGGAGGCTTTGGAGAGGGTACAGAAGAGGTTTACCAGGATGTTGCCTGGTCTGGAGGGCATTAGCTATGAGGAGAGGTTGGATAAACTTGGATTGTTTTCACTGTAGCGACGGAGGTGGAGGGGCGACATGGTAGAGGTTTACAAAGTTATAAGCGGCATGGACAGAGTGGATAGTCAGAAGCTTTTTCCCAGGGTGGAAGAGTCAGTTACTAGGGGACATAGGTTTAAGGTGAGAGGGGCAAAGTTTAGAGGGGATGTGCGAGGCAAGTTCTTTACACAGAGGTGGTGAGTGCCTGGAACTTGTTGCCGGGGGAGGTGGTGGAAGCAGGTACAATAGCAACGTTTAAGAGGCATCTTGACAAATACATGAATAGGATGGGAATAGAGGGATACGGACCCCGGAAGTGCAGAAGGTTTTAGTTTAGGCAGGCATCAAGATTGGCGCAGGCTTGGAGGGCTGAATGGCCTGTTCCTGTGCTGTACTGTTCTTTGTTCTTTGTTCTCACTAGCACCTGAAAATACTATAATTACAGGATTATAATGTGGTAAAATACATGTTTACATAGCTAAAGAAGCTTTTGCATTTTTACTATTCTGGAAGGTGGCGCGGAGGAAGAAGACAACAGTCTGAGGATCAGCTGGCCAATTCAAGCTGAGTACCTCCTGGCCCATCCTCACCAACTTGATAAGCAAGGGGGTGGAAGGTTATCGGGGGTAGGTGGAAATGTGGAGTAATCAGTTCAGCCATGATCTTATTGAATGGTGGAGCAGGCTCAAAGGGCTGAGTGGCCTACTCCTGCTCCTAATTTGCATGTCTGTATGTTCGTAACTCCATTATTGGTTCTTACATACTGCAAAAGCACCCCAAATAAACCTTAGGAGACAGCAGGTCTCAGAGTCAGATATATCTTCATATGATGAAGCAATTAGCAGTTCCTCGTCAGAGGTTGGAAAAATGCCTGTCCTCAGCTGAGGAAGTCAGGGATCATGATGTCTTAGGCCCAGCCTCTAAGAAAGCAATGCATCAGGAGCAGCACTCTCACATGCAGGCAATTGAGATGGTTTGCACACATATGACTGAGATGATGGGTAAGTGTGAGAATCTGTATTATAATGCAGGAAGTCTGTCATGCTATGCAGAGCACACTGGAGAGTATGGCAGTCCAAGAGAATTTGCAACAGCAGTGCACGGATGAGGTACTGAGGACATTATTGATTTCTAGTGTGGCTGCTACCACTTCTTCAATTGATACCTTCAGGGTCAAACTGAGCACAATACTCTCACAGACTTCCGAGACTTAATTGGAACCAGAGTAAATAAGGCACAATGGGTAGGCACAGCAGTAAAAAAAAGCTATAGTTAGTGTTTGAAATGATTGCAATCATTTGGAAAATATTGTACTGGAAAGTAAAAGTTGAGTAACCTTTTAAACTTCACAGAGTTCAATTTTCTGGATGTATGTTCCTTAGTGGACTATGTTGATGAAATATGAGTTTGTGAGATTTTTATCTTCGAGGGAAGATAACGAAAAAAAAAACTTGCATTTTTATAGTGCATTTCACAACATCAGGATGACCCAAAGCACATTACAGCCAATAAGGATCTTGAGTCACTCTTGTAAAGTATGAAACACGACAGCCAATTTGCACACAAAAAGGTCTGATAAATAATGAGATAAATGACCACATAATCTGTTTTTAGTGCTGTTGATTGAGAGATCAACATTGGCCAGGATAGCAGGGAGAACAGCTGTTTATGGCCAGCTCAGAGGGTAGATGGGGCCTCAGTTTAATGACTCATCTGAAAGACGACATACTCACCAATGCATACTCACTTAGTACTGCACTGAAAAGTCAGCCTAAATCAATTGCTCAAGTTTTTGGAATGGGACTTTTGACTTCGACATGACAGTGCTCCCAATGAGCCAAGGCTGACACCTGGTAGATTTACTGCTAGGAATGCAGGTGTTAAGGAGGCACTTAGGGGTATAGGGGATGGCTGGGAAATGGGAACCTGAGGGCAGTTTCAGATAGGACAAATTCAGAGCAGGGAACAGGAGGCAGAAAATTAGCGAGTGACTCTGAAAGGCAGAAGAAGCAAAGATTAAAAAGTGTATGGCACAAGAATTTGACAATGTTAAAAGGTATTTATTTAAATGCAAAGAGTATAGCAAATAAAGCCGATGAGCAGAGGGCACAGATAGACAGATGGCAGCATGATATCTTTGCTATAACAGAAACTTGGCTTAAAGTGGGGCAAAAATGGCAGCTCAACATCTCTGGATATAGAGTTTTCAGGCAGGATAGAGAGGGAGATAAAAAAGGAAGGGTGTATCATTATTGGTTAAAGAATCAATTACAGCTGTGAGGCCATATGGTTTGAGCTCAGAAATAAAAAGGGGCAGCCACACGACTAGGAGTGTACTATAGACCACCAAATAGTGAGAGGGAGATAGAAGAACAAATATGTAGGCAAATTTCTGAGTGCAAAAACAATAGGGCAATTATAGTTGGGGATTTCAACTACCCCCTAATATCCACTGGGATACAAACAGTGAGCAGCGCACACAGGGCACAAAATTCTTGAACTGCATTCAAAAGAACTTTTTTTTAGCCAGCATGGAATAAACCCAATGAGAGGGGGTGCAATTCTAGATTTAGTCTTAGGAAATGAAGCTGGGCAAGTGGATGAAGTAGCAGTGGGTGACCATTTTGGAAATAGTGATCATAATACAGTTAGACTTAGCATTATTCTGGAAAAGGACAAAGATAGAACAGGAGTAAAAGTTCTAAATTGGGGGAAGACAAATTTTATGAAGCTGAGAGGTGGTCTGGCACAAGTGGACTGGCTGCAGCTACTTGAAGGAAAATCAGTGGCATTCAAACGCAAGATATTACGGGCACGGTGCAAACATGTCCTCACAAAGAAAAAGGTGGAACTGCCAAATCTAAGGTCCTCTGGTTATCTAGAAGCATAGAGGGAAAGATAAAGCAGAAAAAGAAAGCTTATGATAGTCACAAAAAACTTAATACTTTAGAAAGCTGAGAGGAGTATAAAAAGTGTAGGGGTGAAGGAAATTAGGAAATCAAAGAGAGGGCAGGAAAAAATATTGGCAGGTAAAATCAAGGAAAACCTAAAGATGTTTTATCAGTACATTAAGAGCAAGAGGATAACTAAGGAAAGGATAGGGCCTATCAGAGCTGTACAAAGTACTTATGTGGATGCCGAAGATGAGGGAAGGGTTCTTAATCAGTACTTTGTCTCTTCACAGAGGAGAGAGATGATGTAGACATTGTAGTAAAAGAGGAGGAGTGTGAAATATTAGATACGATAAGCATAATGAGAGAGGAAGTATTAGAGGGTCTGACATCCTTGAAAATGGATAATGCACCAGGGTCGGATGGATTGTATCCCAGGCTGTTAAAGGAAGCCAGGGAGGAAATAGTGGATGCTCTGAGAATCATTTTCAAAACCTCACTAGATACAGGCAAGGTACCAGAGGATTGGAGGTCTGCAAATGTTGTACCATTGTTTAAAAAGGGTGCGAGGGATAGGTCAAATAATTATAGGCCGGTCAGTCTGACCTCAGTGGTGGAATAATTATTAGAAGCAATTCTGAGAGATAGGATAAATGGTCATTTAGAAAGGCATGGATTAATCAGGGAATACACAATAAACGGGAGGGTATTGAGAGGGGTAGAAGAAGTGAAAGACCTTGGAGTGCATGTCAACAGGTCCCTGAAGGCGGAAGGAGAGGTAAAGTGGTGAAGAAGGCATATGAAATGCTTTCCTTTATTGGCTGAGGTATAGAATCCAAAAGCAGGGATGTAATGCTGGAACTGTATAAAATGTTGGTTCAGCCAGTTAGAGTATTGCGTACAGTTCTGGTCACCACATTACAGGAAGGACATAATTGGTCTGGAGAGAGTACAGAGGAGATTTACAAGAATGTTGCCAGGGCTGGAAGGTTGCAGCTATGAGGAAAGATTGGATAGGCTAGGGTTGTTTTCCTTAGAATAAAGGAGGCTTAGGGGTGACTTAATTGAGGTGTACAAAATTCTGAGGGGCCTAGATAGAGTAGACAGGAAGGATCTGTTTCCCCTAGTGGAGAGGTCAATTACCAAGGGGCATCGATTTAAGGTGATTGGTAGAAGGATTAGAGGGGACATGAGGAAAAACTTTTTCACCCAGAGGGTGGTGGGTGTCTGGAATTCACTGCCAAAAATGGTGGTGGAAGCAGAAACCCTCAACTCATTTAAAAAGTACCTGGACCTGCACCTGAAGTGCTGTAACCTGCAAGGTTACGGACCAGGTGCTGGAAGGTGGGATTAATTGAGCGGCTCGATTTTACAGCCGATACAGACATGATGGACTGAATGGCCTCTTTTTGTGCCATAACTTTTCTATGGTTCTGTAGTTCTATGGGAAGAGCCATGAGGAAAGGATTTTAATTTGACTTCACAACTTATTTTGTTTGCATGCAATCAGCAACAAGTTGCTGCCCTCTTTCTGCATGCTGTTGGATCTCTTGCTCTACCTCCTCTTCTCTGCATTCTCATCCGGATGTGGAAATGAAGGGCCATCACCCTTGCCTTCATCATCATCCTCTTCAGAATTATTGTTTTTTTAATTCTTTCTTGGGATGTGAGTGTCACTGGCAAGGCCAGCATTTATTGCCTATCCCTAATTACCCTTGAGAAGGTGGTGGTGAACTGACTTCTTAAACCACTGTGGTCCATATGTTGTAGGTATACCTGGAGTACTGTTACAGAGGGAGTTCCAGGATTTTAACCCAGCGACAGTGAAGGAACAGCGATATAGTTCCAAGTTAGAATGCTGTGTGACTTAGAGGGGAACTTGCAAGTGGTGGTATTCCCATGCGTCTGCAGCCTTGTTGTTCTAGATGGTAGAGGTCGCGGGTTTGGAAGCTGCTGTTGAAGGAGCCTTGGCAAGTTGCTGCAGCGCGTCTTGTAGAATTTTATTGTTAGGAAGTAGTTAACCTTTCCACCCAACAATATTAATAGCAAAGAGTGAGCTACAGAAATTCTGAATGTTCTTACTGGGTTATACAGCAGGGCTTCATCAGATGTGTCCAGGCACCCAACTCAAGATTTCAGAATGCCAATGGTTATCTGTATCGCACTTTTTCAGGGCCCATGGACCTCATTATATTTGTTCACCCACTCAGACTGCAGTTGCTATACTGTTGTTCTTAGCTATGACTACAGAGGAAAATCATGATCACCAATCAACCATCCTAGTATGTCATTTTGAGTCAGCAGGACTGGTATTTATAGTGTTGTGTTGTGTTCTCAATTCTTCATTAAATGATAATTGCAGGCTTTATATTCAGATTCAACACAAACACTATTTCTTGTGTCATGCCCAGTTGAGACAAATCATATTCTCACTTTTAAGATACAAGCTTTATTTAATGTGGAATCTGAAATTGACTTTTCCTTTAAAAAGATAGCCGCCGAAGGTCAGATGACTTGACCTGTATATTCAAACTGTCTCATTGTCTCAAAAGGACAAAAGGATACATTCTAGAAAATGAGGTGTCAATTACACCCATCCTGAAACCATCAGGAGACATTCCTGAACTGAATGGTTTCTTCTGAATCAAAGAAAGTGTGAAGTAACCACATCATAATGGTATTATACCCATCCAGACATCAATGGATGGCCATTGATTCTACATCCTAGTCCATTGTGAGGTCACACCGGGGGAGAGGGCCTTGAGTCATCGAATAAAGACACAAATTTGATGGATTTTGACCTTAAAAGGCAACCCTCTGGAGAGAGGGGAGAGATCACAACAACCTCACAGAAGGAGTCGGGCCAAGGGCTGTAGAAAGAGCCAGCATAAACAAGAAGAAGAAGAAGCCCTGGTGCTAATTCTACACTTCAATTTGGTGCAGCAGAGAACTGAAAGTGACCACCATTTCTAGTCTAAAATCTTAACCACCAGAAATCTATATCACCTCAACAAATTTAAGGCAACAAACAATCCAGGCCTGCACCTTTAAAAGAGATTGTTCTATTTATAAGATTCAACAGTTTACCATAAGGCTGCATTTGCTGACAATGCAACCTCTAGGTGGCGCAGTACTGGCACATGCACAAGTGCAGCATCATTGACTGAAATATCACTGTCTGCAATGTCTCAGGCAGCTACCAGTAACAAAGATGGCACTGCCTAATTTGACGCCAAAAAATGAAATGAACTCAAACCCTCACCCCTCAATGGCCGCGATCACTGCCTCCACAGACCCCACCCAAGAATATCCCACTCGCTCCTGTGATTGTCGCTTCTGTTCCCCACTCTCTCCTGCGATCACTGTCTCAATAGCCACATTCAATTTGCTGCTTCCTCCCGCGATTGCTGCTTCTCTTCCCCACTCCCTTCTGTGTCTGTCTTCTCACTGCTCCCTCCCACTGCTTCAGACTGCTCACCGCTCCATCCCGCCACTCCCAACTGCTTACCGCTCCCTCCTGCCACTTCAGACAACTCACTGCTTCATCCCACTGTTCTCCCCCATGCCCATCTGCTCATCGTTCCCTTCTGCCACGTGCTCACCACCTCGCTGCCTGGAAAAGCAGCAGGGTAGGGAAGTGAGTGGCGTGCTAGCGGCGATGTGGGGGGGGTGGGGTATATGGCAAGGTGGGAAGAGAATGTGGGATGAAGCTGTGACGAGTCAGGAGCAGTGGAATGGAACATTGAGCAGTTGGGAGCAGTGAGCAGTCGGGAGCGATGGAATGGAGCAGCATGCAGTCAGAAGCAACGAGCAATCAGGAGAGGTGGGATGGAGCAGCAAGCAGTCAGGAGCGGTGAGCAGTCGGGAGCGCCGAGTAGTCGGGAGCTGTGGGATTGAGCGGTGAGCATTTGGGAGTGGTGGGATGGAGAAGCTAGCAGTCAGGAGCAGTGAAATGGAGCAGCAAGCAGGTGGACATGGGAGAGAACAGCGAGAGGAAGCGGGGAAGAGAAGTGACGATTGAGGCAGCGATCGCGGGAGGGAGCGGGGTACTCTTGGGGGGGATGGTGGCAGTGATCATGGCCACTGAGAGGTGAAGCAAAACTTGGATGTCATTACATGGTGACATTGACTCGCGCATGCGCGGCCCCATACTGGCAAATGTTCGGACGCACTGATGACATCCTGCAAGAGGAAAGAAGTGTAATGCCTGCAGAAAAATGGGACATTTTGCAAGAGTATGTCATCGAAGCCTGCAGAGTAAGAGTTCAAGGTGTGATAGGTATTCGTGGTTTACGATAGCAGGACAAGTTTTGTAGTGTGGATATGCACCACTACAATGATTGCATGTTCGAACGTGAGGTGATTGTGACCTTTGTCTTGGTCTTCCTTGACATGCCTTGAACCTTTCTCTGGGTTTCCTCTGTGCTCTTGTGTTTGTTGTGTTTCTCTGGTGACATCTTCCTCTTGTGGCATTCACGGATTCTGTTGATGATCCTGACCTGGCCTCATCCTACGTTATTTGTTTCTTTCCCTTCTAAAACTTTGACATGTCTTTCGCTGGCTTCCAGTATTCGCCAATATTGAATAATCTTTGCAAGTCTTTTGATTCACCTTCTCTAACAGCTTGCTGCTTTAGTCTTTGTTATTGGCAGGTCATAATGATCTGGGAGATGATTTATTTGTCCACGTCTGTGAAGTTGCAATTCTGGCTTAGATTTCTGAGTCGCGCCACGTAGTGGTTAAGGGTCTCACATTTATCTTGTTTGGCTTGCCTGAAGACATATATTTCATAGTGAGGATTTGTTCGGTTGAAAATATCTTGTTAGAGAATTCTTTGCTGCGTCCGAATCATCATCAGTTCTGGCGTCTATGAGTGTATCGAAGATATCATTGACTTTTGGTCCAGCACCGTGTAAGAGTAACGCTCCCTTTCTTTGGGGTGTATTGATATCAAGTGCCACCATTAGGCATTCGAATCTTACTAGCCATTTTCTCCAGTGCAGCCCTGGGTTGCTGTCCATCTCTGTAAAGGAGTGCAAGACTGGCAATTTTTGCGCACACGTGGTTTTTTTTAAGTCTGGAACAAAAGATTTTTTTTTGTTCCACCCTAGGTTTTCTCTCTACTCCAGTCCACATTTTCTCTCTGATCCAGTCCTGGTTTTCTCTTGACTTATTTTGCCTGTGTTTGCTTTCTGTCCGTGGATCTTTCTGTGCCTCGTCTCTTTTTTTTCTCGTCATCACCAGATAGTGTAGTGCTGTGCTGTATTCTTAAGTCTTCATTAAATGATAAGCGCAGGCTTTATATTTGGATTCAACGCAAACACTATTTATTGTCTTATTTATTTACATTGCATAATCTTGGATCCAGGTCTTTTACTTGCCATTCCAGGCGTGTTCTTTGCAAGCCATTGTGTATCTCAAAATGGCTCTCCTCCTTATATATAAATGTTGATATCATTGGCCTTCTCTCTTAAAGGTGCCGTTTCTTAAAGGTGAAGTCACCACGACATTACAGTATCGTGGATTGTTGCATGTTAAAAGTGTCAAAGCTTCTGAGTGGTGGGTATCCATGTGCTAGATAAACTGATGGCCATCACACACTGAGATGCAGTGGTTTTTGTCAAGGTTCATCCCAAGCAGCTCTGTAACACAGGAGTCTGTGCTCTACGGGCTGTTCCCAGGGACGCACACCGAGACAAACATCAACTGCTGCTGGAGGACTATCAATTCGGTGAAAGACGCCCTTTGGTCTGCCCGAAACATGCTGGTCTTCCAGCGCAAAGAGTTGTCCATGACCGAATGTTACAGACTGGCACATTCCAAGGTCCAGGACTACGTGCTGAGGGACGCACTAAAGCTTGGGGCAGCCACAGCAAAGGCTCAATGGGGAAAGACCACAGTGTAAGGTCCCCCCACCAAGCTGAACTGAGGGGCTGGACCCATTGTAAACCCCTCGAACTGTATCGGGAAAATTTTCATTTGCTGTAAATGTAAAAATGTAATTGGCATGACAAATGTGAAATGGAAGGGTTGTGAAGCAACTCATGATTGTATTGAAGGAAACTGATCTCCCTTGCAATGTTTGTATGTTTTGGTGCTATTTGAAACTGTTTGGCAATGTATTTTTTACAGATTTTTATGAATAAAGTATATTTTGGAAATAAAAATAAAAAAATCACACACTGGCTGTACATTGATAGAAACTAATTCTTTCTGGTTAATGAAGTTGAGGGTTTGTCATTTATGCCTTTCCAGGCCATAGACACCATCAGTTGTTCCCCAATGACATACGGTGAGATGGACTCAGACTAGGTGGATATGTGTGCTGGTGTGCTTCCAGAGCAAAATTTCAGTGGTCATTTTTTGAGGCAGCATTAAACTCTATTTTCTTTTACGCACCATGCTTCAAAGGCAAATCAAGCCCACAAGTCTTGCACTCCTTTTGCAATTCATTTACATTTGTTGGGAATCTCTGGGTGTGGGGGCGGGGTGCGTTATCCTGATTGACCATCATAACTACACAGGCAAAAGAATTGCCCTTTAATCAACTGTGTACAATTTCTTTAACAATGCGCACTATTGAAGTTAGAAATGCTTATACTCTATTTTAAATGTTTCATGGTATTATTTTCATGGTACATTTATAACTAAAATGTATAAGACACTAAAACCTGCAAATTATATTGTGATATTACCATTTGAGCACTTGACACATGCTCATATAAGCAATTATTTAGTATTTTACCAAGGAGTCAACCAATTTCAAATAATGGGTTAATGCCTCCATTTAAATAGTTGACAAAGTATTTACACTCAAACATGCTAATTGTAAAGCCGCACAGCAGAATTTCTAGCCTTCAAATGCAAAAACAATACCAACACCTCATGGTAACAATAAGATTTATGAATAATATGAAAAAAAATCAAAAATCTTCATGAATGTTATAAACAGTAATTGTGAATAGTGATTCCTATACAGAGATCTATTCAAGGTGTTCAGATAATATCCATTCATACCCATTTGAGTTTCCTTTTCACTTTGTATCCTATGATTGGATTGCAACCTTGGACTCACTTCCAACCTCCCATTATTCCAGATTTATTTCCAAAGATAATTGCCTGAAGAAAACTCTTTTTGGTGTTGATGTCCACATTGTCCCTTTCTGTCTTCCATTGCTCCCTTATCCTTGCGCCAACATCAATTAAAATGTCACTGAGTTGCTTAGTTATATTGGTGTAATCAAGCTCAGTGATATCACTATATTCTTTGATGCGTTTCACTGTATGAATGCACCAAGACATTTCCTCAAAACCTCTTTCATCTGTGATATCATGTACCCAATTTTGGATTCATCAGCTCGCAGAAGAAAAACAAATATGCTCCAAATTATTCATGTGAAACAGGCAGTTCAATAGTATCTACCTACAAAGAGCAATTTGTTTTCGGAACAATGGTGTGCATTTAAGCATTATCATAGCTCTCGTACATTGTTAAAATTGCTCAGGGGTTGTAGGATGAAATAAAGAAGTAATGTAAGCTCATCTCAACTGATCAGTCACTCTAGTCACCCTTCCAAACTCTTCTACAACATTGTGATTCATAAAGTGATGGTCAAGTTCTACTGTAACCTGAACCATCATATATTACAGTCCTTTAGAATATTAAGGGCCTAATTTTATTTATGCAGACCTCTCAGAGGAATTGGATACAAATATTATCAAGCATAACTGAAAAAGATACATATATGTGCAGGCATCTGTGTTGAAGTTTAGAAAAGGACATGCTATGAACATATAAGGGTAGGTTTTAATTTGGGCCACCCTGGTGTAAATGGGGCAGTAGCAGTGATAAAATTACTGTGCGTAATGTACTACCCATTTGTACTGATGGCCCTGTTGCTGCCAAGGGCTTCCCAGTGGGTGGCTGTAGCACCCACCTATTTCAGGTGGTAGGACCTTTAGATATGCAATCCTCTGATCCTGTGACATACTTGGGAAATATACTGCTTACATCTTAGGAGTCCATTGGGTGGAGTCTGTGCCATGTCCACTTTGCCCAGGTTATTGCACATCTTTCCATTTCCGGTCAGCCTCCAATAAGGATTGGGCACAGGTCTGAGATTAGCTCATTTGCATTGTCACATATGATTGCCGCTGTTGCAGGGACATCTGTGGTTCCTGCACCCCAAGAACACGATTATCCCAGAAAGCTTGAAGCATCCTACAATTAGGGCGGCACAGTGGCGCAGTGGTTAGCACCGCAGCCTCACAGCTCCAGGGACCTGGGTTCAATTCTGGGTACTGCCTGTGCGGAGTTTGCAAGTTCTCCCTGTGTCTGCGTGGGTTTCCTCCGGGTGCTCCGGTTTCCTCCCACATGCCAAAGACTTGCAGGTTGATAGGTTAATTGGCCATTATAAATTGCCCCTAGTATTGGTAGGTGGTAGGGAATATGGGATTACTGCAGGGTTAGTGTAAATGGGTGGTTCTTGGTCGGCACAGACTTGGTGGGCCAAAGGGCCTATTTCAGTGCTGTATCTCTAAATAAAATAAATAAAATTTCTTGCTACCTATGGTGTGCTTTCCACTCAGGAAACATTGTTTAAGATTAAGAAGTAGTACACTAGTACAATAAAGTACACTTTATATAGTCCCTGCCTGCTCTGAAGTGTTGTCATGAGAAAACCTGATGGCCACATGGATTCCACATATGACATGTTAGACTCTTGTGAAGCATTCCAGCTTGTATCAGTTCTGTGCCCTCTCAAGTCATTGGTGTCTCTTTTCCTTTGGGGAAATGATATTGTTGTTTCCCCAGGTAATCATAGCATCTGGCACTTGCTTGATGCAGGAATGAACTGGCACATGTACTCAATAGGGGCCCGAAAACATGCTATGGCTTAATGTCACTGTGACCTAGACAGTAACAGGAAGAGATGTCCCAGCCCATGATGCTGTTAGTCAGTTAGACTGCTAGCCGATGACATTACTGTATTTGCATTTCCAGTGAAGTGGCAAATCTGGGTTTTGGCTACTCAGTTGGAGTGACATGATCTGTATATACAATGCTGATGAAAGGTCATTGACATGAAACAATAACCCTGTTTCTCTCTTCACAGATACTGCCAGACCTGCTGAGTAATTCCAACATTTTTGTCTTTATTTCAGATTTCCAGCATCTGCAGAATTTTTCTTTTTCTACTGCTGTTTACATAGGTCCTGAGGTAGCCATGAGTTCACTAAAGTACATTTGGACCTGCAGATGATGGTCCATCATGAAGCAGTCCTTCTCGTTCAAATCATGCAACAGTCTGGAGTTAACAAAACCAGGCCTGTCCTCACAATCTTCCTAGGTACAAATAAAGAGCACAGAAAACTCCAAATGTTACAAATCTGAAATAAAAACAAAATACTGGAAACACGCAGCAAGTCAATTGGCACTTATAGCGGGGGAGTTTTCCCAAGACATTGGAGATGGGATCAGAGGCGGATGGGCCATGAAATCAGCATGACAAAGCGTTGGGCTGGTTTGCTGACGTGTTCCCGGCTCAGGACATTTCTCCTGGGGCTGGGATGCATGTGTGTTGGCAACCCGCTTGACAGCAGCAGGAAGCCAATTAAAGTAATTATGGAGGTAATTAGCCACCATTTTTGGAAGACTATGGAATTTTGCAGCTACTCACAGGAGGCAAGAGAAGAACGGGAGGTCGAAGTGAGATTCATATGCAGTGGTCACTGTAAAGAACATAACTGGCAATCCTCAGGACATCTGCAGGCAAATGCTGGCAATTGTTTCCTTGTCACTTGCACACAGATCCACCGGATAGCGTTGAGCATGAGGAATTGGTTTCCAGTCCCATCAGCAGTACGGTGCTGCCCTCTCCTTCTTCATTCACCTCAGCAGCGCACAGCATTCACAGTGGGTCTACTGGTTGCCCTCCACTTCGGGCGCTCTGATTGGCCCTCCCGCATCCCTAATCTAATCTAAATCCTCAGGCCACTCACTGTCCCTACTTGGATGGCGTTCCCAGAGGCGGCTTCTTCATTGGCTTCCTCTAGGAAGGTCATGTCCAATGTCCTGCCATGCGCATGTCTGGGTTTCTGTCCCAGAAATTGGCCTGGCGTCGGGCTCATAATTCGAACAGGAAAATTCAGCCCATGGAGAGCACAGGTATGTTAATCTTGTTGGCATGCAAACTTCCATCAGAACTGAAAAAAAATATGAACAAGAATTTAATAGAACCAGAAGCCGGGGACATGGAGGGGGGAGAAAGTGAGAATAATGGTGGAAGGACCTGTGAGCTTCTGAAAAGAGAAACAATAAGTTGTCCAATGCCTGAGATTATCTTTACGTCGAGCATTAAATAAATCAGAAACAGCAGAGAAGCAAAGAAATTGAATGATAAACACAGAAAATGCTGGAAATACTCAGCAGGTCTGGAAGCAACTGTGGGGAGAGAAACAGAGTTAACGGGCTGGATTTTTCCAGCTCCATGGAGACGTGGTTGGAGACGGGGGAGCAGAGAAGTCAAGGGTGCCATGTCAAGACTACTCTCTGTTGCATTCCCATCTTTTTTTTTTAGAGATACAGCACTGAAACAGGCCCTTCGGCCCACCAAGTCTGTGCCGAACATCAACCACCCATTTATACTAATCCTATACTAATTCCATATTCCTACCACATCCCCACCAGTCCCTATATTTCCCTACCACCTACCTATCCTAGGGGTAATTTATAATGGCCAATTTACCTATCAACCTGCAAGTCTTTGGCATGTGGGAGGAAACCGGAGCACCCGGAGGAAACCCACGCAAACACAGGGAGAACTTGCAAACTCCACACAGGCAGTACCCGGAATTGTACCCGGGTCGCTGGAGCTGTGAGGCTGCGGTGCTAACCACTGCGCCACTGTGCCACCCATCACCGGGGAAGTTTCCCAGGCTTTTAACAAGATCAGCTGCCTACTCCAAGCAAGTGGGCAACCAATTAGGGGCGATTTTGCGGCATCCACTGAACTTTCCCACTGGCAGAGCGATGCCCACATTGGAGGCAACCTCCCTGCGCCAGGCCAGGGGGGCATCGGAATCGATGGGGTTATGTGGATGAAAGACTGCAATCGTGACCTCATCCGATCCAGAAGAGGGGTTTTCCCTCCATCCCTGTCGCTACTGGCTTTGGGAGCCTTTATTTTCTGTATTCTGTGCAGGCCTGGGAGGGTGCCTCCATATTGAGATGCCCTCGTGATCCCTGACCTGCCTTAGCAGTGCCTACCTCTCCTGGTAGGGCTGCCAAAGCTGCAGAGCTGCGGGCCCTCTGATTGGGCCGGCAACATCGAGTGCCCGTCTGCAATCACTGATAGGATGGTGAGCACAGAGACGGCCAATTAGGAGGCCGTCTCCTGGAAGAGTGAGACGGCCGTTTTGCTGCTGTTAAGTGCAGCCTCGAACCGCTACCACCCCCGTCCTCCGTTTCAGCAGAAGTCACTAAAAGTCAACATACAGGTGCAGCAAGCAATTAGGAAGGCAAATGGTATGTTGGCCTTTATTGCTAAAGGATTTGAGTACAGAAGTAAAGAAGTCTTTCTGCAATTGTATAAAGGCTTGGTGAAGCCGCACCTGGAGTATTGCGTACAGTTTTGGTCTCCTTACCCAAGGAAGGATATACTTGCCAAAAAAGGAGTGCAACAAAGGTTCACTAAACTGATTCCTGGGATGCAGGATTCTCCTATTTGGAGAGATTGAGGAGACTGGGCCTGGTCTTACTATAACAGGATTTAATTTTTAAACACACTGGTTTTGAGCTCGCCCTTGGTTCACCGCTTTCCGATTATAAGGCAAAGAAATGAACACAAACAGGCCTTCTTAGGTTTAAAGAAGAAAAGTGAAATTTATTAAAACTTAAACTGAAACTGTAATTCGGTTAACACCTACAGATACATGACATGCCCCACGCTAGCAGGCATACGCAATACACACATGCAAATAGAGATAGAAAAGAGCAGAAGAAAAATAAAGTAGACAGGTTTGAGGCAATCTGTGAAGTTGGTTTTTTGTTACTGTGCTTCAAGCTCGCTGTAGTCCTTGCTTGTAGATAGATCTTGTTTTTCGTTGGGGCCCAGTATTCTTCTTAAACCTTGTTCACTGTAGGATACTTTTCTCTCTTAGGGTTAATGTGTCTTCAATGGGTCTTCAGTTCCGTGAAAAAGAGATGAGCGCAGCCAGGAAAGAGATGTTCTGAGTCCAGGAGTCAAGAGCATTCTCCTAGTTTAAAACTCTGCGGCAGGTGCAAATTCAAAAAACTTCAACAGCCAGTTAGTCATGTAACTAAACTGGTCTGCCCACGTCTGTTTGTGTATTGGGGCAGGGACTGGTTACTTTGTTCCAACACTGTCTGCTAGTATGAAAACAAATGTCTTTCCAGTCAGGAGCTTGGCAACCCCTTGTAATAGGCCTTCTTTACTTTCCAGCAACAATTTGAAATTTAATGTCCATGTGGTGAAATATATGTGCCTCATTCTTGGCAGGTTGGGGCCTGGATGACACCTCCACCTCCAGGGGAATGAAATGTGATTTGAAAAAAAACCCGTCACATTTCACTAAAAGGTTTGAGAGAAATATAAGATACAGAAAGAAAAACCATGCATTCCATTCATTCTTTTCCATTCATTCATAACTCTTAAAGCTGATTAAAATTGCCTCATTCTTCGCAGGTGGGGGCCTGGATGACACCAAGAAGAACACTGCCCTGTTCTTACCCCATAGCCTTGAAAAATTTTCCATTACAAGTATATATCCAATTCCTTTTGTAAAGTTATTGAATCTGCTTCCACCATCCTTTCAGGCAGTGCATTCCAGATTATAACAACATGCTCAACAGAATAACTTCTCCTTATCTCTCCCTTGGTTTCTGTGCCTCAATTGTTGAATTTGCAAGAGGTTGGAGGGTTGGTTTTTGGAGGATCTTAGCACCAGTGGTTAATGACACCCGTGTGCAATCCCCATGAGCCAGTGGAGAGTAGTTGCAGTGAAGTGCATGCGAGCTGCAGTCCCAAAACATCATAGCCAATGATTCCAGATTTTACAATCATATTGCTGTCATCAGCTATGCATTTCTGAACACTCCTATTACAGGATGCAATCGGCTTCACTATAATCTGCATTGTTGAATTCCTTGCTGCTCTCATGGAAGAAATTGCCTTATTGGGTTTAAGGACTTGCATTGAAAAGCTGAATAAACAAATCTCATGCTTATCTGTTAGACTCTCCAAGCTCATAATATTGCATGTTTATATCAATCATATTAACATTCATTAGTAACTTTTGTAATCTTCTCAGGTGAAAGCTTATTTTTTCCAATCTTTCCCACGTCCATTGTGTGAATGGCACTTTGCTTATCCTCATAGAAATCTACATCCATGTCTGCTTTATGTACCCACACATTGGAGCAGGGAAGGAGCGATTGACTGTCAGACTCATAGACGGTGCTACGTGTCTCCGTGATACCTTGGATAAAAAGGGCTTTGAACCTTATCAGCGAAGCTTGCTTTCTGCTTTCTGCTCTCTGCTCCACTTCATTTGGCCGTGTGGATTTAAGGCCTGTGTGCTAAATATAATGGTTCAGTGGTTGCTTAATTCATTCATTCAGTATATTTGAAGTCCCACATGTCTAAACTGCAGCATGGGAGTTATAACTCTCTGAAATTAAAAATGATCCATTCTTTACCCATGCTCAGTGCACAGAGAGGAACTTCTACTCATAAATTTTTCAGATAATTACAAAAAGAGTTCCAGCATGCTTGGACAAACTTCCTTAAAACATTCATCTCCAGATCTGACATATTAGCGGGAAATAGAGGGCCCCTACTATCCTTAGGATGATTTTGAAGGTATTCAGTGCAAACGAGCCACTTACTGCTTTCTTACTGTGCGGCAAATGCTTGCACATGTTCCATTATGCACACTGACACAGCCAGAACTCTTGGCATGGCTCAGCTACCTGTCCTTATTGTAAGGAGTTCTTTATGTTGTGTGATGCAACAATAAATGAGATGCATGGAGTCCAGTTGGTTGAAGATCTCAAACAGGTTTATTACAGCTAAACTATTATGTACAGTAAAGAGCAAACTATTTACAGAGCCTTCTGCTAGGTGTTACAGTTGCAGAGAGATTCTGGCTTTGAGTCACATGACTATTTCCTGGTACTTAGCTCATTAGCATACTAAGATCTTAAAGGGATATCACTTTTAAAGGCAATCATACAACATCCCCTTTTTTTTCCCAAAGATAAGTCTCATATGCTACAAGTAAAAATACATAAAATTAGATAACATCAAAATTATTTACACATGGATAGAGACTATGAAATTTATACTTGCAAAAGCTTGAGATTCCACATATCGTTTCAGTGGTGACGATTCTTGCTCAGAGAACTTGTGTCGGCTGTTGTTGTTTCTTCTGAAGTTTCTCCCTTTTTGCATTGAGTTTCTGTTGCTCTGCCTTCAGCCTGCTAATATAATCTGTTGCTTTTCTCAAGATGACTACTTTTGAGGCCTTTTCATTCTTGGAGAGTTACGGCTCCTCTTCTCAAATAAATAACAGACAATTCTTCAACTCACTCCTCCTCTGCCTCTTCAGGACATTGCGTGTCCTTCGCCTTCCTCACCCTCCATGTCTAAAGGCCTGGGGCTCGAGTTCGAGGACTTGTTGGGGGAAGGAGTACTTGGCCTGTCCGTTCTGGCTCATTGTGGTGCTGGCAGATCTTTAGAGAGCAGTTGCAAAAGTGTGGCATAGTTATTCTGTTGCTGGATTTCCAGACTGCACCATTTGATGCTGGCCAGTCTGCGAGAGGATCCTTGGAGATTTCCCCTTGGGAATGCTCCCCACTGTCAGCCTTTGCTTCCCAGTGATTACAATGTCAATCTCTTCTTCTGAGTCGCTGGAGCGCAAAGAGACACTGCCTGTTGATAGAGAACTTTCACCATCTGAATTTGGATCATCATTCAATTGTTCTGGCATCTCTGAGAAGGGGCTGATACTTTCCAAACCAGAACCAGAGATCCTGGAGGAGCTGCAACTCAGTGTGGGTACCCTTGGTCTCTTCTGTTCTAATTGATACCTTGGTGACGTCATGGATAGTGATGATGTCGAGGTCTCTGCACACTGATAGCCCTGCCACTGCTGGTCCGCTTGTGTCTACCAGGTAAAATATTTGTGGTTTCCATGCTGACCTGCCATAGCTGCATTGCATTGTTAGTATGCCACTGCAAGTGATAGGTGACCCATTGGCGGCAGATAAATTGGCAGTCGTCAGTTGTATCATTGATTTGCAATGACTCCGGTACATATCCTTCAGGATTCAGACTGGTAGGATATTTGCACTACTGCTGGTGTCAATGTTAACCCTGAGTGTGTGTTTGCCAGCTCTCTTTGGGCGTGTGATGCTAATGGTAGCAACATGATGGGCTGAATATTATCAGCGCGCTGTGCTCCATGGTGGCGTGCTGTGAAAGCGGCGGCCTTCCAACACGGAGGTGCTGCTGCACAGCCCCCGCCATATTACGCGTGGGGACTGATTTAAATGCAGGGGTTGGAGTGGCTATCCCTGATGATGTAGAGGCGGCAGCCACCGCGACCTCGGCAACGGCGTCCAGCACCACCGCAAAGGTGTCGGCGCCATTTTCAAAGGGCTTCAAGCCCTTAGCAAAGATTTAAATTTTAAAAGACACTTAATTTGTTTTTAATAAACAATTAGGAGATGAAGGTCCTTTCCCAACCGCCCCCCCCACCCCACCCCAATGGACTTTCTATTGCCCTATATTCACAGAATGTATTTTATTTCCGATCCGAACTTTCCTCCCCAACCTTCCAACATTCCAACTATTATGTACTGTACAGAGCAAACTATTTACTGAACTTTCCTCTGGGTGTTACAGTTGCAGAGTGATTCCGGCTTCAAGTCGCATGACTATGTCCTGGTACTTAGCTCATTAGCATACTAAGATCTTAAAGGGATATCACTCTTTAAGGCAATCATACAATACTTATTAACTTACTGTTGTATTTTTTTCTTATTTGCACCATTTTTCTATTATTCTTCTGCTGAAGTTATGACTGGCGATCAGAGAAACCATCCCTTTCTCCCCCCTCCCATCACCCCCCAGCCCCCCCGCCACCATACAAATTCACCCTTCAAGTTTCTGTTTTGTGACTGAGATTGGGTGGTAAAATTTCAACTTGCATCCTGGGCGTAAAACTGACTTGACAGAAACTGCCCTGTTTTCATTTACTGTAATAAACAGCCAATCCACAACACCAGCTTTTCATCCGGGCTGCTCGTTGAAAATTTACCATCGTTTATCCCAAATAAAGCCTCTTACTCCTGATCATCACTTTCAATAATCATGAATGATATTAAATAGTTCCTGTACATTGTTAGTACCTGACAACTATACTTTCATGCGTAGAATCCTGACAATCAGAATAGTCATTTTCTTCTTGACAGAAATCTGATTCAAGTTTTTTTTTACACTTGGCAAATTGGTCTGCTAACAGTGAAAGGATGGCCCTATTCAGCTATAAAATAGCAAAACAAAATTTCTCATCAGCTAATCAGAAGTTTCATTCTTATTGCAGGAATTCACCTCATGACACAAATGGCTTGAATGTGCTTGTGTGCTTTGCACAATCTGTGTGTCCTATGTTGATCTGGTTTATTACAGCAATGAACAAATTTGTCTCACTGACATATTTTATGAAGCAAGTTCCATTTTTTCTCTATACAGCTTTCAAATGACATGTGTGTTTCTGTAATTCTGCTGGCCTTTCTTGCTCCTATTATTTGAGATGCACTGATGCTTTTCAAGATACAGTGCTGAGCAAAGGCTTTAGTATTACAACAAAGCAAAAATAATTTAATATAGAGGGGATTCCTTAGGTCAATATTTAGATCTTTTTCTGGAAAATGTCATTGTGAATATAAAACAGGGGGCTAAAAATTGGCTAACACCATTGTTTGGGTGTGGGTTTGCGATGCGCAACCTGCTGGTGCCGGTTCAATTTGAGGTGGGCAGCACATATATTAAGTGGATGCTGCGCTGCATAATATTGCTGAAATTTGAAACATGGAAAATGGAACACTAAGACTGAGAGAAGATTCCAGTGTGACAGATGTGCCGCTGGGGGCATTAGTGGTGGAGATAGGCAAGGGGGGAGACGCTATAGTTCCACAAGGGGCCAGGAGACCCACGAGGACCACTCTCAGAAGGGATTGGGAGCAGGTGGCCAGGGGCATCAATTCCTAATGTCTGGCCCAAGGACCTGGCAGCAGTGTCACAAGAAGTCTAATGAACTTACACGGGTGGTCAAGGAGAGTGAATGCATCTTCCCATGACATCTCCAACCTACCACACCACCAACCTCTCATGCTGCTCAAAGTACCACACCCCCATCACTCACCCAGCAGCACACCCTGCCTCTCAGTACTCACGCCTAACATCTGGATACTTCATCTCACTCTCACACATCTACCAATGCTGTCAGCCTCACAGCCACCTCTCATTGCTTCTACATACCTGCAGCTATTCAGCTATGGCATCACGCAAACAGAGTGCAACACAATCATTGCCTTTCTTCCCTCTCTCTTGCAGGACAAGGTGGCACACAGTAGAAGGGAGCAAATAAGAACCACCAGGGGCAAGGACACCTGCATAGCCTGAGCCCTAAGGAGGAGATGGCTCTCAGCATCATGGGGCCAGCTGTGATGGAGCCCGTGTCATCCAGCATCACTGGGAACATTGAGGATGACAGCACGTTCCTGCCTTATGCCCGTTGTCAACTCCCAGCTCAGCTCACCCTCATCCTGCTATCCAGCATGATGAATAAGCTGCTGATGTTGTGACCATGGGCATATTGCTTCCCACTCCATCCCCTTCCTTAACCCCAACCTTCCCCTTCTGAATTTCTGCTTTCAGAAACCCAAGACCTGCCCCTGTCCATCCACAGCAGCCTCAGCAGGAAGAGAGAGGGCAACACGACACCATTAATGAAGAGGCCCAGTCACTTCATCTGGCACTTGCACCCATAGCTCAGACATTAGCACTGCATGTACCTTGGAGGCTACTATAGAGATGAGATCAGCACATGGTGAGTCAGTGGACTGCAGTCAAGCCAAGAATAAAGGATGGTTTGTTTGCCTGCTCCCAGGAGAGCTAGGTTGCGTACGGGTTCTTCCGTAGAGGACTCAGATGAAGACCTCGTTGGTATGACGTACAGGAGAGCACTGATGGACATGCACACTGAGATTCTGGATGCATTGGCTGGACTGCCAGACACTGTTACTGTCAAAGTGCATGGAGGAGCCTGGCTCGAAGTTGGTAGAGAGCCTCGTGCAGAGTTTGTTCTCTCCACAGTCTCTGCTCCATCTCCCTGTTGTACTGCAGACCCAGAGGCACTGCCACTGCAGCTCCTATAACTTTTGCAGCTTTTGTATGGACAGGTCACCTAAACCTCTGCCATCCCTGTGAGGATGTAGCAACAGCTCTTGTCAAGTCCAGGAACTCACCACAATACCTCAAAAAACAGTACTTCCAGAGACTTTGCAATAGCAGAAGTTTATCAAAATTAAGTTGGGTGCCTGGCCCTTTAAATAGCAGTGGTGCAAGGCCCATTTGGCAGTTCAATTCTGCTTCTTTGCAGAATGGTGTGTAATTTCATTCAATGATCCAAATTAGACAGTCCGGTGTCACATCAGCTAGTAGGGCTGTGGGATGTCAGTATAACACCTCACATGCTTCCAGCATACACAGGGGAAGCATTGGAAGCAGCTGGCAGCGCAGCGTACACCTCCAAGAGGGTGCAAGACTTACATAGTGCTGCTGGAAACCAAATTTGTACTCCGCTGACATTCTAGGTAAAATTAGAAAATGGGAATTTTGAAATTTTACCAACCATATGAAAAAATACTGTACAATTAAAAAGAGGAATTATACAATAGAAAAGTAAATGTAAGTCCTGAGCATGCATCTTATTAATACATATAAGTTGGGCACATACACAAAATAAATACAAAAAAAAACAGATACGCTCAGAAGAAAATAATTTAAAGAAAAATATTTAGGCACATGCACAAAGTATAACAATATCCAGTGACAAAAAATCTTGCTCGCCATCAAAAAAAGGAATTAAACTTCAGCTCACACACAAGAATAAATAAAGCAAAAACGCTAATTGGAAATCTCTGAATTGTCAAGAGAGAAAAATCATTTGGGTTTTCAAGACCTCATGCAACCTGATAAGATGACGTAGAGGATGGGACATCTTGAAATGATTTAGAAGATCTGGGTAACAATCATCTCACAGGAATTATTTTTTAATGATTCACATTCCGTTGGACAGAATATCCTCAGCTTCCTAGTAAATCAGAGCTATTATTTAATATTTCAATCTTTTGCTTTGCATTGAGTAATCACCTCAATACTGGGATCGGCACTACTCAAACAGCTAGTTTCACACATTCTAATAATGTATTATTATAGCATTAGCTAGCTTATATGTTGTCTGCAATGTTCTTGATGCTTAATGATTGAAAATTTAACATTGTACACAAAAGCAGAAAATGCTGGAAGCAGTCAACAGATCAGGCAGCATCTGTGGAGAGAGAGCAGTCACCTGAATCACTCTCTTTGTTTCTCTCTCCACAGAAGTTGCCTGACCTGCTAAGTGTTTTCCAGCATTTTCTGTTTTTATTTCAGATTTCCAGCATCCACAGTAATTTGCTTTTGTATACTGTACATAGTTTTGTTTCATTCAATTATCTTTTTCATGGACATACAGACAAAGACACAGGTCCCAAAATTCCAATGTCACTGTTCCACTGCCAGAAGTGTAGTTGGTCCCAGAAAACAAAAAGAAGAGTAACTAATTTCACTGAAATGGAGCTGGATCATTTCTTAACTGAGATACGGCAGAGGACAAATTTGCTCTTTGGAGTTGGTGGCAAGAAGTCAGAAAAATCTGCAGCTTGTTCAAGATGCAAGGAGAGTGATATTAGTTGTGAGTGGAACTTCCCTCCAGTATCAGTAGAAGTTCAATTATCTGACAAGAGCAGCAAGGGTGGTGGAGTGGTAGAGTTTGGTATCATCCCATGTGGAAGCAGATAGATGAGGAAAAGGGAAGGGGCCAAAAGGAACTTCGAAGATAAGTGTGGAGTCAGGAACTGAAGTCATTGCTAGAGATGCTCTAGCTATGATTGGACAGGGTAGAGTGGAACCTAACAAAGACAGGTCTATGGAGCCGGACAATGAAGGCAAGGCATTGGAGGAAGGTTTGATGACCCTCGAATTAAAGTCACCAGTGGAAATGGAACCTTCCAGAATACTTCAAATTAAAGCTACAAAAATGTAGACTATAAAGAATAATTTTCCAAAATACCAAACACAAAGTGAAGCTGCAACACAAAGTTTTCTATTAATCATCACAGTTCCTCTTTTGCAAAAATGTCTGTTATACACAGGAATTTATTACAGAAGAGAACTGAAAGGCAGTTTCTCTGGGATTTCCACAGATTTTCCATCAATGTTATTGCAGGAGATTAAGGAGCTGCTGTGAATATTGTACCCTTAGCAGTGGGCCACATCTTTGGACCATCCTGCAGCCGCACTGTTCTTTCTGCCTCTAATTCCCAGTGAAACTCTTGCCAGGAGGTGAATCAGTGGCAGAGCACATCTAAATCATGTTAATGACCTGGCCCACCAAATTTAATGATCTCTTGACCTGGAGAACAGTGCACTTGATGTGTACTGCTCCAGTTCCACTCCTAGATGCAATGCATCCAGAAAAAGCAATCTCTGAAAATAGATCTTTTTAATCTTGAAGTCGAATCACAAAGAAGCTGGCTAGTTTATTGTTTATAATTTGACACATTATCTCCAGATTATGAGAATATAAGGAAGTCTAGAGCAAGAAAAGGTAATTCATTCCACTCTATCCGAAGTCCATGCGTATGTATTCTACCATGACCTTCCCTCTCCACCGCCCCCAACCTCCATGACTACCACCCCCACTTTTTGATCATCTAAGTTAAGGACTAGAAATTAGATCTGGCCACCTTCTGGCCACATACTAGTGGTGCACAAAAACCATGTGCCCTAACGGAGAGACATGAGCCCAGCCTAAATGGGGCTTCATATACTTCCAAATGTGCTGTAAGTGCCTGTTGTGCTGCCGCAAGCAGTGGGCCTATTTACAAAGTTGATTATTGAATTGCTGGCAAAAACAAAACAGATAAAAATCCAGGACAATGTCAGGAAACAAGATCTTGCAAATTCCTCTCTGACCTCTTTAGGTGATCAAAACTATTCCATGAGATCATTCTGGCCTTGGGTAATACCACCTACCAAAAGGCCTACCTTTTGTACAAGTTATTGGTGGATTTCTCCAATTCCAGCACCATAGCTTTGGTCGGAGCCCCTGTTTATGCGTGCAGCCAGGGATTCCACCTCTGGTGCAGATGCACTGCAGCAGCTCACCAAAGCTTCTTCGGCAGCACCTCCCAAATCTGTGATCTCTATCATTCAGAAGGACAAGCAGATGTGTGGGAACACCACCCCTTGCAATTTTCTCTCCAAGTCACACTTCATCCTGACTTGGAACTAAATCGCCGTTACTTCACTGTCGCTGGAACTCCCTTCTTAACAGCATTGTGAGTGTACCTACACCACGTGGACTGCAGCAGTTTCAGAAAGCGGCTCACCACCACCTTCCCCAGGGCAATTAGGGATGGGCAATAAATGCTGGCCTTGCCTGTGATGTTCAGATACCATGAACAAATAAAAAAAACTAATTCTCATTATGATTACCACAGTTCAGTCTGACACATAGAGCAGGATTTTCCACTTCTGCACTCTTCAGCTTACGATTTTACAGCTATTAATAATGAATGCGTGGAAAAGTGCAGGCTGGGATCATGGAAGTGCAAAATTCTGGTCCAGCCTCTCAGCAATTTCGAGTTCTTTTTTGGTGACAGCTACTGATTTTCATTTATCCCTAAAAGAAATGTGGTCATAGGAGAGTAGCTCACCTTCCCTGACCTAGAAGGAGACAGAATTATGAAAAGAAAAAGTTAACTTTGGCTGCTCTCCCACATGATTTCAATGTACAGATGTGTAGCTTTTCCCTTATATGGTGGTCTGTCTGGTTACCCCTTTTGGTGTTGCTCAGGAAGAGAATGCTTAGCTGCCAAAAGTTTAGTTGAAAATATGTCAGCAAATGTAGGCATCATATGGATGGAATGAGTGAGCTCTATGAACCAGGCATTTCATGGAAGTTCATTCGTATCATATTCGTGATAGAAGTTTACAGTATTTGTAAGAGAACATTGACCACCATGTGGAAGCCTGTCTCCATATGTGCGTAGTGCGGGGAGTTGGTGAAATTACACCTCTGGCGAGAAAATCTTCCCCTATGCTGATAACCACAGCAACAAAACAAACTGTTATTCTCACACACTTCACTGTCTATCAAGGCACAGCCTTAGCAAAAATAAAAATCACCATAATGCCTAACGAAGTAATGATATAGTATATATCTGAGTGCAGATGACACTAATAAACCTCTTGAGCTTTAATTTTCTGGTTGATGATATCGCCTGATCACATCACGACATTACTGCCTTGCAGCATTCTTGTTATCCAACGTGTAACATGCTCCAACTTATGCATTATCTTCAATGTAATAAACTCTAGGCTTTATGCCATTCTATATTCAACATGCTCCAACATAGTTTATCTTATGTATACTGCAGAAGGAGGAAAAAGGCTTCTAAAATACTCTCTGTATCTCAGCTTTAAATAAACTCTGAAATACTAGCAAAGACAATTTAGATGGAGCTTATAATCATTTTTAGACAAAATGTAACTTTTAATTCATAGTTGGAGGTGTTGATTGTTTTTAATTTCATGGAATTGACCCTGAAAATCCCTGAGCACATGCTAATTGAGCAGTTGTAGCAGAGCAGGCACTGGTGACCTCTGATCCTCACCCTGCTGGAGTATCCAGGGTCAGAGTGAGGCCAAGTAATTTGCATGGCTGTAGGAGTGGGTGACAGGTGGGTGGGCACGGGGAATGCAGCATAGGTAAGGCACCGCTGGCTGTCCTTATTTATCAACAAAATAGCCAATCATCCCACAATAAAGCAGAGCAGAAGTAACCTCATGGTCCACCATTACCATCAAATCAAGTGATCAACACTGGTTCAATGAAGATTGTAGAAGAGCATGTCAGGAGTAGCAACTGGGCACTTAAAATAAGGTGTCAACCTGGTACAACACAAGACTACATGCATGCTGAACAGCACAGCAGCATTCTATAAACAGAACTAAGCAATCTCACACCAATGAATCAGATCAAATCGCTGAAGTCCTGCCTCATTCAACCATGAATCATGGTGGATAATTAAACAACTAATGGGAGGAAGCAACTCCATGAAAATTCCCATCCTCAATGATCATGGATTCAGCATGCGAGTGCAAAACTGAAGGCAGAACCATTCACAAATACCTTCAGTCAGAAGTGCCGAGTGGATGATCCATCCTCCTCCTGAGGTCCCCACCATCACAGATGCCAGTTTTCAACCATTTCGATGCACTCCACGTGATCGCAAGAAATGGCTGAGCGCACTGAATGCAGCAAAGGCTATGGGCCCAGACAACATCCCAGCTGTAGTACTGAAGACTTGTGCTCCAGAACTAGGCATGTCTTGAGCCAAGCTGTTCCTGTACAGCTGCAGCACTGACATCTACCCAATATTTGCCCAGCTATGTACTGCCCACAAAAAGTAGGACAAATCCAATCCAGCCAATTTCCACCCATCAGTCTACTCTCAATCTTTAGCAAAGTGATGGAAGATGTTGTCGACCGTGCAATCAAGTGGCACTTCTTTCTTTTGGGCCTCCTAATCTCGAGAGACAATGGATACGCGCCTGGAGGTGGTCAGTGGTTTGTGAAGCAGCGCCTGGAGTGGCTATAAAGGCCAATTCTGGAGTGACAGGCTCTTCCACAGGTGCTGCAGAGAAATTTGTTTGTCGGGGCTGTTGCACAGTTGGCTCTCCCCTTGCGCCTCTGTCTTTTTTCCTGCCAACTACTAAGTCTCTTCGACTCGCCACAATTTAGCCCTGTCTTTATGGCTGCCCGCCAGCTCTGGCGAATGCTGGCAACTGACTCCCACGACTTGTGATCAATGTCACATGATTTCATGTCGCGTTTGCAGACGTCTTTATAGCGGAGACATGGACGGCCGGTGGGTCTGATACCAGTGGCGAGCTCGCTGTACAATGTGTCTTTGGGGATCCTGCCATCTTCCATGCGGCTCACATGGCCAAGCCATCTCAAGCGCCGCTGATTCAGTAGTGTGTATAAGCTGGGGGTGTTGGCCGCTTCAAGGACTTCTGTGTTGGAGATATAGTCCTGCCACCTGATGCCAAGTATTCTCCGAAGGCAGCGAAGATGGAATGAATTGAGACATCGCTCTTGGCTGGCATACGTTGTCCAGGCCTCGCTGCCGTAGAGCAAGGTACTGAGGACACAGGCCTGATACACTCGGACTTTTGTGGCACTAACTCAGCAATAACCTGCTTACTGATGCGCAGTTTGGGTTCAGCCACAGCCACTCGGCTCCAGATCTCATTAGAGGCTTGGTTCAAACATGGTCAAAAGAGCTGAATTGCAGAGATGAGGTGAGAATTACTGCCCTTAACATCAAGGCAGCATTTGACCAAGTGTGGCATCAAGGAGCCTTGGTAAGAATGAAGTCAATGGGAATCAGGGAGAAAACTCTCCACTGGTTAGAATCAAACCCAGCACAAAGTAAGATGGTTGTGGTTGTTGGAGGTCAATCATCTCAGTCCCAGGAGACCACTGCAGGAGTTCCTCAGGGTAGTGTCCTAGACCCAGTCATCTTCAGGTGCTTCATCAATGACCTTCCCTCCATCATAAGTTCAGAAGTGTGGATGCTCGCTGATGATTGCACAGTCTTCGGTACCATTCGCAATTCCTCAAATAATGAAGCAGTCTGTGCGCACATGCAGCAAGACCTGGACAACATCTCGGCTTGTGATGATAAGTGGCAAGTAACATTTGCTCTGCCCAAGTGTCAGACAATGATCATCTCCTACAAGAAAGAGCTCATAAGAACATTTAAAAACATAGGAAATAGGAGCAGGAGTAGACCAACAACACTCAAGAACCATGACACCATTCAGGACAAAGCAGCCCTCTTGATCAGCATCCCATCCACCATCTTAAACATTCGCTCCTCCCCCATCGCACAGTAGTAGCAGTTGTACCATCTACAAAATGCACTGCAGCAACTCATCAAAGCTTCTTCGACAACACCTTCCAAACCCGTGACCTCTACCACCCAGAAGGACAAGGACAACTGGCGTGTGAGAACACCACAGCCTCCAATTTCCTAACCAAGTCACACACCATCTTGACTTAGCTCTTTCATTGTGGCTCGGTCAAAATCCTGGAACTCCGTACCTAATACTGTGGATGTACCTGCATCACACGGACAGTAGCGGTTCCAGAAGGCAGCTCACCACCATATTTTCCAAAGGCATTTAGGGATGGGTAATAAATGCTGGCCTTGCCAGTGATGCTCACATCTTATGAATAAGTGAAAAAAGAAGTATGTCCCAGCGTTCTTCTGGGTTCCAGGACTCAGGTGTGGCAGCCACTTCTGCTACTCAACTGAGCTGAATGTTAAGTTGATCAGAGCCTGCACAGTGCACTGTTTTCCAACCCCTAAATTAAATAGTTGGAAAATCATACACCACATGAGATGAAATTTCTGATGCATTTCTATTAGGCTAAGCTTCCCTGTAGAAGGCTATAAATTGCAAGACGACCCCTTTACTTATGCATTGGCTCCAAAAGATGGCAGAATTTCAATATCTTTCTTTTATTGAGTTCCATCATTTGTGATGAACATTTCAAACCCCTTTGGATAGCCAAAGTGACAAGTATACATCTTTATTCCTAAATTAAGTGTAAAAAAGTGAATAGTTTTATCCGTGTGTATTTTCGTTTTAACCAGAAGTGCTCCATTATTAGTTTATTAAAATTAGTCATTTGTCAGAGCAGATTATTGATTAAGGGGCTGGATAAGAATTATTTTTGGAAGACCCTGAAATATTTCTTTTGGCATAGTTTAGTTGAACATTCCATGAGAACAGTAATTTGCTCAAAGAGTGCATTTTTGCATGTATGTGAACTCATAGTTGGAAAAATTACTCTGGTTATTATTAGATTTTTTTTGGAATGGTAATTACATGAACAAAATTTGCCTGCTAATGTACGCAATAGGATATGTTTTGTAATCTATTTTAACCCACTGTAAAACCAGTCCTATCTTGAAAGTAAAATGGCTCTGTGGGGGAGAAGGGAAATGTTTGGTGCTGTCTGGAATGCACTGCCTGAAAGGATGGTGGAAGCAGATTCAAATGTAACTTACTGCACGGTATTAGATACTTGATAAAGAAAATAATGGCAGGGCTTCAGGGAAAGTATAGGGATGTTTGGCTACTTGGATAGCTCTTTCAAAGAGCTGACACAAGGATGAGGGACCAAATGGCTTCCTTTGCTGTAAAATTCGATGATTCTGAAAATCATTTCTCATAGAACTTTTTTCTGTTTACCATATATGTTTACCCACATAAAGGAACGATTTCCTATGAGTGGACGGTCTACAATTTTTCATTTGCATTTTCCAAGGATGCACCAGGGTTTGCCTGATAAACAGCCATAAATTGGGTGAATACAATTAGAAAGTGGTGTGCAGTTTGATAATTCCAGATCTTACAAATTTGTGCATCACATTCATTTTCAGTATCGGGTATAAATGGGTAAGAAACTCTCAACTAAAACAGGTGAGAACTTGATATCAATATTTAAGTGAAGGTTGATGACATAATTTCCAATCTCCTGACGTTCCAGTGTGCATCATGCTGAAAGATCTTCACACCCACATATAACTTGTCCAGGCTTGTAAAGGAATGTACCTATATACAGTAGTAAGCCTGTGAAGAAGATTCAGTGATCAATTTTCAGGCCATTTCTTGATTTATTTTTCTATTAAGACTTAGATTTTCAAGAGTTTTTGTAACATAGGAACAGATGTAGGCCATTCAGTCCCTCGAGCCTGTTCTGTCATTTACTTAGATTACGGCTGATCTGTAACTCAAATCCATTTACCCATTTTTGACCTATATCCCTTGATACACTTACCTAATAAAAATCTGTCAATCTCAATCTTGTACTGTTATGATTTGTTTTCCCCTGCAGCTCCAACAGTGCCACCATGAGTTTCTCAAATGGCAATGCCTCTAGTTTTTCATAAGTAAAAGAGGAGGACCAAAGCAAAAACGCAAGGGAGGTCAGGCTGTATCAAGGATATTCTGTGCCCACCAACTTGTACTCTTGCATCCATAGGATGATGATGCACATACTTCACTTTGTCGAAGGTTTAGTGTGTGCAACGCCTCTTCAATTCCCAAGTGAGGCCATTTCAACAAACCATATTGTAGTATAAGGGTATGAAAGGGTCATGTTGAGAAAGTGTAAAGAATACCTCCTACCATGATGATGTAAGAGAGTCTTGAAGAGAGATGCAGTATGGCTTCAGAGGAGTCACACAGACTCACACTATGGAGCTGTACGTAGTTATATGTAATAAAGGTTAATGCTCTAATTACTCCTGACGAAAGAATCTCTCCAAGCTCGACTAAGTAAGGTGGTATTATGCCAAACAAACATACAAAACATATGGCACAAACATGAGCTGTGAAGACCTGACTAAGTTCACACTGGATTTTTGCTTTGAAGCACCTCAGTCTCTGTATGCCATGCTTTAGGTGGTACTGTGTAAATGAAGGCATTCCAGAGTGATTAGCTGCCAGCAGAACTCAACTGCTGTACCAACAAGATGTCAAGCACCTCTGCAAGCTCTGACCCATAACCTGGTCATGACTGAAGGGAACTGTCTCTGCAGGCTCCTGCTTGACTGGGAGCTAAGATGCAGAGCTGTGCCATCTGCTATAAAGGTACCTGTAATGAACATGCACTATGTCACAACGACACAAAGAACCACTTGGGCCTACTAATCTCTGCATTTACTCTTGACGTGGATGTTCATGTGCCCACAGTGTTGGATAATCATACTGAAATTTGTGAAATAAAGCTTATCCTTTCCTTCCTGTTTGAATCAGTTCCTAAAAAAGGAAAACAGACATGGAATTAGGCTTGCAAGCTGACTGTCTGCTAGTGGCAAAATCTGGACATTTAGCATGGGAGCATTCTCACCCTTAGAAGAGAATGACATCTTTTCACACCAGGCCTCTCTTTTCTCAATAGAAGAATAGCTGTAAGAAATAATATGGTGAAACTGCATTGTAGGCCCAGGTGGTCATGATGAAAAGGGTGCAGAAAAGTATGGTAGATGTTTTTGGAGACAGAAGGCTACCCACCCCACCCTGCCCCCCAATTAAGGTCAGAGTCAAGCTGCATGAAAGAAAGTGGTGGGGGGGCAGGTCAGCACAGTTTCCCAGGTCCACAGCTAACTGCTGAAGCATCCCAAAACGTTTTACAAGAGCCTGATCTAACAAAATTTGCAACCAGGCCATGTAAGGAGATATTAGAGCAGGTGACCAAGGGCTGAATTTTACAGACCCAACCCCCCTCAGCCCCGACGTTGGGGGTCATGGCAGGGAGAGGTTTGCCATGGACCTCGACACCGGGAAAGCCTGGCCCCATATTGCCGGAGGCAGCGGCGAGGCCTCGTGGCGGCCCCTCCACCACTCGGCGACAGGAGTCCAATTTCAATATGTAAATGAATGTAAATCACTGAATTAACGATCGTCGCGCTCCCACCATCTGTCCCGGAGTGATATTGGTGCACTCCCTCGCCTTCGGATCCCTGTCCTGGGACCCGAGGCGGGACACTTGGGAAAGGGGGAGCAGGTAAGTTTTCTAATGCAGGTGGCAGGAGTGGGGTCAAACTCATTTGATTGGTGTAGGGATGGTGGAAAGGGTTACAGTGCACAGTTTATGAACTTTGGGGTAAGAGGTTCAGGTGGGCAGGGCAAGTGTTTTTGGGGAGAGAGAGCAAGTAATGTATTGTATGGTTATTGGGGGTGCGGGAGAGGGGCAAATTATATGTTTTAAAAACTTTTTGTAACCTCTTTCTTTAAATATTTAAATTAAAAGGATGGGTTTTAAAAATGGCGTCAGCGCCTGTGTAAAGGCTGCTGGTGCCATTGCGGATGCCAGAGCCGGGGACAGACAGCCCTCCCCCTCCAACGTCATTGGGGTGGGCGCTCCGCCCCAGCCATTTAAATGAGCTGCCACACTCGGTGTCTCAGTGTTTACGTCTGCTGCCAATTACGGCGGTGGCACCATAAATTCCAGCCCCAAATGCTTGGTTAAAGAGGTAGGTATTAAGCAGTGTCTTAAAGGAGGAGAGAGTGGTTGTGAGGCAGAGCGGTTTAGGGCGGGAATCCCAGAACTTCGTGCCTTGGCAGCTGAAGACACGCCTGTCAATGGTGGAGTGATTAAAATCAGGAATGCGCAAGAAGACAGAATCAGATGAGCAGAGGGTTCTCGGAGGATTGTAGGGCTGGAGGAGCTTACAGATATAAGGGGGAGGCAAAGCCATGGAGGAATTTGAAAACAAGGATGAAAATTTTAAAACCATGCACTTATATGGAACCTCAGGGTGAAAGAGCACAATTTTAATTCACTGTTCTATTCATTCCCTGTAGTTATGAAATAATTAAAAGGATTGCACAGATTGTGAGTTTGAAATCAGCTTATTTGATATCAGCTGTGAATTTGCTCGGAGCTGTTCTCACTCTGTTGCTATAATTTCACTAGAAATGCAGCAGAAACCCTATTTCCATGTAGAACTGGGATTTCCTCTCTATTTCTGCTGAAGTTATTGCAGTGGAGGAGACGCAGTTACAAGAAAATTCCTGGCCTTCATATTCACCCTTTTCAACTTTAGATAACATCCAACCTTTGAGCTGGGCTGACAACCTGACATTTCTGACTAAACCACATTAGAATATGAGAACTGAAGTAGATTTGCTGAAAAGGTTCTTGTTAGAAGCTCTTGTATAAAATATTCACTAAAAATGCGTTGTTAACAGTGCCACAAGCTTCATAAGTTGGGATTGGGAGTGAAGTCCAGTTCTCGTATAGAAAGTTCAATAATCCGTTTGTTCTCAGTCAGCAGATCATAACTGGGATGGTGGTCATTGTGGTACAATTGAATTCAGTGGCCTGGGTTAAGGATGGAAATTAGTCAGTGTTGCCACTCCTACTTAGTTTAGTGACTTTATAGGACACTTGGATGTGGATGGACATCAAGATCAGTTCAGCAGCAATGAGTGAAGAGACTTCCAACACTAACCACGCAAGCTCAAACATGAAGAATGGTCAGCTGGGTGAGATCTCAGAGGGAGACTCCTGTCCACAGAACTATTCCCTTTTATTGCGTATGTTTAAGGGCCTTCCAGAGAAGATGGCAGAAAATGTGGCAACATGGGGAGAAAAAATAATGCAAGTTAGCCTGAACTGACAGCAATTCCTACAAAAGTCTACGGGCTGAATTTTTAGGCTCCACTGGAGGCGGGCGGGAACGAAATTTCACGTCGCCGGCTGGAGTGCTGGTTCCCCAGCTCCATCCCACCTCTGTGCCATTTTCCCAGAGGTGGGATGTGGGAGGGCGGCAGGGCTACCAGCCCACAAATGGCGGGTAGCCAATGAAGCCACTTAAAAGCTTATTCGGGCAATGTCGGGGAACAGTGTAGCTGCCTGGAGGTGACTCCTGGCAGCAGAGCAGGGTGCCAGTGCTCCAGGCAGGCTTAGAGGCCCTCCCTGCCTGCTTAGCTTCAGTCACAGCCACAGGCTACTCTGTAGAAGGGAGTTCCCCCTTCCCACCCAGCCTCCACAATGGTTGCCTGGCTGCTGCGGCCATTTTTTAATTTAAAGTTTAAGAATTTGCCTTCATCTTGGTGTTCTCTCTCTCACTTACATGGAAAGGCAAGCATCTGTTCCTTCAGTGCTGAAAGGTCTTCTATTGGCCCTCCTGCTTCGAGAGCCTGCTTACCATTCTTAAATTGGATGGCGAGCTCGCCCTCTGGCCACTAATCAGCCAATTCGGTGAAAATCACTTCTCCCCACATAGTGAGTGCTTCTGACCCCTATTGAACCTGACAGCAGGGTCCCGAAGCCCCCAGGGAAAATCCTGCCCTATGTTACAGTGAAATATGTGGTATTCCAATATGCCTATAGCTGCCTATAGTTAAAATATGGAGCTGGATATGCATTCATATGTGCTGTGTTCTCCTGAAATATGCCGTGGTTGCTTATTGCTGCCACTGATTGAAGGACGTGAGTCAGGGTGCTTTTCAAGATGCACATGCAACTTCCGTGATTTTGCTATGAAGATTTATATTTGCGCCACCAGAAACGTTTATTAATTTAATATGGACTGCTATTTTGGTAGGACCAGAAGTCGGTTTGCTGATAATCCTTTGTTTCAAACGATTTTAAGGGGCAACAACACTATAATTGGGAATTCTCAGGCCAGTTCCATCCGTGAAGTTGGTCGGAAAAGTTGATACTAAAACCTACGCTGCAGCACAAACCATTTTTGACATCATTATATAACTTTTCTTGGCAAACTCAAAAAAATTGTTTGCAGTAGCCAAATGATTGCCATGCAGAACTGTGGTAACATGTCCTTTTAACATCATTTTTACATTTTGAGCTTTGGGAGTGTGAGTGGTAGGACACACACACACGTGTGTTCTTGCAGAGTATTTGAGCAAAGGGACAACGTTTTCAGGATCTCTTGACGACCTGAAGCATGGTAGCATTCATTTGAAGTTATGCGATCTTTAACAATGTGTGACACCTCAGATTCTACAAAAGCGTTAACTAGCTGACTAGACATGTTAATATTCTAATTCCATTTTTAACTGTATTTTATGAAGAACTATTTCAGTTCTGAGTTGTTAAATTGTTCTTTGCGTTTATCTACCAAATACTGGAGATGTTTAGCAGATATTTACATTTCCTTTAAGAAGCGGTACAGTGGTGTAGTGGTTAGCACCGCAGCCTCACAGCTCCAGGGACCCGGGTTCAATTCTGAGTACGGCCTGTGTGGAGTTTGCAAGTTCTCCCTGTGACCGCGTGGGTTTTCACCGGGTGCTCCGGTTTCCTCCCACTGCCAAAGATTTGCAGGTGATAGGTAAATTGGCCATTGTAAATTGCCCCTAGTGTAGGTAGGTAGATGGGAGGGAATATGGGATTATTGTAGGGTTAGTATAAATGGGTGGTTCTTGGTCAGCACAGACTTGGTGGGCTGAAGGGCCTGTTTCAGTGCTGTATCTCTAAAATAGTAAAAAAAAATAGTAAGCGAGTGGTTAACGTCTGAAATGCACTGTCTGAGAGTATGGTCCTGAGAGTGTGGTGGAGGCAGGTTTGACTGAAGCATTCAAAAAGGAATTAGACTGTTATATGAAAAGGGAGAAGGCAGGGGAATTGAACTAAGTGCATTGCTCTTTCAGAGAGCCGGTTTGGTCACGATGGGCTGTAACAATTTTGTGCTTCTGTGAACTGTGCCAGCATCAGTTTTGTGTCGTCTCAATTTCAGTCAGTGCATTGCAGAGCTGAAGAACTGAATTTTCCTCATGGAGGCAGGAGAGTGGAGTTGGAACTGTTTTCGGGTCTCGAACCCGCCTCTGGTGGGAAACTGATTAAAAAGTCATGATTTCCACATGGGTGAATCCTTCATTGACATAGAGACAGGGTTCCTGTCTAATTAAGGGCAGCAGCCAGACACAAGCTGGAGGGCCAATCAGAGGCCTTCTAGTTTCAGAGAAGCACCTGGCTGCAGGACAAGGTAAGTAACTGAGAGGGTGCTTCAAAAAGATGCTGCTCTCTGAGCAACTTTTTAGGCACTTTAATAAAAAAATACAAAAAGCAGCCAGACCACCACTGTGGGGGGTTGGTGGGGGGGTGTGGGAGTGGGTAGGGAGTACCTCTACAGGGTAGCCTTTGGCTGTACCTCCACCCAGGCAGGCAGGGAAGGTGAGTAGGTTTGCCAAGAGTGCTGGCACCCGGCCTGCTGCTGGGTCCCCACCTCCAGGCAGTTGATCTGCCCCTGTTGCATTGGAAAACTGGAGGCTAACTGGAAAATCCTAGTCAGCCACCATTACCAACCTTTTCACAAGTCTCTTAATGAACCTAATTGCCTTCCCACCTTGTGGGTATGGACAGCCTTCCTAGGCCCCGAACCCACGTTAGCCAAAATTGCTGATGTTGGGAACGGGGTTGGGAAGCTGGCACGTCGGCTGCCTCGTAATTTTCAGGCCCCGTCCGCTTCCATTCCTGATAGAGAGGCCTGAAAATTTTGCCCGAAGTCAAAGCAATTTGTAAAGAAAACATTGAGGAATTTCATGTTCAGGTACAAGAATGAAACTTTCTGCCTGGGCATTCACCTTCATAACATGATTTCTGATGGGTATATTTGTCTAATTGAGAGTGGGAAAACTGGGGCATTGCATCCTTAAACACATTGGTGTTCGCATCGACTTCACAGAAGACTAAAATTTAGGGAAACTCCCAGTCTATAAATAATCACTATCTGATAGATTAGCTGACCAGGGCTGTTTGCTGACTAGAATTTTCACTGGTGCTTCTAAATAGTGCTTTAATACAAAGCAAGTTAACAATTTCCACAAAGTGTCAACCTTTTCTCTACTTGGCTTTCAGTACCCTGAAGACTACAATCCTGACTTCAACTTCCTTTCAGATTAAACAACTTCACAGAATTATAAAACAATAGCAATACTGTCTTATTTTCAAGACACTAATCCCTTTGGCTACAAAGCACTCCGGGAGACAAAAAACTGGGTGTTTCCTCATCACAAAACTTTTACAATTGCACATTGTCAAGGCATTGACATGGAGTAAGATAATATACAAGCTGCACCCATGGCACTGCTCTTTACTATTGAAGCTCAATTTTCTTTACAGTTTCCAGTGCCCTATCCCTGTCTGTCTGTAAAATTGTCATAACAGAGAAGGAAAAGAAGTTTAGAAATTTGTTTTTGTTTTTTTGTTGAACTACTCAAAGTGAAACAGAAACTGTCAGCGGAGCTATTGCCTTTATAGTGTCAGAGCCCCTTTGTGGAACATGACCTAAAGTTACTTTATAAAGTTGTGCCGCATAAGACCATTTTTTCTCAAAGCTAACAGAAAATGTGCACACTATTGTCACCATGCTGAATTCAAAATAAACACCTACTTTTTAAGAAGGACGTCAATGACATTTTGACTGCCCTGACATTTTCTATCAGTCACTGTATTTGCATTCGGTACTTAATTTGTTCAGTATGCCTTGCTAATTTGGTGTTGTTTGCTTTGGCACATAAAGCATAAGGCAGCTGCTGCAAATGTCCTGCTCAGCTCCTTATTTTACAAATGGGGATTTAGATATAAAAAGCAGCAGTGTCACGGACGGGACTGGACTTCCTGTTTATGAGTCAACATAAATATGTAAGGTGGCAGTTGACATTTCTCAGCCTAAGCTTCAGCAGTGCTTCATGTCAGGAACATAACTCCCAAGCAGGGTGGTCCCTTTGTGCCCTTGTAACCTCATAAAATGGTATATAATGTTGCTTTACATTGTAATCTAGGCCTAAAATGAACCAATAAACTCTTTTTAACAGGGAACACAAGCCAAAAAAAAATCAAAATACCATTCACAACTTGCACATCTATTAAAAAATATAGTTTCTTCTGTTGAGGTATGTTTTTGTTTTTGACTTTTCCTATTGTCTTTTTCTAACAACTTTGCTGACACTATTAATGATTCAATGACTATTTTAAGAAGAGGCACATTAAAAGTTAGATCACCATATATTTAATCTGATAAGGTCAAACTAAGTGCAGTTACAGAAGGAACATTATTCAGTTGGACTTGAAAAAATAAAGGCCCAGGTTTTACTGCAAAATAGGATCGAGCAGGATACAATTTTTCAAAAAAAATCTGTCAAAGCGTTAACTGAAGCTTGGAAATTATTCAATTTTTTGGCAAAATCAACATGAGATATTTTAAATATCCTGTTACAATATAAATTTCTAACACCCTACATGCTGAATTAAATACTGCTATAAATACTTATAATTGCATTGACTATAACAGTGGTTCTCAAACTGGGGTCCAAAGATCCCTAGGGATCCATAGAGACTTTCCAGGTGGTCCACGATTAAATGAATGATCAGCGGCCAAAGGCGGATTTGGTGTGAGCTGGGAGGCGGGAGTGCGGTAGCTGGACGATGGAGCGGAATACAGTAGCTGCAGAGAAGCTTGGTTCGATCCAGTATATGGGAGCAGAATGCGGCCAACCACATTTGCAATGCAGAGTGGGTTGGCCGTCTCACCGAGGGGAGGAGCGTGCATGGAAGAGTGCTGAGAGCGACACAAAAATCACTAGGTAGACCTGCAGTTACCAAGGCTAGTGGTGGGTGCCAGGTGAGTTCAGACTTGTTCAAGAGAGGGTAGTATTTAAAATCTTTAAGCAGGCACACCCATCTCACTGATAGCTGTCAGTAAATACTTGTTTTCTTAAAAGCATTATGAAAACACTCTTTACATGCAGCACTTTCATATTATGTGTATTATACAATATTATAATTTAAATGTGGAATTTATGACTGCTAATCCATTTGAAAAGGGATCCTTCAACCAAAAATGTTTGAGAACCACTGGAATACAAAACCACATTGATAACAAATGGTGATTGGATGTTGATTTTGCTGTGTGATCCTAATTTTGTAAGGTCAGCTCAGGCGGATAGCTTTAGATGTAGATTTGAGTCAGGTGTACGTATGCAAAGAGTCTGCAGAATTGGTTAGTGACATTTTGCTTAGTTCAGCCAATCAAAGTACGCTGACATACCTTCTTTCATATATTGACTCTAAAAATATGATGTACTATGATTTGGGTGATTTCAGAGTTGCATTCAACATTATAGTTAATCAGCATTTGCATAACTTAATGATGCCATTGCTGCCATACTTCTCTTAGGAACAGGATGCTCCATCCCCATTAATCATCTGCCAAAGTGAAGTGTGGCCTTCGTTGCCTGTAGATGGGGCTGCGCAGGTTCGAACAGATGACCAATCTCGCATTCCTTTGTAGGTCCTTCCAAGCACATTGGATAGGACGATTTCCATTGGGAAATCCATTGGTGCCAGTCATGATGCTGAGACCATCACAAAATGATATTCTTTCACAAAACCACCATTTGGATTTGGGTGAATTAAATATTCACGTTATATATCCTCACTTTGGGACTATTTAATTAGTCTCATTCGCTTGGGCTTTGCACCTAGTGTACAGTTAAGGTTTGATAATTTTCAGGTGGTCCAATTTTATTTAATCATTAATATTAGCTGAAAGCTAATATCCCATCAGCTCTATTCATGTTAAATTTAAATTGCTAAATTATGATTTCTCTGACTGGAAAGCAATGTGGAGCTGACAATTCAAGTCAGATCTCATCCAGTTGTTCTGGGAGGGTACAGATCTCCAAACTGCAGTGAAAGTGCACCTTTAGGATTTACTTCTATGCATTTACCAAGCTGTTGTGTTCTGAAGTTGGCAGCCAAGGAAGATATTATTTCAACATGGAGTTAGATACTTCTAAGTAGCAGTATAAATGTGTTATGTTTTTACATCTTTCAGAAATTGTCCTGAACAATTAATTGAACTGTTAACATTTTGTTTCAAAAGATGCTGACCCTGAAATTCTAAGGTCACATGCCATCACAGCTGTTGGAGATGGTGGAACCCTGAGAGAAATCACATAAAAGACTAAACATAGCTTTTAACACAGTTTCTCCGGTGTTCCTGCTGACCTCCTACTGAAGGTACAGCAGGAGGCTGGGAGAATTCCCAGAGAATTCAGGCTGGTATCTTTGCAATCCATCCCACTACCAGTGGTTTGCTGCAGCAGACATTGGGGGTGAAATTGTTGTTGGACAATATGTGCAAAAAAAAAGGTGATAGCGAATTGGCAGCCAATTCACTTGACCCAATTTGCTGTTGTATTAACTTCAATGGAAAACAGGCTGCCAATTCGTTTTCTCCCATTTTGCACTACAGCTCAAAACCAATTTCACTTCCAGTCACAGGTAAAGTATGGGGATTGAATGCCCAATTCACTGTGTGTCGCAACATTGTAAATGAGTTTTTGAAGATTTCCTCTGTCCTCTCTAGAAAAATCATAAACGCAGTCTAAACAAATATTTCCTATTTCACAAGAAATACCAAACAGGAAATCCCCATGCACACATTTACAATGTTGCCACTCTTTAATAAACAGAAGAATTGTTAGTCATTGGTCATTTGAGATTTAGTACATCGGACATCCCTAAACACTTTTAACAGTTTGAATGTTTTCTGTTGCTGATAAATGTTATAACTGGATTTCCCTCCTTGTGCAGAAGGGTTATTAGCAATGTTTAGAACATTTTTCATTTGTGCTCATGCCTATATAATGGTTTCAGATTTCACCTTTCACTGTGGTTAGCGGTAGGCTACTGCTAATGCTATGAAAGTATTTTCATTTTTAAATATTTTTGTGGGGGCTCCTGTTTTAAAATTGTGGAAATGGATTACTTTGGAGGACTGAAGTGATTCCATAGATGCTGGACTTTTTTTTTTAAAGGTCACTGGAAGGACTTTGGGACTTTGTTTAAAAACACTTATGGGAAGTCACATGTCTTCAGCTAAGTAAACAGCATGTGCCTTCTGACTATAGGAGTTGTTTACAGAGAAGGGACACGTCACGATTTATGGTGGTCAAGAGTGGGTTTCGTTTTGTATTGTTTTGAGATCATTGGGTTTGCAGCCTGCCGAGAGACGCAGCCAGCTCATCCTTTCACCACCTCTCCGGGAGTGGAGAGCAGTCGGACCTGTGTGAGAATGCCTAGAACCGGGAGCGGATAAAATCAGCGTGAGGCTCGGGGCCTTCACTTACCTTCCGGGAGTGGAGAACACACAGACCTGTGCCTAGAGCAGTCCAGGCGCACCGGAGTTTTGTAAATAAAAGTCAACAGTGACATCACAGGAAAGCTGCAAGGTGATTGGTTGGTGAGTAACAGCTGTTAGGGAATAACTATAAATAGCTCGGTAAGTAACTAATGTAAAGAGAAAGGTCTACAGTTCTTTTTTAATATAGTAGGTAGTGTTCTGTTTTAGGGAATCAAGGTTCCGAGTGTAAATAATCTAATTTTTGGCTATGTTAAGGGAGTAAAAACAGAGTGAAAAAAACAAAGAGTGACATCACAGGAAAACCGTAAGTTCATTGGTCAGTAAGTAATTGCTAATTTGAATTACCTATTCTAAGTTGATTTCAGATTAAAGATGAATAGGAGAAATATTTTACAGATTAAAAACTAAAGACCAGTCAGAAATTTAAAAAACTAATTAAAATCTAATTAAATAAAATAGAGATGCAGGGCCAGGCGATGTTGTACGATGTGTTGCATGATGTGGGAGCTGGTGGACCCCATTGTGATTCCTAGTGACCACATCTGGAGCAAGTGTTGGCTGCTTGAGGAACTCCGGCTCAGAGTTGTACATTAGAGTAAAACTTACACTACTGGAATGGTTTTATCGGTTGTTACACCCTTCCTGGAGAAGAAGGATTTATCCCTGAGTGATTTGCAAATCTTAAGCAGGCTAGGCTAAAAGCATGGGCAGAAAAGTTGGAGTTAGAGTTAAAACCAGGGCTAAGAAAGCAGACATAGTTGAGGTAATAGCACAGCATTTGAAATTGGAAGAAGGAAAAAACAATTCGGATGATAATTCAGTTGAATTATTTGGAATTCAGTTACAGATGAAGCAGCTTAAATAGGAAAGAGAATTGAAAGAAAACAAAAAACTTGAGCTTGAACAGGAAAAAGAAATGAAAAAACTTGAACTACAGTTTCAAAAGGAAAGAGAGGAGAGGCAGGAGAGAGAAAAAGAGAGAAAGAAAGAGAAAAAGAAGAAAGGGAGCAAGAAAAGGTATTCAAATTAAACAAGCTGGAATTTAAAAAACAGGGTGGCCTTGACTTTGCTGAATGTTCTGGTGAGGAAAAAACTGACTCCAGCCCAGGGCCCTGTGGAGAGCTGTTTAAATTTGTGCAAGCTCTCCCGAAGTTTGAGGAAATTGATGTAGAGGCATTTTTCATTTCATTTGAAAAGATAGCTAGACTGGTGAAGTGGTCAAAGAAAAGCTGGACACTGCTTATGCAAATAAAAACAGAAAGTGCTGGAAATACTCAGCAGGTCAGGCAGCATCTGTGGAGAGAGAAGCAGAGTTAATGTTTCAGGTCTGTGACCCTTCATCAGAACTGGAAAAGGTTAGAAAAGAATTAGGTTATAAGCAAGTGGGGGGTTGGGGGGGTGGTGGGTTGGTGGGGAAGAGAACAAAACAGAAGGCGTGTGATAGGGCAGAGGGCAGGAGAGATGAAATAACAAAGCTGTCCTGGGACAAAGGCAAAGAGTGTGTTAATGCTTGCGGTGAAAGACAAAGCGTTAGTGCAGAGAGAGTGTTAATGGCAGAATAATGAGTAGCTCTGTCCACATGAAAAACAGGCACATGGTTAAAAAAAAATAAAAAACACAGAAAAATATTTTTAAAAAGGCCTGTCATGCTCTGAAATTATTGAACTCAATGTTTAGTTCGCAAGGCTGTAGAGAGCTTAATCGAAAGATTAGGTGTTGCTCCTCAAGCATGTTCACTGGAAAACTGCAGCAGACCAAGGACAGAAATGTGGGCATGAGAGCAGGGAGCTGTGTTGAAATGGCAAGCAACTGGAGGCTTGGGGTCATGCTTTTGGTCTGAGTGGAGGTGTTCCACGCAGCCGTCACCCAATCTGCATTTGGTCTCCCCAGTGTAGAGGTGACCGCATTGTGAGCCGCGAATACATTATGCTAAATTGAAGGAAATACAATTAAATCGCTGCTTCACCTGGAAGGAGTGTTTGGGACCTTGGATGGTGAGGTGAGAGGAGGTAAAAGCGCAGGTATTATACCTCCTGTGACTGCCTTGGGGAGGGCACAAGGAGTTGGGGGTAATGGAGGAGTGGACCAGGGTGTTGTGGAGGTTAGGATCCCTTTGGAATGCTGAGACGGGAGGATAAGAGAAGATTTGTTTGGCGGTAGCATCATGCTTGAGGTGGCAGAAATGGTGGAGGATGATCCTTTGGATGTGGAGGCTGGAGGAAAGTGAGGACAAGGGGAACTCTGTCATGGTTCTGCGAGGGAGGGGAGAGGGTGAGGGCAGAAGTGTGGGAAATGGGTCAGACACGGTTGAGGGCCAGTCAACCACAGTGGAAGGGAATCCGCGGTTGAGGCAAAAGGAAGGCATGTCAGAGGCGCTGTTGTGGAAGGTTGCATCATCAGAACAGATGCTTTGGAGACAGAGAAACTTGGAGAATGGAATGGAGTTCTTACAGGAAACGGGATATGAGGAAGTGTAGTCAAGGTAGCCGTGGGAGTTAGTGTGCTTATAATGAATATTAGTAGATGGTCTATCCCCAGAGTTGGAGACAGAGAAGACGAGGAAAGGAAGGGAAGTGTCAGAGATAGACCATGTAAAGGTGAGAGAAGGGTGGAAATTGGAAGCTACATTGATGAAATTTTCCAGTTCGGGGTGAGAGCGGCACTGAGACAGTCATCAATGTACCGAAAAAAGAGGTGAGGGAGGGGGCCCGAGTAAGACTGGAACAAGGAATGTTTAACATATCCCACAAAAAGACTTGGACCCATGCGGGTACCTGTAGCAACACCTTTTACTTGAAGGAAGAAAGTGGAGTTGAAGGAGAAGTTATTCAATGTAAGAACAAGTTCAGCCAGGTGGGGGAGGGTGGGATGTGACCTAATGTCTGGAACGATAACCATAGGAGTTGTCCATAGCTTGCCGGTAGATAGAGTTGACCTACTTATGGGGACTGATTTGGCTGAAGCGAAGGTAGTAGCTTCTCCAGTAGTCATGAAAAGACCAAGTGAAGTTAAAGAGACAGAGCAGTTGCAGGAAAATGTTCCAGGAATTTTTCCTTCATGTGTAGTGACCTGAGCAATGGCTAAACAAGTTCCATTGTCAGCGTTCAAATTGGAAGCACAGACAGATAGCCAAGTATCTGAAAAATTCTTTTGGGGATTTGGATAATCCAAAGGAAATGTTCATAAATCTTCTCTGATCAAGGCTCAGCAAGCCAATCCAGAGTTAAGGAAAGTGGCACAATCGGCTCTAACTGAAGCTGAAGCAAAGGGAGTTCCAGAAGGATGCTATATTAAAAATGGGATTCTGATGAGGAAGTGGAGATCTTCTCACAGACAGTGGTACCACCCAAGTATCGCCGGGAAATATTAAGGATAACCCATGAAATTTCTATGGCAGGATATGTAGGGATCGGGAAGACCCCATCACATATAGGTCAACATTTTTACTGGCCAGGTCTTTCCAAAGACATGGTACAGTTTTGTAAAACGTGCCATATGTGCCAGATCGTGGGAAAACTGCAACCTGCCATAAAACCGGCACCTCTAATTCCCATACCTGTTTTTGGGGAACCATTTAGTAGGGTGTTGGTAGACTGTGTGGAACCTTTATTGAAAACAAAAGAGGGATATCAGTATATACCCACTATTATGGATATGGCTACTCAGTTCCCAGAGGCCATTCCCTTGAGAACAATCCCTGCTAAGGTAGTGGTGGAAAAGTTAACTCAGTTTGTCACTAGATGTGGATAACCGATTGAGATCCAGTGGGATCAAGGTTTCAATTTTATGTCTCAAATATTTCACGAAGTTATGAGAAATCTGGGTAGAACACAGTTAAAATGTTAAGGTGTTAGTATTACTGCCTTTACAGGGTGAACCGCTGAAAGCATGGTTCAGTCATCCATGTAGAGTAGTCAAAAGAATTGGTAAAGTATTTGATTGACTCCTCAGATCGCTGGAAAAAGAATCAGCTGTGTCACATCAATATGTTACATAGAAACATAGAAACTTAGAAAATAGGAGCAGGAGTAGGCCATTTGGCCCTTCGAGCCTGCATCGTCATTCATTATGATCATGGCTGATCATCCAACTCAGTAACCTGTTCCCGCTTTCTCCCCATATCATTTGATCCCTTTCACCCCAAGAGCTATATCTAACTCCTTCTTGAAAACATACAATGTTTTGGCCTCAACTGCTTTCTGTGGTAGCGAATTCCACAGGCTCACTCTCAGGGTGAAGTGATTTCTCCTCATCTCAGTCCTGAAAGGTTTACTCCGTATCCTTAGACTATGCCCCCTGGTTCTGGTCTCTGGGCAATTAGTATGTAGGGATAAACCAGGATGTACAACCTTAGCCATACAATATATGGATGTCGGAGAATCCTCTCCTTATCGCTTAGGTCCAGAAAAACAAGCCAGGTGAAAGCAGAAATCCAATATATGTTGGAAAACTGCCTAATTGAACTCAGTCAGAGCAGCTGGAGTTTCCCGGCGATGCTATTGCCTAAGCCTGACACTTCAACTAGATTTTGCATAGACTACAGAAAGTTTAATGCAACAAAGGCAGACTCCTACCCAATTCCTCACTTGGAAGATTGTATTGACAGAGTTGGCAGTGCCACTTTTCTTACCAGAATATATTTGTTAAAGAGATACTGGCAGAAACATCCTGAACTAAAGGAATATCAGCCTTTGTTACACCAGACGGTCTTTTCCAATGCCAAGTGATGCAACTGGGGCTAAAAAATACCCAAGCAACTTTTCAGAGACTAATGAAACAAGTGGTAGCCAGTGTTCCAAACTGTGTGTTTTATCTTGATGATGTGCTGGTATACAATGTGTTATGACTGAGGTGGGAGGAGTGCACTGTTTAGTTTAGTCCCACTTCTCCACAGGTCACAACATATATTTTAAATTTTTCCACTTACCAATACAGTCAATCTTATACTCTATTTTTCTCAGAATAGAACACACTAAGCAGGTTTCTTTAATTAACAACAAAATTATCAGTTTATTATTGAACAAGTTTTAACTAGTAATGAAGTAAAGCATAAACACACAGATTTAAATTTTTAACGTCCCCTTTTTAACTTACACACACACACATACAAATAAAAGGAATTTTTTGGTTCATAGCTCTGTTACAGACAAAAGAAAAATACTTGGGCTGCTTACTTGATTATTTTTGAAGAAAACTACAGATGAGATATGTTGGTCCAAATCTGGCAGATAGTCTAACTTCTGAGTACATGTAGACAGGTCACTGGGACCTTTTAGAACAGTTCTTTTCAGGTGGCGTTGAGAACTAATTTAGCAGGCTTTCTTCAAAGACAGGAAACGAGATGAATTGACACAGTAGACTTCTCAGGGTTGTTTAGAGATGCTGGAAAGTGAGCTTGGTTGTGACTTTCTCTCCATCCTTCACTTCTTCAGCAGCAGGCTAACTTCATCAGCCGCTCACTCCAGAAGGTAAAACACACAACCCTGCAACCAAAAGCTTGTGAGTTTTCTGCCCTCTCAGGTGTGTGCTGCTGTTGCTGGGCTTGCCCAATCAAGGGGCGCTTGTGACCTCTCTGCCCACATTTTTCCCTGTTTCCAGGGTTTTTGTTCTATTAAATTGTGACATGTGACAACCAGTTTATGTTGTTGCCATACTAGTTCTTTCAGCACACTCTCGATTACCCTGTTAAAAAGGAACTGGTCCAACATTTATTCAGTGTGACTATGAATTCCTCAAAAAATATTTTAACAAAGAAAAAGCGAATCACTTCCATAACAAGTGGCACTTGGAAGGACCACTTGGAACAATTAGAATCCCTATATAGAAAATTACAGTCGGCTGATTTGGTGGTACACCTTGCCAAAAGTGAATTTGCAAAAGTGCGGGTAACCTACCTAGGGCATATAGTAGGGCAAGAACAAGTGTTACCAAGAATAGCAAAAGTACAAACATTGGTGGAATTCCCTACCCCTAAGACGAAACAGGAAATCATGAGGTTTTTGGGGATGTGTGGTTTCAACCGCAGGTTTGTACCAAATTTCAGCACTATAGCTGCTCCACTTACGGATTTACTACAAAAAAAGAATGTCAAGACAGTGTGGTCAGGAGAGTGCCAAGCATCTTTTGAAAGTCTGAAAGCCATTTTTATCAATGAACCAGTGTTGGCTGCCCCAAATTTCACTAAGCCCTTCACGGTAGCAACTGATGCTAGTTACCTGGAGGTCGGTGCAGTCCTGTTACAAGAAGATGAATCAGGCATAGAAAGACCGGTGGGATACTTTTCCAAAGAGCTACATTGACACCAAAAGAGATACTCAACAGTGGAAAAAGAAACTCTGGGATGATTACTACTAGCTCTTAAGCATTTTGAAGTATATGTCCACCACGACTACAGAGAGACACTGGTATACATGGATCATAGCCCTCTTTCTAGCCTTTGTGTAAACATTCAAAAACCAGAATGCCAGACTATTTCAATGGAGTTTACTATTGCAGCCCTATCACATAAAGATTATCCACATTGCGGGGAGAAATAATGTAATTGCTGGTGCTTTGTCTAGAATTTAACTTTGCTTTGAGTTATCTGAGTACAAAGATGGTGGAAAGCAGAATTGTATTAGTTACACGTAAAGAGTAAATAAGAATGAGTGTGTAAATGTGTTTTAATATTTGTTTTCATATCTTTTTCCACTCTTTGTAATGAAACACATTTAAAAATGGTGTTTCATTTCTCCATGGATGGAGGTGCTATGAAAGTACTTTCATTTTTTAATATTTTTGTGAGGACTTATGTTTTAAAATTGTGGAAATACATTCCTTTGGAGGACTGAAGTGATTCCATAGATGCTGGACTTTGTTTTTTTTTAAAGGTCACTGGAAGGACTTTGGGACTTTGTTTAAACATACTTATTGGAAATCACATATCTTCAGCTAAGTAAACAGCAGGTGCCTTCTGACTATGGGAGTTGTTTACAGAGAAGTGACATGTCAAGATTTATGGTGGTCAGGAGTGGGTTTCGGTTTGATATTGTTTTGAGACAGTTGGGTTTGCAGACTGCTGAGAAGCACCCAGTTCATCCTTTCTCCACCTCTCTGAGAAACACTGAGAATCCAATGTGTAATAGGTGAAAACCCTGATGCCGTATGTCTCCTGGAAAGCCTGTCAGACTAATCCTCGACGTCACCTGAAGAGAACTTCTCCAAAAAGATGACAGCCATCTACGCATATTTGGGACACCAGAAAAGGGATAACTGATATCATTCCATATCTTATCCTTTTCCTTCAAAAATTAACAACTTTTTTTTTCAGTGAAGAAATCTCTGCAGCAAAAATGTCTTTATTTTTACTTTAACCAGTGTGGGTGTGAGTGTTGAGTTAAGTTAGAAGGGAACTGTCATATTTCAATTTGTGTATTAATGCTTTGCATCTTTACTGAATAAGCCTTGTTTTATAATAAATTGGTAATTTTGTTGTTTCTGCAAGAAACCTGGTTGGTGGATTTTATTCTGAAACAAAATATAGTTGGCAGTAACGGTAACTGGGTAAACATTTAAATATATGTTGTGACCCATGAAGAAGTGGAACTAGAGAAAGACAGTGCACTCCTCCTGCCTCGGTCATAACACTACTGATGGAGAGAGATAGGACAATGTATCATCAACCTCGCCTGGAAAGACTTCGAGTGGCATCCAACTATTTGACTTTGGGACACCTCACCAAACCAAAGAAATTCCTTCCAGATCTTTACAGTCTAAGCCATATTTTTTATTCCTTTTATTCACTGGAAACAGCTGTCAACAAAAATCCTTTTTTTCCCGGTTAACCGGTTTTTGAATGTATGTGTGTGTGCATGAGGGCTAGCGAAAATATAAGGAGCTTTAATATCTCAATGCATGTATATATTTACAACATTATTGGTTCAGATTTGGTTTTATAATAAACGGATAGCTTTTGTTGTTCATTAAAGAAACCTGGTTGGTGCGCTTTATTCCGGGGACAAATAGAGTATCTTATTGGCTGTTTCGGTAAGTGGGAAAATTTATTGATATGCTGTGACCTGTGGAGAAGTGGGACTGAATTAACAGTGCATTCCTCCTGCCTCGGTCATAATATATTTATTGGGGGTTCTTGTCGGGATTAAATCCAACGGCAATAACATTTAATTGTAAGGAGAGTAATAATAATTGAGAAAGGAAAATAAAAGAACCAGGTTTCTTGTGTAATAGGGTAAAGTCTACACCACCAGAATGTTTTTAACAGTTGCTGAAACTTTTCTGGGGAAGGAGAATGTATCCCTCAGTGACTTGTGTAGCTTAACCAAGATTAAACTGATAGCATTGGCAGCACAATTGCGGTTAGAATTGAAATCCGGAGTTAAAAAAGCAGAGATATTAAAGTAACAGCCTAACATTTGAAATTAAAAGAAGAAGAAGTGGACAGTAAGTCAGAGGGTAATGCAGTTGAATTAGCTAAAATTCGGTTACAACTGAAACAACTGGAGCAGGAACAAGAGATGGAAAAATTTAAGCTTCAACAGGAAACATAAAAAGAAATAGCATTAAGAATACTTGATAAGGAAAAAGAAATAGAAACAGCAATAGATTTGGAAAATCTTAAACTTCACCAGGAAAAAGAGAAGGAAATAGAGTTGGAAAGACTTAGGCTTGAATTTCAAAGAGAAAGGGAAACAGAAGCAAGGGAAATTGAATTAAAAAAAAGATGGAACTAAGACAAAGGGGTGGTCTTGACTCCTGGGAAAATTCTGGTCAGAAAGAATCTGAATCCAGCCCAGGACCCAGCGAAAAGCTATTTAAATGTATACTAGTTCTCCCTAAGTTTAAGGAAAGGGGCGTGGAGGCATTTTTCATTTCTTTTGAAAAGATAGCCAAACAAATGAAATGGCCAAAGGAAAGCTGGACATGAGGTTTATGCCATGCTTTCTGAAGAGTCTTCCGCAGAATATGAGATGGTAAAAAAATGCTATTCTTTTTGTGTATGAGTTAGTTCCTGAAGCTTACCGTCAGAAGTTTCAGAACCTCCGGAGGTTGGCTGAGCAGACTTATGTAGAATTTCAGAGGGTAAAGCAAATTAATTTTGATCGTTGGATACCGGCAGTAAAGATGGAAGCCACGTATGAGAACGTGTGAGAACCGATTCTCCTGGAAGAATTTAAAAAGTTCACTCCCTCCAGTAGTGAGAACTCATGTAGAGAACCAAAAGGTTTCAAGAGCCAGACAAGCAGTGGAAATCGCTGATGATTTTGATCTTGTGTATAAGCCCAAACTCTTTGTCCATCACCCCACAATCCCAAGAAGGATAGAAGGTGGGAGAGTGAAAGGAAGGCAAGTAGTCGGGGTCAAGAAGGGACAGCTGGGAACATCCCAGGATCCCCTCCTCAGGCCAGAAAGGAAGGTACTGAGGGTGGAAGTGAAATCCACAAGCCGAAGTGTTATCCTTGTTTGAAGGTGGGACATCTTTGTTCAGAATGCTGGAAGTTGTGAGGTAAACCCACGGGACTTGTTGGGGTATCCAAAGTTAATGCAGAGAAAGCGGCTCTGACTGAGAGTACAGCAGATTAGGCTGTAGCTTTGACGGCAGCTATAAAACCAGATACAAAAACCAATGTGAGCGTAGGGGTTAGATCGAAGAGGGGTTAGAATAAGATACCTAAAAGTTATAGGGAATTCTTGTATCACACACTTAAAGTCTTCAGAAAAGCCACAGGGAGCTTTAGAAAGGTGCCATCAAACTCTCAAAACAATGATTAGGGCATACCACCATGAATATACCCATAATTGGCACAAAGGACTAGACTGTTTTTCATTTGCCACTTGAGATTCACCTAATTAGTCTGCAGGTTTTAGTCCTTTTGAATTGGTTTGTGGACATGAGATAGGAGGTCCTCCAAAACTAATCCAAGAAAGATTTTTAGAACAGAGGGATGAATCTTCTGTACTGGACTATATATTCATGTTCAGGGAAAGGCTCAAAAAAGCTTACAATGTGGCTCAAAAATACCTTAAAGCATTCCAAACCACGATGAAAAAATGGACAGACAAGCATGCTAAGACGTGAACATTTCAACCAGGGGATGCAGTGTTAGCATTATTACCTTTACAGGGTGAACCATTAAAAGCATGGTTCAGTGGTCCGTATAAAGTAGTCAAAAGAATTGGTAAGGTCAATTATTTGAGTGACTCCCCAGATCGCCAAAAAAAGTCAGCTGTGTCATATCAATATGCTAAAACAATATTATCATTGGGAGGAGGATAAGCAAGCACAGGTATGTCAGGTAGGAGGGACCATGAAGATTGAAAGGGATAGTGAGGATGAGGCAGAAGGAGGCCTAGACAATTCTCAAATTGTACCTCCTACTATCCAGTTAGCTAATACTGAATGGCTAGGAAGATTGGACACCATGCTTTCTTATTTAGAAGCAAGCAATGAGAAGACCTAACAAGGCCACTGATAGCATTTAAAAGAGTCTGTAGGGATAAGCCAGGATATACAACCTTAGCTACACATGATGTGCATGTCGGGGAATCCGTTCCTATAAAACAGCATCCTTACTTTAAGTCCAGACAACCAGGCCCAAGTAAAAGCAGACATGCTGGAAAACAATTTAATTGAATCTAGTCAAAGCAGCTGAAGCCTACCAATAGTATTGGTGCCTAAACCTGATGGGCCAACCAGACTTTGCATAGACTACAGAAAAGTTAATGCAGTAACAAAGGCAGACTCCTACCCAATTCTTAGCTTGGAAGACTGTATTGACAGAGTGGGCAGTGCCATGTTTCTTGCAAAGATAGATTTTTTTAAAGAGTTACTGGCAAGTTCCTTTAACACCCCGAGCTAAAGAAATACCAGCTTTTGTCACACTGGATAAGTTTTTCCAGTGTCAAGTGATACCATACAGGTTAATGGAAATTTCTCAGAGACCAGTGAATCCAGTAGTAGCCAGTGTTCCTAACTGTGTAGTTTATCTTGCTTTGGTGCTGATCTATAGTGACACTTGGAGGGAACACATAAAACAACTGGGAGGCTATGTTTGGAAGGATGCAATTAGCTGATTTGAATAAGCTTTGTGGAAAAATTTAAAACCCAGAATGCCAGAATAGCCCAATGGAGTTTAATGTTGCAGCCTTATCACTTAAAGATTGTCCACATTTCAGGAAAAAAACAATGTTATCACAGATGCTTAGTCACACATTTAACTTTGTTGAGTTAAAATCATTGAATCATTATGGCACAGAAAGAGGCTACTTGGCCCATCATGTCTGTGCCAGCCAAAAAATGATCCACCCATTCTAATCCCACCTTGCAGCATTTGGTCCATAGCCCTGCACATTATGGCACTTGAGGTGCATATCCAGACTGCTTTTGAATGAGTTGAGGGTTTCTGCCTCAACTACCCTTTCAGGCAGTGCTTTCCAGACCCCCACCATCCTCTGGGTGAAAAAAACTTTTCTCATCTCCCCTCTAATCTTTCTAAGCATGGTACTAAGCAAAATTGTATTGACTACAAGTAGAGTGAATGGGGGCATGAGAATGGGGGAAATGTGTTGAAAATGTTTTCAACTTCTGTTTTATTACAGTGTAACGAACCACATTCAAAAATGGCGGTTCATTTCGCCAAGGGCAGAGATGTTACAGACTTTCCACATATTTTTGGAAAAAACTTGGAATCTGTAATTTTAAAAACTGAAGAGACTGACCTTTTTGATGTATTTTTTTAAAGGAAGTTCAACAAAAGTCATTTTTAAATTCCTTTTATTCACTTGAAACTGCTGCAAACAAAAATCCCTTTTTTTCCCAGTTAACCGGTTTTTGGAAAAAAAGGAGTTTTAACATCTAATTAAGTAATTAAAGTAAATTAACTAATAGCATAAGTAACAATGTCAGGACAGGTACTATGCTGTAACTTTTTAAAAATTCATTTCATGGAATTGGGCGTCACTGGCTAGGACAGCATTTATTGCCCATCCCTAATTGCCCTTGAGAAGGTGGTGGTGAGCTGCCTTCTTGAACCACTGCGGTCCGTGTGGGGTAGGTACACCCACGGTGCTATTAGGAAGAGGGTTCCAGGATTTTGACCCAGCGACAGTGAAAGAACGGCAATATAGTTCCAAGTCAGGATGGTGTGTAGCTTGGAGGGGAACTTGCAGGTGGTGGTGTTCTCACGCATTTGCTGCCCTTGTCCTTCTAGGTGGCAGAAGTCGCAGATTTGGAAGGTGCTGTCGAAGGAGCCTTGCTGCGTTGCTGCAGTGCATCATGTAGATGGTACACACTGCTGCCACTGTGCGTCGGTGGTGGAGGGAGTGAATGTTTGTGGATGGGGTGCCAATCAAGCGGGCTGCTTTGTCCTGGATGGTGTCGAGCTTTTTGAGTCTTGTTGGAGCTGCACCCATCCAGGCAAGTGGAGAGTATTCCATTACACTCCTGACTTGTGCCTTGTAGATGGTGGACAGGATTTGGGGAGTCAGGAGATGTGTTACTCGCCATGGGATTCCTAGCCTCTGACCTGCTCTTGTAGCCATGGTATTTATATGGTTATTCCAGTTCAGTTTCTGGTTAATGGTAACCCCCAGGGTGTTGATAGTGGAGGATTCAGCGATGGTAATGCCATTGAATGTAAAGGGGAGATGGGTAGATTCTCTCTTGTTGGAGGTGGCCATTGCTTGATGCTTGTGTGGCACAAATGTTACTTGCCACTTATTAGCCCAAGCCTGGATATTGTCCAGGTCTTGCTGCATTTCTGCACAGACTGCCTCAGTATCTGAGGAGTCGCGAATGGTGCTGAACATTGTGCAATCATCAGCTAACATACTGACTTCTGACCTTATGATTGAAGGGAGGTCATCGATGAAGCAGCTGAAGATGGTTGGGTCTAGGACACGACCATGAGGAACACCTGCAGTGATGTCCGGGAGCTGAGCTGATTGACCTCCAACAACCACAACCATCTTCCTTTGCACTAGGTACAATTTGAACCAGTGGAGAGCTTTCCCCCTGATTCCCATTGACTTCAGTTTTGCTAGTGCTCCTTGATGCCATACTCTGTCAAATGCTGCCTGATGTCAAGGGCAGTCACTCTCACCTCATCTCACCTCTTGAGTTCAGTTTTTTTGTCCATGTTTGAACCATGGCTATAATGAGCTTAGGGGTTGAGTGGCCCTCGTGGAACCCAAACTGAACGTCACTGAGCAGGTTATTGCTAAGCAAGTGCCACTTGATGGCACTGTTGATGACTCCTTCCATCACTTTACTGATGATTGAGAGTAGACTGATGGGGCGGTAATTGGATGGGTTGGACGTGTCCTGTTTTTTGTGTCAAGGACATACCTGGGCAATTTTCCACAGTGCCGGGTAAAAAAAAAACAGTCTTGTAGCTGTACTGGAACAGCTTGGCTAGGGGCATGGCAAGTTCTGGAGCTTTGGTATGTGGGAGCTTTTGGATGCCAAGGCAATCCAGGACAAACATGTCTGCAGAAAGTGTAAGCAGTTAGAGGAATTCTGGATCAGGATTATGGATCTCAAAGCTGAACTGCAAATACTGCGCAACAGAAGGTAGGGGGAAAAATACCAGGACACTTTGTTCCGGAAGGCGGTCACACCAATTAGAACAGGATCATCTGTTTTGGTCAGCAGTGAGGGACAGGGGGATGTGGCCATGAGTAATGCAGGTGAAGGGACCGAGCAGACTGTATCGGAGGAGCCTCAGAATTTGCAATTGTCAAACAGGTTTGAGGTGCTCTCAACTTGTGTAGACGAAAGCAAGGTCTGCAAGGTGGATGAGCAGGCTGGCCATGGCACTCTGGTACAGGAAGCCATTCAAGTGGGGGGAGAAAAACGGAATGTAGTGGTCGTAGGGGATAGTATCGTGAGAGGGTTTGACACTGTTCTGTGCAGCCGAGAGCGTGAGTCCAGAAGGCTGAGTTGCCTACCCAGTGCCACGGTTCAGGACATTTGCGCAGGGCTGAATAGAAACTTGGAGTGGGAGGGGGAGGATCCAGTTGTTTTGGTCCATGTCGGTACCAATGACATAGGTAGGACTAGAAAAGAGGTTCTGCTTAGACAGTATGACGAGTTTATTTATTTATTTAGAGATACAGCACAGAAACAGGCCCTTCAACCCACTGAGTCTGTGCCGACCATCAACCACCCATTTATACTAACCCTACACTAATCCCATATTCCTATCACATCCCCACAATTCTCCTACCATCTACCTATACTAGAGGCAATTTACCATGGCCAATTTATCTATCAACCTGCAAGTCTTTGGCTGTAGTAGGAAACCAGAGCACCCAGCAGAAACCCACGCAGACACAGGGAGAACTTGCAAACGCTGCACAGACAGTACCCAGAACTAAACCCGGGTCGCTGGAGCTGTGCGGTGCTAATCACTGCGCCACTGTGCTGCCCCTATCTGCCAGCTACTATGAACTCCCCATTCTCACTTTCTAGAGGACCAACACTCATTTTACTTACTCTTTTCATTTTTAAATACTTGTAGAAACTCTTGCTATCCGTTCTTATATTTATAGCTAGGTTCCTCTCATACTCTAATTTCTTTCTCTTGATTAACCATTTAGTCATTCTCTGCCGTTCTTTATATTCTGACTAATCATCTGACCTGCCACTCATCTTTGTGCAATTATATGCTTTTTCCTTAAGTTTGATGCTTTCCTTAACTTCTTTAGTTAACCACAGATGGTGGATCCTCCCTTAGAATTTTTCTTTCTAGTAGGAATATATTTATCCTGAGTATTCTGAAATATCCCCTTAAATGTCTGCCACTGCTTCTCTATTGATCTATCTCCTAGCTTAGTAACCCAGTTCACTTCAGATAGCTTAGCTTTCATGCCCACATAGTTGCCCTTATTTAAGTTTAAAATGTTAGTCTTAGACCCACTCTTTTCTCTTTCAAACTAGATGTAAAACTCAATCATATTTTGGTCGCTGCTACCTAGAGGTGCCTTTACTCTGAGGTCATTAATTAATCCTGTCACATTACACAATACCAAGTCTAATATAACGTCTTCTCCAAGTTCCGAAGAAGGGTCACTGACCCGAAACGTTAACTCTGCTTCTCTTTCCACAGATGCTGCCAGACCTGCTGAGTGGTTCCAGCATTTCTTGTTTTTATTTCAGATTTCCAGCATCTGCAGTATTTTGCTTTTATTATAATGTCTTCTCTGGTTGGTTCCAGAATGTGCTGCTCGAAGAAACTATCTCAAAATCATTCTATGAACTCCTCATCCAGATTATTATAGCCAATCTGATTTTTCCAGTTTATATGTAGATTAAGATCACCCATGATTATTGCCTTTATCACAAGCACCCAATATTTCTTCTTGTATACTTTGCCCTACATAGTGGTTACTTTTAGGGGGCCTGTAGACTACTCCCACTGGTGACGTCTTCCCCCTACTATTCCTTGCTTTTAATTTACTAGATTGATACCTGCAATGAGCGGGTTGTCTTATGAGGAAAGGTTGGACAGACTGGGCTTGTTTTCACTGGAGTTTAGAAGAGTGAGGGAAGACTTGATTGAAATTTATAAGATCCTGAACGGTCTTGACAATGTGGATGTGGAAAGGATGTTTCCTCTTGTGGGTGAGTCCAGAACTAGGGGGCACTGTTTTAAAATTAGGGGTCGCCTTTTAGGACAGAGATGGGGGGAAATTTTTTCTCTCAGTGGGTTGTGCCTTTGGAACTCTCTGCCTCAGAGGTGGTGGAAGCAGGGTCATTGAATACTTTAAAGGTGGAAGTAGGTAGATTCTTGCTAGGCAAGGGAATCAAAGGTTATCGGGGGATAGATGGGAGTGTGGAATTCGAGACACAAACAGATCAGCCATGAACTTCTTGAATGATGGGGTAGGCTAGACAGGCTGAATGGCCTAGTTCTGCTCTTAATTTGTATATTTGTCTCTCAATTTGTATATATATTTACTTCATTATTGGTTAAGACTTGGTTTTATAATAAATGGACAATTTTAGTTGTTTATTAAAGTAACCTGGTTGGTGCTTTATTGTGGGGACAAATAGAGTATCTAATTGGCTGTTTCGGTAAGTAGGAAAATGTATTGATATGCTGTGACCTATGGAGAAGTGGGACTGAATTAACAGTGCACTCCTCCCACCTTGGTCGAAACAAATGGTAAATGGTTTCAGGAATGGCTGGCCCATCGCTTGATTTCCCATTATTATGCAGCCAAATTAATAGACCTATGATCTACAAGTACTCCTTTATTTTCTCTCTTCATATCAAATTAGGAGACCATTAATGCTGTCTTTGGGGAATGGCATTTTGAAGTGCATCAGAAATTCAGCGACTCAAAACCTAGGCCCCAATTTGCATCAGACAGAGTTTCTGTCACCTCTACAATATTCGGAGCAGCAGAAAATAAATAGCCTTGCAGCTTCTAAATTGCATTGCACAAATTTAAAAATGCTACTTCCTGCACCATAACTTCGAGGTTTGAGTCTGATCTGGCCAAGAGACTCTATAACAGTGACAAGTACTGCTCAGTTCTGAACAGTCTTCAGTTTTTTTCCCACCTCCTAAGACCTAGTATTTCCATTTTATCTTTCTTGGTAGAATAAAAGACTGTCTAAGCCCTGCCAAGATTCAAATCCAAAACGTTCTGGTTCCAGTCCAATGCCGAACTGACTGAGCTACCTGACTTTATGTTAGGAAGAATACATCAAATAAGTGTTCTTGTGTTTTTCTCTCTATTAGATGGCTATTTGATTAAAGGCTTGTTCTAGTTAACTTGTAAAATATCACATTTCGCATATAATGAAGCGTGAAACTAACTTAATTCCCAGAGGTATTTATTTGAGTGGGTGATTCTGGCAACAAAAAGTAACATTATTTGTTAATAAACATATTTGGGACGGTGTTGGTGAGCTACTATTTTCCACGTCCAAGTATGAAACCGTTCCCCAAATAAGCCTCCGAACAGCCATTCAAGAATGTAAATGCTTGCCCAGAAGTGTTCTGTCAATGCAGTATCCATTTATGTAATTATCATGACAGAAAGGAAATGTACCTGAGCAGCAAATGATTTGGACTTTTCACCATTGATACTGGAAACCAGAATCATGGCACATGGCAAATGGGGCAGTAATTCCTCTGGCAAACCTTCTGCACGTTTGGCATTCAGCAATTGTCTCTGCCCCTAATGGCAGTGGAGAAACCTGGCACACATCATTACCACCATCTAAGAGTCATTTGAAAGTTGGGTATTGTGCTTAGTGCCATCAACTGCAAACTAATCTAACCCCACATTATTTTTAATAAATTTCCTTTTATTTGCCAAGCAAGACCAAAGCATGTTTGGATTAAAAACACCAGTCATTTGTTTGCTTCCAAACTGAGAAAAATAAAGAAGCATTCATCCAAGCTATTTAACCTTGTAAATGCCACTGAAAACTTCAGATTACTTTCAATAGGAGAAATACACCCCATTCATAGTAAAAAATGAAGCCCAATTAATCTATTCCTTCAGTTCGATTTGCCACTATAAGTTTTATATCGAAATGCTTTGACATATACAAAATCCAACCCTGTGGAGGGCAGAGGAGATTTCAAAATTCACAGCTGTACCTGCTTTCACACTTGGATTATAATACACGACACTGAGCATGGAGGTAGCAGCAGTTAAAAAGAACTATGGCTGTTATCAACCCAAGTAACTGACTCCTCCCAGTTCTTATCCTGCATCAGGTAGTACAGCAGCATTGTAATCCAGTGACTGTATGCCTTGCTTGGAAATGAATGAAAAAAGATTACATTTTTATAGTACCTTATGACAGCATTATAACAGCTCCAAAGTACATTAGAACCAATGAATTACTTTTGAAGTGCAGTCACTGCTGTTATGTAGGCACACACAGTAGCCATTTTGCATAGAGCAAGGCCCACAGACAACAACTGGGATAATCAATCTTTCCTGCTTTGTTGTTGATTGAGATAGGAATGTTGACTAAGATTCTTGGACAGTTCTCTGCTTTCCTTCAGATGCCATGGGATCTTTTCCATTCATCTGAAAGGGATAGACAGGGTAGATACAGCTAAGATGTTTCCCCTGGTTGAGGAGTCTAGAACCAGGGAACACAATTTCAAAATAAGGGGGAAGCTATTTAGGACAGAAATGAGCAGAAATTTCTTTACTTAGAGGGTTGTGAATCTTTGGAATTCTTTACCCCAGAGGGCTGTGGAAGCTCAGTAATTGAGTATGTTTAAAGCAGAGATTGACAGATTTTTAAATACCAATTACATAAAGGGATTTGAGGATAGTGTGGGAAAAAGGTATTGAAGTGGATGATCTACCATGATCGTATTGAATGGTGGGGCAGGCTTGATGGGCTGAATGGCCTACTCCTGCTCCTATGTTCCAATGAAAGAAAGTCAAAGCCATAGTTTCATATCTCATCAAATGGACAGGCACCACTTCCTCACTACTGTGAGTGTCATCTTCGATTTTGAGCTCGTCTGGGATTTTGACTCAAAGCCATGACCTTCTGTCTAAGAGGCAAGAATGCTAGAAACTAAGTCAAGCTGACAATTTGGTGGATAATTGAATCAAAAGTTTTTTTAAAGATGTTATAAAGCATGGATGTTCTGGCCACTGATGTGTGTACCTGGGAAGCAGTTCACACAGGTACAGTTGTTTCAAAATATTTTTCTTTTGCTTCAACAGCTTTCTCAAACATTTGGGAAATTCTGTGCAACGTTATCCAATGAAGAAATACTTTTAAGTCAGATATATGTAATGTAAAGAAAGACAGCAAAGGAATTGTTGAGGTTTGATAAATAGAGGACGTATGTGAAAATTAGGAGTTCTGGTCACACAGACAATGGCCAGACTGTGGAGATAAGTGAAAACTGTAATAGAAGCACCTTAGAATAAAATACATCAACTATGTTATTCCTAATACATCATGACAGCAAAGGAAGTGATCCTCTGACAAAATAATTAGCTGGAGATCTTGGGAAATTAAAAGAGCTTGGTGGAACAAGATGGGATCAAATCAGGAGTGAAAGACCTGGAAGTCTCCACAGAAGAGATAGAATTTGAAAGTGCAGATGAATGTCATCATTCCACCATAACCATTGGGTGGCTACTTCCAAAACACACTTGATACAGTGCCATACAACAGACATATGAGCAAAGTTATAGCTCATGGAATAAACAGGACAGTAGCAACAAGGATACGGAATTGGATGACTGATAGAAAACAAAGAGTAGTGGTTTAAAAACAAGAAATGCTGGAAATACTCAGCAGATCCGGCAGCATCTGAGGCGAGAGAAGCAGAATTAACGTTTCGGGTCAGTGACCCTTCTTCGGAACTGGCAAATATTAGAAATGTCAAAGGTTATAAGCAAGTAAAGCGGGGGTGGGGCAAGAGATAACAAAGGAGAAGATGTAGATTGGACAAGGCCACAGAATAGCTGACCAGAAGGTCATGGAGCAAAGGCAAACAATATGTTAATGGTGTGTTGAAGGACCAAAGCATTAGTACTGATAGGGTGTTAACGGACTGAAAATTGAACAGCAGCAAAAGTACAGACATGTAGAAAACAATGGGTAAGCAAACTGAACAAACTAAGATGAAATAAAATAAACATACAAAAAAAGGTTAAAAATTGTAAAAAAGAAAAACAGAAAAAGAAAAAATAACTAAAAATGAAAGTAAAATGGGGGGCCCGTCATGCTCTGAAATTATTGAACTCAATGTTCAGTCCGGCAGGCTGTAATGTGTCTAATCGGTAAATGAGATGCTGTTCCTTGAGCTTGCATTGATGTTCATTGGAACACTGCAGCAAGCCCAGGATAGAGATGTGAGCATGAGAGCAGGGGGGAATGTTGAAATGGCAAGCAACCGGAAGCTCAGGGTCCTGCTTGCGGACTGAGCGGAGGTGTTCCTGCAAAGCAGTCACCCAGTCTGCGTTTGGTCTCCCCAATGTAGAGGAGGCCACATTGTGAGCAGCGAATACAGTATACTACGTTGAAAGAAGTACAAGTAAATTGCTGCTTCATCTGAAAGGAGTGTTGGGGTCTGGGACAGTGAGGAGAGAGGTGGTAAATGGGCAGGTATTACACCTCCTGCGATTGCAGGGGAAGGTGCCATGGGAAGGGGACGAGGTGGTGGGGGTAATGGAGGAGTGGACCAGGGTGTCGCGGAGGGAACGATCCCTTCGGAATGCTGACAGAGGAAGGGAGGGGAAGATGCGTTTGGTTGTGGTATCACGCTGGAGGTGGCGGAAATGGCGGAGGATGATCCTTTGGATATGGAGGCTGATGGGGTGGAAAGTGAGGACAAGGGGAACCCTGACACGGTTCTGAGAGGGAGGGGAAGGGGTGAGGGTAGAGGTGCGGGAAATGGGCCGCACATGGTTGAGGGCTCTGACAACAACAGTGGGGGGGAATCCTTGGTTGAGGAAAAAGGAAGACATATCAGAAGCGCTGTCATGGAAGGTAGCATCATCAGAGCAGATGCGTCGGAGACGGAGAAACTGGGAGAATGGACTCTTCACAGGAGGCAGGGTGTGAAGAGGTGTAGTCGAGGTAGCTGTGGGAGTCGGTGGGCTGATAATGGATATTAGTAGACAACCTATCCCCAGAGATGGAGACAGAGAAGTCGAGGAAGGGAAGGGAAGTGTCAGAGATGGACCATGTAAAGGTGAGAGAAGGGAGGAAATTGGAAGCAAAGTTGATAAAGTTTTCCAGTTCGGGGCAGGAGCAGGAAACGGCACCGATACAATCATCAATGTACCGGAAAAAGAGTTGGGGGAGGGGGCCTGAGTAGGACTGGAACAAAGAATGCTCGACATATCCCACAAAAAGACAGGCATAACTAGGACCCATGCGGGTACCCATAGCAACACCTTTTACTTGAAGGAAGTGAGTGGAGTTGAAGGAGAAGTTGTTCAATGTGAGAAGAAGTTCAGCCAGGCGGAGGAGGGTGGTGGTGGATGGGGACTGGTTGGGCCTCTGTTCAAGGAAGAAGCGGAGAGTCCTCAAACCGTCCTGGTGGGGGATGGAGGTGTAGAGAGATTGGATGCCCGTAGTGAAGAGGAGGCGTTTGGGGCCAGGAAACTGGAAATTGTCAAAATGACGTAGGGCCTCAGAAGAGTCACAGATGTAGGTGGGAAGAGACTGGACCACTGGAGAAAAGATAGAGTCAAGATAGGAAGAAATACATTCAGTGGGGCAGGTGCAGGCTGAAACAATGGGTCTGCCGGGGCAGTCCTGTTTGTGGATCTTGGGAAGGAAGTAGAAGCGGGCTGTCCGGGGTTGTGGGACTATGAGGTCCTGCAGTATTTTGCTTTTATTTTAGTGTTTAATTCACTGCCACTTCTCTTCCAGGAATGCCTACCTTGAAGAAGTTCTGCTCTTCTCTCCGACAGGATTTTCGTTTGTCTCTTTTACCTTGTTCTCCTTCATTGCTTTCTATTTCCCTCCTGGTGTTTTCACAGCCACATCTCCTTCCTCAGTGACTATCTCTGGCTCGGACTTATTCCACGTAGATTCCAACTGAAGTTTCACCCGTTATGTTTTGAATCCACCCAGAACTACAGGTATCTCCGAGAAATACAACGTTCCTCGGACTGCTATTCTCGCCGCATCCTGAGATCCACACTGAGTGCTATGCGCCGCCACATGTACAGACTGAACCTCTCTCTCCAGCAGCACAGCCTCACCTTATCTCAAAACTGTTCTACTCCGCAGTTTCATTTCATCCTTCATTTCATCCAACGCATTAACAAAAAACTTTTTTTCTTCCTTTCAGATGTCAAGGAACGCAAGCTCCAGCAGCTGATGGGGACGAATGCTCCTCCAGGTTCTCCTTCCCCTTCACTTCCCTCTGACCCCACCCCTCCCAATCTGACCCCTTGCCGTGTATTCACTATACCCTCTGACCTCCCCCTCTCTGATGCTGAACGTTCTGTACTCAGCAAAGGTCTCAGTTTTATCCCCTTACGCCCCCACCACAATGAATTTCGCGCTCGGCCCGACGTTGAGCTCTTCTTCCGTCGCCTCCATCTTTGGGCTCACTTCTTTGACCAGGAGTACTCCCCCCAACCAGCAGACCCATTCACCCGCCTCCAGCATTCTCCCTCTAACTGGACATCTCCCCCTGGTCTCTTACCCGCTCTTGATCTTTTCACTGAAAACTGTCGGCGAGACATTGGCCATCTCAATTTCTCTGCCCCACTCACTCACTCTAAAATGTCCCCCTCTGAACTTGAGGCACTCTGTTCTCTCAGGTCTAACCCCGACTTGGTCATCAAACCTGCAGACAAGGGTGGTGCTGTTGTATGGCGTACCGACCTCTACCTTGCAGAGGCTCAGCGCCAACTCACAGACACTTCCTCCTACCTCCCTCTGGACCATGACCCCACCAATGAACATCAAGCTACTGTCCACAGGACTGTCACTGACCTCATCCCCTCTGGAGATCTTCCATCTCCAGCTTCCAACCTCATAGTCCCACAACCCCGGACAGCCCGCTTCTACCTCCTTCCCAAAATCCACCATCAGGACTGGCTCGGCAGACCCATTGTTTCAGCCTGCTCCCAGTTATGCCTGTCTTTTTGTGGGATATGTCAAGCATTCTTTGTTCCAGGCCTACTCAGGCCCCCTCCCCCAACTCTTTTGCCGGTACATTGATGACTGTATCGGTGCCGTTTCCTGCTCCCGCACCGAACTGGAAAACTTTATCAACTTTGCTTCCAACTTCCACACTTCTCTCGCCTTTACATGGTCCATCTTTGACATCCCCTCCCTTCCTCGACTTCTCTGTCTCCATCTCTGGGGATAGATTGTCTACTAATATCCATTATAAGCCCATCAACTCCCACAGCAACTCGACTACACCTCTTCACACCCTGCCTCCTGTAAGGACTCCGTTCCATTCTCCCAGTTTCTCCATCTCCGACGCATCTTCTCTGATGATACTACCTTCCATGACAGCGCTTCTGATTTGTCTTCCCTTTTCCTCAACAAAGGATTCCCCCCCACTGTTGTTGTCAGAGCCCTCAACCATGTACGGCCCATTTCCCGCACCTCTACCCTCACCCCTTCCCCTCCCTCTCAGAACCGTGTCAGGGTTCCCCGTCAGCATTCCGAAGGGATCGTTCCCTCCGCGACACCCTGGTCCACTCCTCCATTACCCCCACCACCTCGTCCCCTTCCCATGGCACCTTCCCCTGCAATCGCAGGAGGTGTAATACCTGCTCCTGTCTCCTCACTATCCCTGGCCCCAAACACTCCTTTCAGGTGAAGCAGTGATTTACTTGTACTTCTTTCAATGTAGTATACTGCATTCGCTGCTCACAATGTGGTCTCCTCTACATTGAGGAGATCAAGCGCTGACTGAGTAACCGCTTTGCGGAACACCTCCGCTCAGTCCGCAAGCAGGACCCTGAGCTTCCGGTTGCTTGCCATTTCAACACTCCCCCCTGCTTTCATGCTCACATCTCTATCCTGGGCTTGCTGCAGTGTTCCAGTGAACATCAACGCAAGCTCAAGGAACAGCATCTCATTTACCGATTAGACACATTACAGCCTGCCGGACTGAACATTGAGTTCAATAATTTCAGAGCATGACGGGCCCCCCCATTTTACTTTCATTTTTAGTTATTTTTTCTTTTTCTTTTTTACAATTTTTTTGTATGTTTATTTTATTTCATCTTAGTTTGTTCAGTTTGCTTACCCACTATTTTTTCATGTCTGTACTTGCTGCTGTTCAATTTTCAGTCCGTGAACACCCTATCTGTACTAATGCTTTGTCTTTCAACACGCCATTAACATATTATTTGCCTTTGCTCCTACTGGTCAGCTATTCTGCAACCTTGTCCTATCTACACCGTCTCCTTTGTTATCTCTTGCCCCACCCCCGCTTTACTTGCTTATAACCTTTGACATTTCTAATATTTGCCAGTTCTGAAGAAGGGTCACTGACCCGAAACGTTAACTCTGCTTCTTTCTCCACATATGCTGCCAGATCTGCTGAGTATTTCCAGCATTTCTTGTTATTATTTCAGATTTCTAGCTTCCACAGTATTTTGCTTTTATAAAGAGTAGTGGTTAATGGATGTTTTTCGGGCTGGAGGAAGGTTTGTCGTGGAGTTCCCCAGGGATCAGTATTGGGACCCTAGCTTTTCCTGATATTTATTAATGACCTAGACCTTGATGTACAGGGCATAATTTCAAAGTCTGTGGATGATACGAAACTTGGAAGCAATGTGAACTGTGAGGAAGATAATGCGGAACATCAAAAGGAAATAGACTAGTTGGTGAAATGGACAGATAGGTAGCAGATGAAGTTCAATGCGGAGGAACGTGAAGTGATTCATTTTGGTAGGAATAACATGGGAAGACAATATAAAATAAAGGGTACAATTCTAAAGGGGGTGCAGGAGCAGAGGGGCCTAGGTGTCTATGTACATAAGTCATTGAATATGGCAGGACAGGTGGAGAGAGCGTTTAATGAAGCATGCAGTATCCTGGACTTTATTAATAGGGGCGCCGAACTTTAGGAAGGATGTGAAGGTATTGGAGAGAATACAAAAAAGATTCATGAGAATGGTTCCAGGAATTATGAACTTCAGTTACGACGATAGATTGGAGAAGTTGGGACTTTTCCTTGGAGAAAAGAAGGCTGAGAGGTGATTTGATAGAGGTTTTCAAAATCATGATGGGTCTGGACAGAAGAGATAGGGAGAAACTGTTCCCACTCGTGAAAGGATTGAGAACGAGAGGACACAGATTTAAAGTAATTAGTAAAAGAAGCAAAAGCGACATGAGGAAAAACTTTTTCACACAGCTAATGGTTAAGGTCTGAAATGCACTGCTTGAGAGTGTGGTGAAGGCAGGTTCAACTGAAGCATTCAAAAGGGAATTAGACTATTATATGAAAAGGAAGAAAGTGCAGGGTTATGGGGAGAAGGCGGGGGACTGGCACTAGGTAAATTGCTCATTCAGAGAACGAGTGCAGACACAATGAGCAAAATGTTCTCCATCTGCGCTGTAACAATTCTGTGATTCTATGGGTAAATTTGATTCTTGTAATAGGTGTATATTGACCAGCTAACTGCTTAAGCTAAGGTCATTACATGGGAACATGACTTGTGATTGTATTGTGCTGGGACTGTGGGATAAGAGACTAAGAAACTCCCAGGTTAACTTTTGATAAAGCAATTAATTCACAAAACAAAATTAATGTACCAAGAAGGAACAAGAATAATAATGCAGCAGCCAGCAGTCAAGCAAAATACCGACCAGTTGAAAATGTTGTTCGGAAGAAGGGAATCATGGCAAAATGAAAAAATGCCTCAGCTTAAATCTACACCCAAATAGAATTATATGGAGCCAGAGAATGAGAAGATGCAGGAGACTCCTAATTAAGTTAAACAGGGGTCTGTGCTGGGAAAAGCATCTGATTCTTTTAGTCAATTAGACTTTAGTTCAGTTGGGGAAAGCAAAGGTTTTTTTTTCAAAATTAGATGCCAACTCTGGCAAATCCCCTCGTTAAAAGAATCTGCTCTGCTTGGAACATAAATCATGCCCTGGGGTATTTACATTTCAATTGACTTCAATTTGGTACCTCTTCAGCTTCAGAAAATCTCCAGAGACGTATGCCAATGTTCTTGGAAGCCTTCCAAGTGGTTGTATATCAGATGATATTCTCGCAAACAGAATGATCCAGTCATCTTAGGACTCTCTTGAAGAAATTGCAATATGAAGGAATTACATTAAATGATAAGTACAAATTCTCAAAACACAGAGTCAAAAATCTGGGACATGTAATAGTTTTGGCTGGAATTAAAATGGACTCTGAGGAGACCATGGTATCTCCAGAATGTCTTTGCTCATGAACATGGGTGAAGTGTGTCACATCCATGCTTAACAAAGAAAAAACAACCTTTGGGGGAACTCCTAAGTAAAAACAAAATACGAATACGGTATAGTGGCAGACACAAAAGATTCCAGGAGATAAAGGGACAGTTAGATATTTTCAGCAGACTGATACATGATCCAGAAAGAGAAACTAATGTTTCTGCGGAAGGTTCCTCATATGAATTTGGTTCTGTAGTACTAGAAATTCCAATATTGACATTGGTAATGCTACTATTATTAAGTAAAAAAGAAAGAAGGCGCACATTTTTAAAATAATGAAATAGGTTTTTATTATTTCTTGGTAACAAATCTCACTCCTTAAAGGGTGCAATAAGTGAAGTTCAGGGAGAACAAGTACAAGCTCTGCCAAATAGAAAGCTGAATTTAGTTCTGGTGACAGGGTCCCATCAACGGGCCTGAAAGTTGTTGGGGGGGTGGGGGGGTCGCAATGATGGTGACCTCAGTTCGGCGGTCAGCAGAACCCTGGGTTGCATCTTGTCAGTGACAGGCAATTAATTAATTGTCTGCCACCAGGGCAGCGGCCTCTGTTGAGGATGGCCGCCCGCTGCCAGGAGCTGCTGGCTAATCAGGCGGCCAGTAGCTCAGCAGCCTCAGAAGCATCACTGGGAGCAGTGACCACTGCTGGGGCTGCACTGGAAGAGGAGTGCGCTGTGATGGATGGTGCTCTCAAAACCAGCTTAGTGAGGTCCGGGGGTGCCAAGGCCAGTCAGGCAAGTCCCATCAATGTGGACGTGGTGGGGTGTGGGTTAGGGGCAAGGGCTGGTGAGGACAAATGTTGCCATTGTTGCAGATGTAGCCATTGACACCGGGATCCCCCCCATGGTCCAAAGGCTCCCCCTGGGGCCCACTGGGAGTCCGCCAGGGTGTACATGATGATTTACCAATGTGGCGGTGGCCCAAGAAGCTCTTAATTGGCCACTTAAGTGGCTCAATTGGCCTCTGGGTGGGAGGGCCGGCCGCCAACTTTCCCGCAAGATGGCATGGAGGCAGGAAGACAGCAGGCATGCCACCCCTGCCTTCCCGTGCCATTTTATGGGCCTCCGCCTCCCAGCCTATCCCCAGAGCTGGTAAAATCCAGCTCGTAAATTCTGGCATTGAAACAGTTACTGAATCTGACTAAAAGTGACCAATAGAATAGTACACCAGGGAGCACCATTATCACCAAAACCTGAGGCTGGGAACTTCCTCAGAGCTACTCCTGTTATTCCTCATAAACCTCATTTATGTGACTAAATAGGGTTTTCTCTGCATTTCCAATGAAGTTACACCAGCAGCATGGATCAGCTCTGATACAATTCCCAGCCCTAACATTTCTGTAAGAAACCATCATCTAGTTCACATTCCCAAAGTAACAAGAAGAAAGTACCCAGGGACCCTTAATCTAGCACTTTGGAAACACTGATAACTAAAACAAAATAGACAAACTCTTTCTGGAGCTGGACTGGAAACAACATCCAAATCCAAAGGTAAAGGATAGCGAAGTAATAGGGCAATATCTGTACTTCCAAAAAGACTGGGTATTATGCAGTTTTTGAAGCATTTATTTAATAGTACATGTTAAAAAAGGAGATTTAGAAGGGTCTTTTTGTGATATGTCACTTAATTGTAATATACGAAAAGAATAGAGTGGTGGAGGGGGTGCGTGCTATATGAGTTTAAACGGGGAGTCAGTTTAGACCAATGGGGGCTGATTCCAGGAGGAACACAGCAGAATGAAGACACAGATGGGAATTGTAAAGGAAAGACCTGAGAATGAACTACTGTTGTTATTAGTATTCCCTTTTTGAATCTATGTTATTGTGATCTTTATGACACACGCCACATAAACAAGTAATTGTAAAACTGCTGGACTTAGGGAAGGGGTGAAAGAGCAACAAGGAGGTGTTCAGTTACCCAACCTGCTTTATTTGACTGCTTCTTGCCCTCCTACTGGTAAACCCACAACACACTATACACAGGATAACTTAATCAGCAGGAAGGCCAAACATAAATTTATAGCTACATTTTGAAGTAACTCTGTACTATAAAAGTGGTAGAACTCTCCAGAGATGACTCATATTACAAATCCCATGTGTCTTTAATTAGAAAATAGACTGCTGAGCCACCCCACCCCCCCACAAAAGTAATAGTAAATATTAATGCAAGAAAGGACCATAAAACAGGCCTCTAGCAGAAACCCTAGCAAAGATAGCTTCTGAACAGATAAAGTAACCAATATTGTAGCCCACAGCTGCAACCTGACCATTTCGTACAAACATTATTTTGAGTTTGTTGCATTAATCAAAAAATGAAAAATGCATTTTCTGCAGTGTACAGGTTGGATACGGTCTGTACCTTGAGCATTGTGAACAGCGGAAGGGACATGTTGTTTGATACGATCCACCAGTCTTTGAGACGTACGGCTTATATACCTAGCATCACACTGGCATTGAAATTCATATATCATGTTACTCATTTGTGTGAAATGACAGCAGCATTCTGTTAGTGATGAACACCACACGTGTTGCTACTGCATAGTAGCAGTGTGAAACAGATAGCTTCACCTGTTGCTCAAATGTGCTTGCAAAACTCAAAACACAGTGTCCAACATTAGATGTGATTCTGCGATTGGACAACATTTGCTAAATAATCCTCTGTGAGCTAAGAGGTATGCTGACAACCAATTTAAGATTGCCAGTAGGGCTCGCAATGTGGCGCATTTGCACGTACTGGAAGCTACATATATTAATACACAGGGCCTTGTTCCTGGCAGACAAAAAGAACGTGAACAAACATTGCGACTGTTTCCGCTAAACAAAATAAGTGAAAGCCATTTGCTGATTCATTCCTCAGGGTAATGCCTTGACCAATCAGAGACAAGCTGCCTGGTTTGAATTTCAAACAAAGTTTAGCAGTTAAGTGTCAGGCGCCGTAACCTGGGTGCATTCTCCATGGCAACACCTCTACCAATCAGAGTTCACTTGCCAACCAATCAGCACTCTCTTCTCATACAGTATAAAGTTGTTGTTTTACGTTACATTGGTTATTCTTGTGGGTTGTCCTGATGAGTGCAAGACAAAAAGCTTCGACAACATGTCTTTATTTTCAGCAATAGAAATTAAGAGTTATACAGCCTTATTTTGGAAATAAAGGAGGAAGAAAGTATTTGCAAAAGAGGTAACACCCCCATACATAAAAAAAAGTTATGCAACTTGGAAACAGTATAACTATTGGAACCACACAGTAGATTTTTAGATTCATTGTACTCGCTTCAACATGTCTCATGGTAAAGGTATGGCTACTGGGCTGAGGCAACGATAGTTCTCCCATTAACTGGGACAGAGGTATTTCGTTCAACTCTGTAGCCTTACACTCGGGGATTTAAGGTTACTTTAACAATTGATGGTTATCTTAAATATTTTACTGTAACAGTATTTCAATTTAAAAATTGGATTCTCCACTAGAGACAAGATTATACTTTCTTTTCCTAGAACTTTTAACGTTGCGATTGACAGCCTCACCAATTGTGAATTGCATGTTCTGTTCTTTAATAAACTTTTATATAATTTAGAAATTATATTGTCTCACATAGTCTTCTGTATCACTAACTCGTGAACCTGTCTCCATGCACTCTTCGGTGGGGAGCTACATTACTGAGGAGAGATTCCTGGACCCTTATAATATCCGGGTTATTATAAAATGGCTAAAAATTGTTAAAAAAGGCTATCTGGAGGATGGTAATATTCTCAGCTGGTTTCTTTCCTTTAGGAAGGATTAGATCAGTCCTTCAGATCCATTCAAATGTCTGTGGGATCTCTCTTTCTCAGCCTTAAGTGAGAGTAATCAGCTGAGAAGTACGCCTGATCCGGGATGATCCCAAAAATTGGCTAGGATTATAATCCACTACTAAAAAGTCCATATCTCTCCAAACCCTACTTGTAGCTCAGACCCCTGATATTAGGAATTAGCCTCATGGCTGTACTGCCACCAGCATTTTAACTTCTCCCTCATGCCATAGCATTAGCATTGGTGGAAGGACTGAAAATGCAGTCTGACCACATCACGGTACATTACTGTACAGGAGTTTGATCATAACTTCCTCTGACTTCCATTCCACTGTTTTGTCTTTCTAATTCAACATTCTATTGGCTTCGTTGTTTACTGCTCTGCATTAGTTAGACATTATGACCATTAAGTTTATTACTATTTTGAGAGGGTAAAGTTCATCTTTGGCATGTATGCAAAATGTGTATTCATGGATCAGATACCCATGATACAACCTGAGAGACGTTTCTTTCTATTGGAGTCAATTGAAAGGAAAATCATGTGGAGTGTATAATAGGCAATCAATTTGCTATCATCCACTTTGCGCCCCTGGCAAAGTTGAATTTTAACCCCAGGTTCCTTTCCCCATCATTCTTAACTATTTCAACATGATTAATAGATTACATGCACACTGCATGTCAATAAAATAAATAATTGAATAAAATAATTAAGTAGTTAATTAAAACACATTAAGGACGGCAGGACAGTTGATGTATCATGGCTGCAGCATGTGGGAGCTCCTGGATGCCAGTGTGATCCAAGGCAAACACATCTCAGTAAGCGCTGTTCGAAGAGCTTCGGCTCAGGGTCATTGAACTGGATTCCGAGATGCTGACACTGCGACACATCAGGGAGGGGGAAAGTTACTGGGACATTTTGCACTAGGAGGCAGTCACACCCCTGAGGATAGGACCTTCTGATTTGGTCAGTGGTCAGGAACAGGAGAGTGTGGCTGCAGCTGAGGCAGGTAAGGGGACCCAGAGGGCAAGACTGCAGGAGCCTCAACTTTTGCGATTGTCCAACAGGTTTGAGGTTCTTTCAGCTTGTTTGGATGAGAGTGGGGGCTGCAGGGTGGATGAACAAACTGGCCATGGCACCATGGTACAGCAAGCCATTCAAGTTGAGGGAGAAAGAAGGAATGTAGTGGTAGTAGGGGACAGTAGAGTTAAGGGGATTGACACTGTTTTGTGCAGCAAAGAGCGAGAGTCCAGATGGCTGCGTTGCATTCGCGGGACATCTGCTCAGGGCTGGAGGGGAACTTACAGTGGGAGGGGGAGGATCCAGTTGTTGTGGTCCATGTAGGTACCAACGACATAGGCAGGACATATAGTCAGTATGAGGAACTCGGTGGCAAATTAAGAAGCAAGAACTCTGAAGTAAAAATCTCTGGATTATTCCCTGAGCCATGTGCAAATTGGCATAGGGCAAATAAGATTAGAGAAATTAATGTGTGGCTCAAAGACTGGTGTGGTAGAAGTGTGTTCCGGTTCGTGGGGCACTGGCACCGGTACTGGGGAAAGTGGTGGTTGTACAATTGGGACGGACTACACCTGAACCGTGCCGGGGTCGGTATTCTCGTGAGCCACATAACTAGGGAAGTAGAGAGGGTTTTAAACTGAATATTGGGGGAAGGGATCATATTTGGGAAGACACGGTAAATCAAGAAGTAGAGACAAGGCAAGAGAGAAAGGTATTAATATGGGAAATGATAAACAGACTGTGACAGGAAGGGGCAGAGCATACAAATCTCAAAGTAAATCAACAGATAAGGCTAGAGATTACCAAAATAATAATAGGACAAAACTAAAGGCTCTGTATCTGACTGCATGTAGCATTCAAAACAAAACTGGTGAACTGAGAGCGCAAATAGAAATAAATAAGTACGATCTGATAGCCATTACAGAGACATGGCTGCAGGACAACATAGATTGGGACCTGAATATTAAATGGTACATGACATTTAGGAAGGACAGGAAGCTCGGAAAAGGTGGAGGGGTAGCTTTGTGAATTAATGATGGTATTAGTGCAATAGAGAGGGATGACCTAAGTTCAGGAGACCAGGATATAGAAGCAGTTTGGGTAGAGATGAGAAATCATAAAGGCAAGAAGTCACATGTGGGAGTGGTGTACAGGCCACCTAACATTAACCATACTGTGGGATGGGGTAGAAAGGAAGAAATAATGGCAACTTGTCAGAAAGGTACAGCAGTAATTATGGAGGATTTTAACCTACATATAGACTGGAAAAATCAGATGGGCAGAGGTAGCCTAGATGAAGAGTACATAGAATGTTTTTGGGATAATTTCTTGGAACAATACATTCTGGAGCGAACTAGAGAGCAGGCTATACTAGACCTGAGATAGGATTAATTATGGCCTCATAGTTAAGGCACCCTTAGGTAGCAGCGATCATAATATGATTAAGCTTTACATTCAGTTTGAGGGAGAGAAGAGTGGTCCAATTCTAGTATTTTAAACTTAAATAAGGGCAATTATGAGGGCATGAAAGCAGAGCTAGCTGAAGTGAACTGGCAAATCAAGTTAAGGAATAGATCAACAGAGATGTAGTGGCAGACATTTAAGGGGATATTTCAGAATACACAGAATAGATACATTTCAACAAGAAAGAAAAACTCCAAGGGTCCCCCCCATCCGTTGTCACCTAAAACAGTTAAAGATAATATCAAACTTAAAGAAAAAGCATATAATTGCGATGGGAGGAAGGTCAGAAGATTGGACAGAATATAAAAAACAGCAAAGAATGATTAAAAGATTGAGAAAGAAGGTAAAATTAGAGTATGAGAGAAAGCTAGCTAGAAATAAAAAGACAGATAGTAACAGTTTCTATAGATATTTATAAAAGAGTTAACAAAGTGAGCTTTGGTCCGATAGAAAGTGAGTCTGAGGAATTAATAATGGATAGGAAGGAGATGGAAGATGAACTGAAAAGATATTTTGCATCAGTCTTCACTATTGAAAATGCAAGTAACATCCCAGTATTAGCTGTAAGTCAGGAAATGGAAGGGGGGGGAGGAACGATATAGTAGTGATTACGGAACGATAGCTGCAGGGTGACCAAGGAAGGGAATTGAACATCCAAGTGTTTTCAATATTTAGGAATCACAGAATCACAGAATAATACAGTGCAGAAGAGGCCCTTCGGCCCATCGAGTAGGCACCGATGCAGGAAAACACCTGATCTGTCCACCCAATCCCATTTGCCAGCACTTGGCCCATAGCCTTTAATGTTCTGACATTGGGCGGCACAGTGGTTCAGTGGTTAGCACCGCAGCCTCACAGTTCCAGCGACCCGGGTTCAATTCTGGGTACTGCCTGTGTGGAGTTTGCAAGTTCTCCCTGTGTCTGCGTGGGTTTCCTCCGGGTGCTCCGGTTTCCTCCCACATGCCAAAGACTTGCAGGTTAATTGGCCATTATAAATTGCCCCTAGTATAGGTAGGTGGTAGGGAAATATAGGGACAGGTGGGGATGTGGTAGGAATGTGGGATTAGTGTAGCATTAGTATAAATGGGTGGTTGAAGGTCGGCACAGACACGGTGGGGCCGAAGGGCCTGTTTCAGTGCTGTATCTCTAAAACTAAAAAAAAACTAAAACATGACATGCCAAGTGCTCATCCAGGTACTTTTTAAAGGATGTGAGGCAACCTGCATCTACCACCCTCCCAGGCAGGGCATTCCAGACCGTCACCACCCTCTGGGTAAAAAAGTTCTTCCTCAAGTCCCCCTTAAACCTCCCGCCACTCACCTTAAAATTGTGACCCCTCGTAACTGACCCTTCAACTAACGGGAACAGCTGCTCCCTATCCACCTTGTCCATGCCCCTCATAATCTTGTACACCTCAATCAGGTCACCCCTCAGTCTTCTCTGCTCCAGTGAAAACAACCCAAGCCTATCCAACCTCTCTTCATAGCTTAAATGTTCCAACCCAGGCAACATCCTGGTGAATCGCCTCTGCACCCCCTCCAATGCAATCACATCCTTCCTATAACGTGGTGACCAGAATTGCACACAGTACTCCAGCTGTGGCCTTACCAACGTTCTGTATAACTCCAACATGACCTCCCTGCTTTTGTAATCTGTGCCTCGATTGATAAAGGCAAGTGTCCCATATGCCTTTTTCACCACCATATTAACCTGCCCTTCTGCCTTCAGAGATCTATGGACAAACACACCAAGGTCCCTTTGTTCCTCGGAACTTCCCAGTGTCAGGCCATTCATTGAATACTTCCATGTCACATTACTCCTTCCAAAGTGTATCACCTCACACTTTTCAGCGTTAAATTCTATCTGCCACTTTTCTGCCCATTTGACCATCCCGTCGATATCTTCCTGTAACCTAAGACACTCCACCTCACTGTTAACCACTCTGCCAATCTTTGTGTCATCTGCGAACTTACTGATCCTACCCCCCACATAGTCATCTATGTCGTTTATATAAATGACAAACAATAGGGGACCCAGCACAGATCCCTGTGGTACGCCACTGGACACTGGCTTCCAGTCACTAAAACAGCCGTCTGTCATCACTCTCTGTCTCCTACAGCAAAGCCAATTTTGAATCCACCTTATCAAGTTACCTTGTATCCCATGTGCATTTGCTTTCTTGATAAGTCTCCCATGTGGGACCTTGTCAAAGGCTTTGCTGAAATCCATGTGAACTACATCAACTGCACTACCCTCATCTACACACCTGGTCACATGCTCAAAAAATTCAATCAAATTTGTGAGGCATGAAGGACAGGCAAAAAGAGAACGGAGGTGGAGTAGCGTTGTTAGTAAAAGAGGAATTCAATACAATAGTGAGGAGGGATATTAGCTCAGAGAATCATGATGTGGAATATATATGGGTGGAATCAAGAAACACCAAGGGGCAGAAAACATTTGTCGGGGTTGTATATAGACCCCAAACAGCAGTGGTGATGTGGAGGATGGCATCGAACAGGAAATTAGAGACGCATGCAATAAGGGTGCAACTGTAATTATGGGTAACTTTAATCTACATATACATTCGGCAAACCAAATTAGCAATAATACTGCAGAGGAATTCCTGGAGTGCATACGTGATGGTATTTTGGACCAATAAATTGAGGAACCAACTAGAGAACAGGCCATCCTAGACTGGGTATTGTGTAATGAGAAAGAATTAGTTAACAATCTTGTTGTGCGGGGTCCCTTGGGGAAGAACAACCAGAACATGATAGAATTCTTCACTAAGAGGGAGAGTGAAAGAGTTGATTCCGAGACTAGGGTCCTGAATCTAAATAAAGGAAACTATGAAGGTATGACGCATGAGGTGGCGATGATAGTTTGGGGAACGTTACTTAAAGGATTGACAGTGGATAAGCAATGGCTAGTATTTAAACAGCGCATGGATGAATTACAACAATCGTTCATTGCTGTCTGGCGCAAAAATAAAACAGGAATGGTGGCTCAACCGTGGCTTACAAAAGAAATTAGGGATTGTATTAGATCCAAGGAGGAGAGATATAAAATGGCCAGAACAAGCAGCAAACCTGAGGATTGGGAGCAGTTTAGAATTCAGCAAGGGAGGACAAAGGGATTGATTAAGAAGGGAAAAATACAGTTTGAGAGTAAGCTTGCAGAGAACATAAAAACAGACAGTAAAAGTTTCTTTAGATATGTGAAGAGAAAAACATTAGTGAAGACAAATGTGGCTCCTTTACAGTCAGAAACGGAGGAATTTATAATGGGGAACAAAGAAATGGCAGACCAATTAAATTCATACTTTGGTTCCGTCTTCACAAAGGAGGACACAAATTACCTCCCAGAAATGTTGGGAACATAAGGTCTAGAAAGAATTGAGGAACTGTATGAAATCAGTATTAGTAGGGAAATGGTGTTCGGGAAATTGATGAGATTGAAGGCCGATAAATCCAATGGGCCTGATAATCTACATCCCAGAGTACTTCAGGAAGTGGCCCTAGAAATAGTAGATGCATTGCTGGTCATTTTTCAAAATTCTATAGACTCTGGAACAGTTTTAACAGATTGGAGGGTAGCTAATGTAACCCCACTATTTAAAAAAGGAGGTCGAGAGAAAATAGGGAATTGTAGACCGGTTAGCCTGTTAGTAGTGGGGAAAATGCTAGAGTCCATTATAAAAGATGTAAAAGCAGAGCACTTGGAAAACAATGACAGGATCAGACAAAGTCAACATGGATTTACAAAAGGGAAATCATGCTTGACAAATCTACTGGAATTTTTTGAGGATGTAACTAGTAGAATAGATAAGTGAGAACCAGTGGATGTGATGTATTTGGACTTTCAGAAGGCTTTCGATAAGGTCCCACATAAGAGATTAGCAATCAAAATTAAAGCACATGGGATTGGGGGTAAGGTACTGACAAGGATAGAAAACTGGTTGGCAGAGAGCAAACAAAGAGTAGGAATAAACGAGTCTTTTTCTGAGTGGCAGGCAGTGGCTAGTGGGGTACCGCAGGGATCAGTGCTAGGACCCCAGCTATTCACAATATATATTAATGATATAGATGAGGGAATTAAATGTGATATATCCAAGTTTGCAGATGACACAAAGCTGGGTGGGAATGTGAGCTGTGAGGAGGGTGCAGAGAAGCTCCAGTGTGATTTGGACAGGTTGAGTGAGTGGGCAAATACATGGCAGATGCAGTATAATGTGGATAAATGTGAGGTTATCCACTTTGGTGGCAAAAACAGAAAAGCAGATTATTACCTGAACGGTGATAGATTGGGAAAGGGGGAGGTGCAGCAAGACCTGGGTGTCCTTGTGCACCAGTCGCTGAAAGTAAGCATGTACGTGCAGCAGGCAGTTAAGAAGGCAAATGGTTTATTGGTCTTCATAGCGAGAGGGTTCGAGTACAGGAGCAAGGATGTCTTGCTGCAATTATACAAGGCCTTGGTGAGACCACATGTGGAGTATTGTATGCAGTTTTGGTCTCCTTATCTGAGGAAGGATGTTCTTGCTATGGAGGGAGTGCAGCGAAGGTTCACCAGACTGATTCCTGGGATGGCAGGATTGACGTATGAGGAGAGATTGGGTCGATTAGGCTTGTATTCGCTAGATTTTAGAAGAATGAGAGGGGATCTCATAGAAACCTTCAAAATTCTAACAGGACTTGACAGACTAAATGCAGGAAGGATGTTCCCGATGGCGGGGGTGTCCAGGACCAGGGGTCACAGTGTAAGGATAAAGGGTAAGCCATTTGGGACTGAGATGAGGAGAAATTTCTTCACCCAGAGAGTGGTGAACCTGTGGAATTCTCTACCACAGAAAGCAGTTGAAGCCAAATCATTAAATATATTCAAGAAAGAGTTAGATACAGTTTTATTTTTATTTATTTATTTATTTAGAGATACAGCACTGAAACAGGCCCTTCGGCCCACCAAGTCTGTGCCGACCATCAACCACCCATTTATACTAATCCTACACTAATTCCATATTCCTACCACATCCCCACCTGTCCTTATATTCCCCTACCTATACTAGGGGCAATTTATAATGGCCAACTTACCTATCACTTACCTATCAACCTGTATGTCTTTGGCGGTGGGAGGAAACCGGAACACCTGGCGAAAACCCACGCAGTCACAGGGAGAACTTGCAAGCTCCGCACAGGTAGTACCCAGAATTGAACCCAGGTCGCTGAGGCTGCGGTGCTAACCCCTGTGCCGCCCAAGAAACTTAGGGCTAATGGGATCAAGGGATACAGGGAGAAAGTTGGAACAGGTTACTGAGTTTGGATGATCGGCCATGATGGTACTGAAAAGCGGAGCAGGCTTAAAGGGCTGAATGGCCCACTCCTGCTCCTGTTTTTCTATGTTTCAATGTTTCTAACGCAAGAAAAGTACAATCACCAGGGACGTGGTGCTGAACAAATTGTTGCAGCTGCCGGCTGGAAAGTCCCCGGGTCTTGATTGTCTTCATCCTAAGATGTTAAAAGAAGAGGCCAGAGAGATAGTTGGTGCGTTAGTTTTAATTTTCCAAAATTCCTTAGATTTGGGGAAGGTTCCATTAGATTGGAAAATAATGAATGTAACTCCTTTCTTCAAAAAAGGAAGGAGACAGAAAGCAGGAAACTGCAGACCAGTTAGCTTAACATCTGTCTTAGGAAAAATGTTAGAAGCTATTATTAAAAATGCTCTAGCAGGGCATTTAGAAAAGTTCAAAGTAATCAGACAGAGTCAACATGGTTTTATGAAAGGGAAATCATGTTTAACTAATTTATTGGAGTTCTTTGATGGAGTTACATGTGCTATGGATAAAGGGGAACCGGTGGATGTATTGTACATAGATTTCCAGAAAGCATTTGATAAGGTGCCACATCAAAGGTTATTGCAGAAAATAAAAGCTCATGGTGTCGGGGGTAACATATCGGCATGGATAGAAGATTGCTGGGCTAACAGGAAACAGACAGTAGGCATAAATGAATCATTTTCTGGTTGGTAAGATGTAACGAGTGGTGAGCCACAGGGATCTGTGCTGGGGCCTCAACTTTTTACAATTTATATAAATGACTTAGATGAAGGGACTGAAGGTACGGTTGCTAAATTTGCTGATGACACAAAGATAGGTAGGAAAGTAACTTGTAAAGAGGACATAAGGGGGCTACAAAGGGATATAGATAGATTAAGTGAGTGGGCAAAGACCTGACAAATGGAGTATAATGTGGGAAAGTGGGAAATTGTCCATTTTGGCATGAAGAATAAAAAAGAAGCATATTATCTAACTAGTGAGAGTTTTAGTTTATGTTTAGAGATACAGCACTGAAACTGGCCCTTTGGCCCATCGAGTCTGTGCCGACCATCAACCACCCATTTATACTAATCCTACACTAATTCCATATTTCTACCACATCCCCACCTGTCCCTATTTTTCCCTGCCACCTACCTATACTAGGGGCAATTGCTAATGGCCAATTTACCTATCAACCTGCAAGTCTTTGGCATGTGGGAGGAAACCGGAGCACCCGGAGGAAACCCACGCAAACACAGGGAGAACTTGCAAACTCCACACAGGCAGTACCCAGAATTGAACCCGGGTCGCTGGAGCTGTGAGGCTGCGGTGCTAACCACTGCGCAGAGCTCTGAGATGCAGAGGGATCTGGGTGTCCTGGTGCATGAATCGCAAAAGGTTAGTATGCAGGTACAGCACGAAATTAGAAATCTAATAGAATGTTATTGTTTATCGTGAGGGGAATTGAATACAAAAGTAGGGAGGTTATGCTTCAGCTATACAGGGCATTGGTGAGACAACATCTGGAGTACTGTGTACAGTACTGGTCTCCTTATTTAAGGAAGGATGTAAATGTGTTGGAGGCAGTATAGAGAAGGTTTACTAGACTAATACCTGGAATGGGTGGGCTTTCTTATGAGCAAAGATTGGACAGGCTTGGCTTGTATCTGCTGGAATTTAGAAGAGTAAGAGGCAACTTGATTGAAACATATAAGATCCTGAGGATGTGGAAAGGATATTTCCTCTTGTGGGAGAACCTAGAACTAGGGGACATTGTTTAAAAATAAGGAGTCACCTATTTAAGACAGAGATGAGGAGAAATGTTTTCTCTCAGAGGGTCGTGAGTCTTTGGAATTCCCTTCCTCAAAAGGTGTTGGAAGCAGAGTCTTTGAATATTTTTAAGGCAGAGGTAGATAGATTCTTGATAGGCAAGGGGTGGAAGGTTACCAGGGGTAGATGGAAATGTGGAGCAATCAGTTCAGCCATGAAGTTATTGAATGGCGGAGCAGGCTCAAAGGGCCGAGTGGCCTACTCCTGCTCCTAATTCATATGCTTGTATGTTGACATTGAATTTTATCTGCCATTGATCTGTCGGCATATTAATTTTGCCCAAATCACTCTGTAGTTTCTGAGCTGTCTCCTTCGAGTGAAGAGTGGAAGAGTTTTAGAAACCAGCAATGGTCAACCAAAAAATTGATAAAAATGGAAAAATAGAATATGAGCATAAACTAGCCAGGAATATAAAAGAAGATTGTAAGAGCTTTTACAAGTAAATAAAAAAGAAAGTAGTTAAAGTAAGCATTGGTCTCTTAGAAGCAAAGACAGGATAAATTATCATGGAGAAACTTAAGGGACTCAAAGCTGACAAATCCTCAGGAGCTGAAGGCATACATCTTTGGATTCTAATTGAGGTAACTGCAGAGATAGTGGATGCACTAGTTATGGTTTTCCAAAAATCCCTAAATTCTAGAACAGTCCTAGTGGATTGAAAGTTAGCAAATGTAATGCCTCTATTTAAGAAAGGAGGGAGCGAGAAAACAGGGAACTACAGGCCAGTTAGCCTGACATCAGTCATTGAGAAAATGCTGGAGTCTATTGTTAAGGAAATCTTAGCAATGCACTTAGAAAATCATAGTATGATCAGACAGAGTCAACATGATTTATGAAATGAAAATCTTGTTTGACAAATTTATTAGAGCTTTTTGAGGATGTAACTAGTAGGGTAGATAAAGGGGAGCCAGTAGATGTAGAATACTTGGATTTCCAAAAGGCATTCAATAAGGTGCCACACAAAAGGTTAATTGACAAGATAAGGGCTCTTGGAGCGGGCAGTAGATGATTGGTTAATAGACAATAAGCAATGACTGGGCGTAACCGGGGCATTTTCACATTTGCAGGCTGTAACTAGTGGAATGCCACAAGGATCATTGCTGAGGTCTCAGCCGTGTATAATCTATTTACACTTAATGACAGATGAAAAGACTGAGAGTAATATATCCAAAGCTAGTTGGGAATGTAAGTTGTGAGGAGGACACAAGAGGTTGCAAAGAGATATAAACAGGTTAAGTGAGTGGGCAACAAGGTGGCAGATGTAATATAATGTGGGGAAGTGTGAGGTTATCCAGTTTTGCAGTAAGAATAGAAATGCAGAATTTTTTTGAAAGGTGTCAAGTTTCTAAATGCCGTTGTTCAGAGAGACTTGGGCGTACATGTACAAGGAACACAGAAAGTTAGCATGCAGATACAGCAAGCAATTAGGAAGACAAATAGCATTTTGGCTTTTATTGCAAGGAGACTGGAGTAGTCGTTTAGTAGTACAGAACTTGAGCATTGCTGAAAATAGAGACATGTTGTCGAAGCTTTTCATCTTACACTGATCAGGACAATCCGCAAGAATAACCAATGTAACAGAAAACAACAACTTATACTGCATGAGAAGAGAGTGCTGATTGGTTGGCACGTGAACTCTGATTGGTAAAGGCCTTGCCATGGAGAATGCACCAGTTTACGGTGTCTGACAGTTAACTGCCAAGCTTTGTTTGAAATTTAAACCAGGCAGCTTGACTCTGATTGGTCAAGGCATTGCCCTGAGGAATGAACCAGCGAATGGCTGTCACTTATTTTGTTTAGCTGAAACAGGTACAATGTTCGTACATATTCTTTCTGTCTGCAAAGAACAGGGCCCTGTGAATTAATATATAGAGCTTCCAGTATGCGCAACTTTGCCACATTGTGAGCCTAATGACAATCTTAAATTGGTTGTCAGCGTAATTCTTAGCACACTGAAGATTATTTAGTAAATGTCCAATCGCAGAATCACAGAGTTTACGTGCCAACCAATCAGCACTCTCATCTCATGCCGTATAAGTTGTTGTTTTCCCTTACATTGGTTATTCTTGCAGTTTTTCCTGATGAGTACAAGATGAAAAGCTTCGACAAAATGTCTCTATTTTCAGCAATACTCGAGATTGGAGTACAAGAATAAGGAAGTCTTGCTACAACTGTATAGAACTATGATGTGACCGCATCTGTAGTACTGTGCACAGTTTTGGTCTCCAAGTCTGAAGAAGGATATATTGCCTTAGAGGCATTACAGTGAAGGTTGACTAGATTGGTTCCTGGGATGAGAGGTATGTCCTGTGATGACAGGCTGAGTAAATTGGGCTTATATTCTCTGGAGTTTAGAAGGATGGGAGATGATTTCATTGAAACATACAAGATTCTGAAGGGGCTTGACAGGGAGAGGTTGGGGAATCTAGAACATGGGGACACAGTCCCAGGAAGAGGGGTTGATCATTTAGAACTGACATGAGGAGAAATTTCTTCACTCGGTGGGTTGTGAATCATTGGAATTGTCTACCCCAGAGGGTTGTGGATGCTCCATTGTTGAGTATATTCAAGGCTGAGATAGACAGATTTTTGGTTTCTCGGGGAATGGGCAGGAAAGTGGAGTTGAGACGGAAGATCAACCATGATCGTATTGAATCGTGGAGCAGTCTCAAGAGGCTGTATGGTCTGCTGCTGCTCCTATTTCTTATGTTCTACTTTCCCTTCCAAGTTTGGTATTTTCAGCAATTCTGACCACTTTTTATCCAATTCTGGAGTCTCCAAGATTTGCTTGTTAATTGTGCCTGTTTAGTTGAATTCAAAAGCAATTCATTTAGTCACTGAGTACGTAAGAGGACATTTTGCAAGCCCTCCTGCTACAGCTGATCTCCCAATAAGCTGCCCATTACATGCAAAGCCCAGCCAGTGGTGCAGGGTCTCCGTGGAGCAGGGTCTCAGAAAATCTCACCCAAGCGCATGGGTAAGGCTTCCACTGCTATGTCCAGACTGGCCAAGAGAGTGTGGGAAAATGGCGCACTGACACGGAACACAAAAGTCCGAGTGTATCAGGCCTGTGTCCTCAGTACCTTGCTCTACGGCAGCGAGGCCTGGACAACGTATGCCAGCCAAGAGCGACGTCTCAATTCATTCCATCTTCGCTGCCTTCGGAGAATACTTGGCATCAGGTGGCAGGACTATATCTCCAACACAGAAGTCCTTGAAGCGGCCAACACCCCCAGCTTATACACACTACTGAGTCAGCGGCGCTTGAGATGGCTTGGCCATGTGAGCCGCATGGAAGATGGCAGGATCCCCAAAGACACATTGTACAGCGAGCTCGCCACTGGTATCAGACCCACCGGCCGTCCATGTCTCCGTTATAAAGACGTCTGCAAACGCGACATGAAATCGTGTGACATTGATCACAAGTCGTGGGAGTCAGTTGCCAGCATTCGCCAGAGCTGGCGGGCAGCCATAAAGACAGGGCTAAATTGTGGCGAGTCGAAGAGACTTAGTAGTTGGCAGGAAAAAAGACAGAGGCGCAAGGGGAGAGCCAACTGTGCAACAGCCCCAACAAACAAATTTCTCTGCAGCACCTGTGGAAGAGCCTGTCACTCCAGAATTGGCCTTTATAGCCACTCCAGGCGCTGCTTCACAAACCACTGACCACCTCCAGGCGTGTATCCATTGTCTCTCGAGATAAGGAGGCCCAAAAGAAAAAAGAATAGTAAAGTGTAGGTGGAGGCGTAATTTACTTTCAGTGCCCAGTTAGTTTAACCTAAGCACAGAAACTAGCAACAAGAAAGATCTCGAGATTGATAACTCAATTGGTGGTTTCAGGGAGGTGGAATTTCTGCTTGGTTTCTCCCCAACTCCTACCACAACTTTGAAGGAGGAGTGGTGGAAACATCGGCAAAATACCATAAGTGGCAATTTACATGCTTTCTCCAGAGTTTCCACCAATCTTTTGCCAGATCTCAGGTAATTGTGTGGCATATGACACAGAGTCCTGCAGACTAGTAAAGTCCCAGGTTTGTTACCTTCCAGCCGATCTCAGCCATAGGGGCTAGTCATAATGATTAAAATTGGCCTCAGTAACTCCAGGAAAGGATATGGGGAAAAGAAAATCATCAGAATTCGTGCCCCTGAGCTCAGTTGGAAGTAAACATGTAGATTACTGGTGAAGAAAGGCCTTGTTCTGTTCTTCCCTTCTACTAAATTGCTCACTGTTCAGATTGGCAAATGAATAATGACCACTGGTGTGACATTGGTAGACTGCTAGAATTGAGTCATCACGAGAGGAAGGAAGAAAAAGATCTGTGCTTGACCTTGCTATAGACACCAAATGGGATTGGTTAATAATTTAACTGACTCATCAGGTAAGAAAAAAATAAATCTTATCTCTACGAATTTGCTTTCAAAAATACGGGTGACTAAGAGTAATAGAACAATAAATAGGTCTGGATTTTAAAAAGCACTATAATTGCTGGAAATCAACATTAAAATAAAAATGACTTGCTTAATTTCAATCTACCAATCAGTTGTATGTTGATCTGTTTACCCCAAGTGACGCCAACTCTTTGAAAGCTTTTGTTTACTCTGACTAGCAAGTCACCATCTCCAGACTCTCTGTGCATTAATGGTAGTTAGGTGAGGTCACTGATGATAAATACGTTACTGAAATAAATAAAAGCATAAGGAAGTATGGAATGTGAAAAGCCTATTCAATCATCAAGGCTGCTTCCCCCACAGACCACATATGGTGCACTCTATCATAAATGCTTTGGCAATCATTTAAATACTCTCTGATCCCTAAAGATTATTGAGCAAAACTGCAGAACATTTATCCCTTCACTATTTAACCCCAGCTTTCTGCTATCTACAGGCACCATTCTTCACCACACCAGCAAGAAGCATTAGAAACTGTTAAGAATATTGGCAATGAGGAACTAAAACACAGATATCATCATGCATTACTTGTGAGAACATTAATGTCTCCCAGTGAAATAGTCCTACTATCTATAATATGAAATATGATTGCATTTAATACACCACTGAGTGGTAAATATTCCCACTTTAGTGTGATTGAATGTCACTTAGGGAACATATACATTTATAGTAAAAGACCTTTTGGACTAATGTAATAAATATGGTGTGAATGCTTCTCACTGGCTTCTTTTTCATGTGCTGTATGTTTTTACTGAACGTTTACATCTATTAAGGTGGTCCAGAGAAAGCTACTTGCATCGTCTTTAATAATGGACCATAACGATAAAGCAACTATTTTATTAAATATTATTAAATAGGTGAATCCATCGGGATTTGAACTATCATACCTGAAATAGAAAGTCTATTTTTTAAACTGCAAGGGATTTTGGAGCTGGCACTAAAATCAATCTTCCTGTCACAATGTCGGCAGCTTTAGAGCCTGCTCTTTCACTAATTCATTTTCGTCATGCAGCCTGGATGTAAGGCAAGAGGTCCACCCTCCATGCAGTCTTCCTCATGTTGTGTTTAATTCCTTCCTTTGTGACATACAGTCCTGCTCTTTTTGGAATCTACAATGTGCTTATTTAACAAGCTTACTGCTTATGTTTATACTGTTCTTATGGCACTTGTACAACGAACAGCACTGATAGATCCAGTTTAATGTGTTTGATCCAAAGTGACATGAAGATTTCAGTGATACACTGATAGTTGAAAGGGAGGGCAAGCAATGCAGGGAATGTTTATAGCAAAGGTTTCATCACTGCCAGTAAAATGTGCTTCATTGTTAGTACAATGAGGGAGTACTGGCAGCCACTTCTGTAGGGAGTGATTCTAAAAGCCCACCAGCATAAGTTAACATGTTGCATAACATAAGCAAAAGTCATGTAGAGATTGTGCCAAAATATGGCCGATGGTGTAAGCGTTATTAATATGCATGGCAGACTTAAACAAAAGAGATCATTTACAGGTACAGTAAACACAGGGACCAAAATATTCAATGGCATTAAACAATCACCTAAGCTTCCAATATGGCAGGCAGGAGGCTCACACTCATTCCGAACCAGAGATCCACTGCTCGCCATATTGATATGGAGAAAAAGTAGACATCCGAGCCCTAAGCCTAAAATAGGCCTATGCATATGCAACCAAGAGGCCTGCTGCTGCTTAAGGCCCCCAGTGCAACACTGTATTGCCCAGAACACAGCCAGTGCCAGCCCACTTGCATTCAGGAAAACCAGGTCTACATGCAGCCTAACCAGGGGTCCTTAAAGCGACCTCTGCAGACTGCTACCAAAAAGGCAACTTTGTTAAAATGTGCTTAGTTGAACGTGGATCCAGTCGTGGCAGGTGTACTCCTTCCTGTTCCACATTAAAACTACAGCAACTACAGGCTACCTCTCGCGCTCTCCTGATCAGCCCCCATCCCATTAGCCCAATGTTCTGCATGCTATCCCTCCTGGTCACCCGATCGAGCCTTTCCGTGTCACCCACCATCTCCCAGTTGCCGCGTTCCCTCCTCCCCTTCCCTCTTTAAAACCTACACACGGGTGACCACTGCAGGCTGAAATTCCAGAGGTCTTCACCAACTAGCTGCCTGGAGATTCCCTAGAATCACCAAAGCTTACCTGAGATTCCCAGTGGTAGTGTGTCACCTTTACCTGCGAAACAGAACAGAAGAAGACATGAGTATTGCCGTGAAGGTTGGGCAGAGTCTTCTGTTAAAACAGTTTGACATGTCAGATGGTAGGAAGAAACTTTTTCCCTTAGCAGAGAGGTCAATAACTAGGGGGCATAGATTTAAGGTAATGGGCAGGAGGTTTAGAGGGGAGTTGAGGAGGAACTTTTTCACCCAGAGGGTGTTTGGAATCTAGAACGCACTGCCTGAAGGGGTGGTAGAGGCAGGAACACTCATGACATTCAAGAAATATTTCGATGAGCATTTGAAACGCCATAACATACAAGGCTACGGGCCAAGTGCGGGGAAATGGGATTAGTTAGGACGGGTGCTTGATGGTCGGCGCAGGCGCGTTGGGCTGAAGGGCCTGTTTCTGTGCTGTAAAACTCTATGACTCTTTGACTCTATGATTGAGGGACAAAATTCCAGAAGTGACAGGTGTAGTGAATTGGAGAATTGTGCTTATGAATGACACACTGAGCTGAATTTTACCATCCCATTGGAAACAGGCTGGGAGGTGGGAGGGTTGGCAAAATGGCGGGGGAGGACATTGGGAGGGGAGCCCGATGTCTTCCTGCCACCATACCATATTGCCAGTGGCAGGAAAGATGTCAGCTTGACTGCCTGCCAGGTGGCCAATTGAGCTACTTAAGTGGCCAATTATGGACTACTTCCCACCTCAGCGGGCATTTTGTCTGGGTCGGGAGGGCCAAGCCACTGCATGGGGTAGACTGCCCAGCAAAGCTAAGTGGCCTCCCAGCAGGCTCCAAGGAGGGGCCCTCTTTCATGGGCACTCCATGGCCCAAGAAGGGGAGCCCACCATGGAAATGGCTGCCCCATGGTAATGGTGTCACCAGTGCTCCATAATCACACCCCCCCCCCCCACAAACCCTGATCGCAGGGTCCTGGCGGCCAGGCCTCAACTTCCCCCAACTACTTCCTCTCTTCGAGGGCACCCTGCCACTGAGACTGCTGAGCTGCAGGCCCTCTGATTGATCTGGCAGCTCTTGGGGAGTGGGCCGCCATCCTTAATTGGACAGCAGCCGTGGTGATGGCCTGTTTATTGGTCAGCGATGGCAATACGACTCCTTGGGTCCCGCCGTCCACTTTTGGTCCCTACGGTAGGAATTGCCGGTTCGCGGCAAAATTCAGCGCACTGTGAGGGAAGATGCATTTTTAAGTAGCAGCATGGGAGAAGGGTTCATGGGTTAAGGGTACTGTCCGAGACCACTGTGATGGTAATGAATGAAGGTGAGCCACCCATATAAATTGTCTCCAAGGAAGGGTCAGGAGGATCGAGTAATTTAATTTGGTTGCTCTGGTGAGGTTGTTAATCTTCTTCCACCACTGCAGAGGAGCTCTGAGCAGTTCAAGGTGATGGCATTGGCTACCATAGTCACCTCCCTCCATAGAGTCGTTCCACATTTTCTACGGACATTCATTTCCCAACCTCCACCCCCCCTCCCCACCACCCCCAACCCCCACCCACATTTCCAAATAGCCTGTCACTCCTGCTTCAGAATTCTAGGAAGATGACATCCAAGTTCAACTCCCTGATGTTTGATATTTATTTCTTCATTCTGGCTGCCATCCTTATCACCCAGGTTGCCTGCTTTCTTTAATGCTGTCATTGCTCCTTCTCTGCCTCATCCAGCTCCATTTCTTTCCCCCCTTTGTCAGCCATCAGGCCCCATTTGGGACTAACTAGTACATCTGCAGCTGTTTCACAAGCCCCACCCCTCCTCTACTCCCCCAGTCCAACCCCCAATTTAGGATGTGGTCAAGGCAGACATGTCTTCACAGGTGGAAGTTCCACTCCCCCTTGCTTCTGACAGTGCAATGAAGATCTCAGAATTTCAGGGCTTTTGCTTTCTCTCAACAGCTCCGCCTTAAAAAAAAATTCATGATTTGAAAATTGTTTTCATATCTGGAGAAGTTCCTCTAATACATCTCTTGTATTTCTGGACAGAAGCAAGATCAACTGAATTACCTGACAGGCTATCTCTAGCCTCCAACTACTCTATCTCCATTGCAATCTTTCCTGCCTCTCTCTGTTTTATCTGTACCACTAATGACAATACTCACTGAGCCTCACTCTCTAGTTCATTCTAATATCCAAAGGCTCCATCCCACACACTCCTCCTTCGAGCAGAACCCGTGTTTTGAAATCAAGCTTCATCACACATTATCTTACTCAAATTAGCTTATTCTTTCCAAGGACCTTAAACCTGTGGAACACCTCACCTCCTTCAGTCTATCCTTTCTTTGAACAGTCTTCAAGTTTTTCAAGCCTTTACTCATTTTCACCAAATCAATACATCCTGATTTACTTTATGGCTCATCAGCTTTCGTGGTTTCTGATGCTGTGGGCCTGAGACCATCATCTTGTTTTTTCAATCAAAAAAAATCCCATAAAATTCTACATTAGCTTAAACAGAACCTTCACAGATGTGCCTCCTAAAGTTCCAGATTTGGCTATATGAGTAAGATGGACACACTCTAGAGAATATGCTCCTGACAGATGTTATTTCAAAGCAGGATATTGACTGCATACATTAAAACACATGGAGTTAGTGCTGCAGCTAAAATTATTTGGTTCCTGCTAAAGAGAAAAATGTATCTGTAATTATTATAGAGACCGAACTCCCCTTGTGACATTAGGGGAGACAAGAGCCAGCTGAAAAGTATCTGGTAGACTGCCACCTTTAGAAAAGAAAAAGTCAAATGGGTCATAGCTGAACCTAGAAAAGCTTACAGACCTCCATGGTAACCAGGGCTGCCAGGCATGGTGAATTAACTTTTATATATCTTTTGGGTATAAAGTGGAAATCCTGTGAGTAAAGTGCTTAAAAGCAGAACAAATCAGAGCGGGAGCTCAACACATGTTTTTTTTTGAAAAGAGCTTAGGGAACTTTAAAGTAAAGAAGGAAGGGGGAATATTGCAGACATATATTGAACTATATATTGCTGTCAGTATCATGGCAGTGGAGAACTTTAAAAGTAAATTGAATGTAAAATAGGATAAAAATAAGGTCAAGAGAAATGTTTTTGTTTTCAACAATACAGTTGCACAACCAAAAATTCTGAACAGCCGTTCTAATAAGAGGATTGTATTTATATTGATAATATAAGCTTCTCTTTTGAATAACATTCCAACTCGTTGAAATTGCAGTGTTGTAACTTCAGCATGTTGTTTTAATGAGAAGTGCAGTTTAAAGAGGAAAGCTATCTGGCAGCTCAGGTTATTCTTTTAAAATTAATGTTAGTTACATGTCATCTCATAACGTTATCGTGATATACCTCTCGGTGCTGAATATTATCAATAACAAAATGTTTAAATAAACCTGGAGAATATATTAATTAAAATATGCCTAACAGTAGTCCCCTGAAAAGAAATAAAGCTTCTCTTGAATTTCTCCTTCAGGCTCCACTTGCTGCTGTAGTCCAGAACCAATGCATCAAATTAACTAAAAAATGTTCAGTTTAACAGAGCAGTCCAAATGCTGTATCCATCAGCAGTAATATCCTCTGTGTCTGCACTAGAACAGATTCATTGGAACAGAGGCTGAGGTACTTCTGAGCATCAACAACACTAGCAAGTCACAGTCTGGGTGGGGTAATCAAAAAGAGGTAGCAAACTTACCAGTACAGCCTTACATCCCTGTCTTTTTTATGACTTATTAGAAAATGTAGCAGATAGTATTCACAATTACATTATGAAAATCTTTAACATTCTTACTGTGTTAGTGACTGTTACTCTGACAATATTGTTTATCAGTAAAAATGATAATGGATGAGGCAATAAGGTTGCTGTCCAACCTTAAATAACACAATTTTTGTTATCAGAAAAGAGTAAAATATAGATAATATGAAATTTGAATGTCCTGGATTCCCTCCTATTTTATGTTCTGTGGCTAGTGATTAGTCTGATGAAGTAACTATTCAGCACTAGATAACATGTATTCATAGGGCGGAATTTTCCAGCACTATGGCAATGGGCTGGTAGTTGGGAGGGCTAGTAATATGGCAAGAGAAGATGGCGAGGGGTGGGGGGGAGGAGCCCAATGTCTTCCTGTTGCCATGGCATATTACCAGCAGCGGGAACGTCAGTGGGCGTGGCCGCCCATCGAGAAACCAATTGAGCCACTTAAGTGCCCAACTAAGGCTACTTCCTGCCCCGTTGCCATTTTGCCCACATCAAGAGGGCCTGCTCCTGCATGGGAAGACAACCAGGTAAACCCTGGCAGATTCCCCGTGGATTCCCCAGGAGGCCCCTCCCGTATGGCCGCTTCAAGGCCCATGGAGGTGCCCCCCCGTTGCAATGATTGCCCCGGCGACTTAGGTGCCACCACTGAAATATGCACCAGCTTGCTCAACAGAACTTAACTCATCTTTGAGGGCCCCTCAGCATTGAGGTGTCCTCTTCTTCATGATGCAGCCTTGGCAGTGGCCACCTCTAATGGTGGTGCGGCCGAGGCTGCCGAGCTGCCAGCCCAATCAGAGGGCCAACAGCTCTAGAAGGCATGCCACCATTCTCAATTAGATGGTGATCCAGCGGCAGCTTCTTAATTGGCCGCCGCCAGTAAAATGCACACCCCGGGTCCTGCCACCCATCAGCGCGGTGTTGGCTCCTGCTTTCCATCCTGGTGGCAGGACTTCTGAACATCTGAGAGAATTCAACCCATATACTTTCTCTCTAGTATGAGGAAATACAAACCAAAGAACAACGTGAACAAAGGTTTTTTTTTTGTTTGAACAACACAGGGTGATAGAATAGAATTGTTTGATATTATGAAAGGATTAGATAAGCTAGATATAAGAAAACTGTTTCCAGTAGTTGAGGGTCAAGAATGAGGGTGTATATATACAAAACGAAATGTAAGAGATTTAGAACAGAGGGCAGGAGGGACATCTTCGCAGAGAGATGTGAGGCTGTGAAATTCACTTCCAAGGTTAGCGGTTAAGGCTAAAACTATGTCAGCATTCAAGATTAGATTGGATAGGTGGATGAAGGAAAAGTTAAAGGGCTATTGGAACTGGATAAACGTGATTAGAACTATTTGCTCGCCGAAAGATACATGCCTACAGGGAGTGGTTAAGCCGAATGGTCTGTTTCTGTGTTCCTCCCATTTTGAGGCCTACCCAGTTTTACCTTCCATTGAGTTCACATGAAAGTGGTGTAAAACAGGCAGTCGTACTGAACCCCTGTGTTGCCTGCCAGACAGGTTGGGTTAAAATGACCCCAATATATATTTTTATGCATTACCTACTTTTTATCTTCAAACACTGTATACCTTTCTGCAGGCAAGCAATGTGTCATCACTGAACCTGAGACTAAGGACAAGGTTCATGATACAATTGTGCAACAGGCCATTAATGAAAACATTAAATTATATTTAGAACCTCGAGCCTTTAGGTGGAATGATAAAGATAAATAAACATAAGAAACATGTCTGAGCAGTTTACTTAAGTTTGTTTTCCAATTGCAGCTTTTTTACTACCACGCCTCCTAAGATCAGCCGCCTCAGTGGTGTCCTGAGATTGAACTTGTGAATGTCCTGGTCTTTATGGCAGAATACCATATCAGGCAGAGACTGCCCTCATTTCCCCATCAATGCTGATAACTGTGGATTATTTTCCAATGATGCTTGGAATTGTCTGGTAATTATTATGTAAAGTCCTGCAGCTCACCCAGCTGCTGCTTGTACTTCTCACAGCAGACTCCATTTTCAATACCTACCATTTGTTATACAAACTCTTACTGTCAGCACTGTTACCATATAGGAACAGCTTTGGCAGCAAATGAATATACATAAATGAGTGCAGAATCCTTCAAAATCTTTTGCAGTTCCACTGATGGTCTAGCTGGCCCTATTGGGTGAAGGCACCACCTGGTGAAGTAGTAAACCGGACAAATGATTGCAGTTGTGATTCTCAGTTTGTGCTGTGTAAGATGATCTCACCCAGGGATGCAGACCAGGCACTGCAGTTGGTCTCAGAAACGTTAGGTTGATGACTATCCAGTGACCCCTGCTGTATGTTTGTGGTGAAAATTGGAACAAATAAGTTAAAAAAAATTAACTGCACCGAAACTTCTGATGTTATTTTATTTAAAATTTCAAATCGACACAAGTCCATTTAGCCATCTGCTGTGTTAAATACATCCACCAATACAAATTCTGACCTTGACCATCAAACCAGGGTAAATGTTAATGGGAAACCTCATACTTTCCTAGCAATTTGTAAGAAACTAACCATAACAGATTTAAACAATGCACTCGATTTGTAAGATAACTTACAAACTAGTAACATAATGGTATGGAGGAACCAATAATGGCACAAAAATGCATCAAATAACTGTACAAAAGGAGTGGTATATTTTACATATTGAATCCATGTTTCTCAGACATGCTGTAATTCTCTTTGTCTGAAAATCATTGAGAAGAATCCATTGAGATTCACATTGCCTTTCTTTCATAATTTGCACTTCTTAAAAATATAAACGGCCTTGAGGACAAAGATTATTTAAATGATCCAAGAAGATAGCTTTAAACTCCTTGAAACTTCCGAAGACAAGCAAAGCCTCTGACATGTACAGTACTTTGACTCTTGGCTTGTGACTTGTAGATTTGCAGAGCTCTAGGACATTGGTTTTGATTTGGTTCTATTAAAAGGTGACTTGCATTGCTAGTAAAATGGCCTACACGTTTGTGAAAGGAAATGTGCTAATAAGAAGGTAAAACCAGAATATTAAACAGATCTGCTGCTAAAAATGTTCTACTTTGTGAAAAGTGTATTTAAAACATAACAATAGTGAAACCCAATACATGACTTGGCTGCAGCAAGGGTCACATCCTCCATAGTGTAAACTTTCTCCAGTAAGCAACATGGCAGCTTTAAAGGAAGGTTTAGAAAGCAGACTTTTCCTGAATGTTTCAAGAATTTAGCCTGCCATGATCTTCCTTAAAGCCAAAGCTCCTCTGGTAACTAAATGGATTGAGACCCCACTCTCTAGAATATGAACCCATTGATCCAAGGTTCAATTCCCAATCTTTGATTAAACAGAGCTTGGGTAGAACATTAAATTTTAGGCTCAGGACAAATAAGAAGGGAGAGGTTCCTCCCGATCACTATTCACTGTCAGCAAGTGTAACTGTGGATGCCAGATTAGTACAGATCTAGGCATGGTTGTGATCATTCTCTGTTCACCACAGCCTGTCAATACTTGCAGATGAAGAATAGTCACTTGGGCATTTTACTGGAGGCTGACAGTATCCATGGAACCATAGACTCAGGAGAGAAGGTGGACAGAAGGGAGAGACAATTGAAGGAAAAAAGAGAGACAATTGAACAAAAAAGTTCTCATGAATTATGGCTAAGACCCTTGAAGTAGCAAAAGCCTCTTTGTTTAAGAAAGTAATAGCAGTGCCAGACTTTACTAATAAAGTCCATATTCAAGTACTTTCATGAATCACCTACCAAATAGAGGAGAGATGGTGAGTCTGCCTTTCCTTGAAAGAAGTTTAAGAGAAAACTAGTTGGGAGTGTCACCCTAGGCCCACCCTCACAGAGTTTCTAATGTTACTGTATAATGAAGTTTTGACAGATATTTCACAAGCAGAACATTTTACTCTCTCAACTCGGAATAAGTTCAGAGAGCAAAATAGAAAAGAAGATGGTCTTTGCAATGGACTGGATGTGAAGTAGAAAGCTTAGTCCAGGATCAAAGAGAATGCCAAGGTTTCACACTACAGGGCACTGCCTGAACAGGCAGCCAAAATATCGAATGGGCAAACATATTTAGGTGCTGGCAAGAACCAAATAGGAAGATTTTGATGTTGAACTACATGAAGTTTTGGCTCCTCCTGGATTTTACATTAGACAAAGCAGTCAACCTGATAATATAGTAACATCTCTGAAATCAATGGTGGTGGCTGCAGTGGCAGAGTTGGGTGGCATCAGCACAAATATGGACCTGCTTATGAATTTATAATAAGTAAGCAAAAGCTACCAAAGGAATGTCAAACCTCGTAGATGGCATCAGTATAATTGTGCAGGAAAATATAGAAGTAGTATAACAGGGAATCTAAACCCAAGGACGATTTTAATGCATGTTTTGGGAACTGGAATTGGTGTGAGACCTAATTGGCATTCCAGGAAGGATGTCACACTTCAGGACATTGTAATGCTTAATAATCTGTTGAGTTAGACTGCCACAGTTAAGTTGATTTGCGTCGAAAATCATATTGCAGTTTTACACTGTGGTAATATAAATATTATTACTTTTCTTTCTCTCTCTCACACCTCCACACATTCTCACCACCCCCCACACACCCCACTGATATACCTGCCTTTGGAGGCAAATAATTTAAGAAGCAGTTAGATGTTGCAATGACAAGATCATGGGTTTCTATACAAGGTGGGCTGAATGGCTTCTTTTGCCTGTTATTATTGTTACTGTAATGACTTATGAGTGTTTCTTCCTTTCAACAGCACATGGTACTGGTATGTCACATGTATCTACATTCCTGTTCAGATTTTAGTCTTTTTTAAAGGGCAACAAGTATCATTCATACATCAAAGAAATTGGTCTGCTTTTATAGGTAAGAAAGATTGTAACAGAAATTTGACAAAATCTATTAATTTCAGGGTTAACTTTCCATCCAAGCTACAACATGTTCAGTCATACTGACCATTTAATTAACAGCTATGGAACTGATCTGTGAGCAAACATGCAGTACATGCAGACACGCCCAATGACTTTTTAAATAATTCCTTATGTTTTGAGGCATTAGAATACAAAGGTTTTATAGTACAATTAGTTTAAAATCTAATTTAAAATCTGTAATCTTCCCTGCTATAAATGTTAATTACAAATGACATATCCAGTAAAGAGACATTATAGAAGTTCCACTGATTTATTTTTATACCCTCAGGGATGTTCCTTTCTAAATGCAGCTACTGTTTCAAATATTCTGAATCCTGGCAACATTACAAAAGTCTACATCAAATTGATGATAAAGTGTTTCTTTAAATGGCTCCAAGATATACCTACACAAAGATATCCAAACTGTATTTGTAGCATGTTATAGTTGTTACTATTATTATGCTATTTGTTATGTAGTTGGAATTGGAATCTTACGTCAGACACCTACAAGAGGAAAAGAAAGAAATAATTGGCCTCTAGATAACTATCAGCATTCTTATTGTAAGATTGCTTGATACATTCCTATCAAATACCTCTGCCATTTTAATAGAGGTACCAAGCTGATTACATTAACTGAGTTACTGCCTCCATTAAAATAGAGACACATTTGATACAAAGTGACAAAAATGTTAAACATTTGTATGGTAATGTTATAGAGTCACTTACAGCACAGAAGGAGGCCATTGAGTCTATGCTGGCTCTCCACAGCTATGCTGTCAGTCCCACTCCCCAGCTCGATCCCTGTAGCCCTGCAAGTCTATTTCTCTCATCCAACTTTTCCTTATCTAAGCCTATCATAATCTTATACACTTCTATCTCCTTTGTTCAAAGGAGAACACAAGAACACAAGAAAACAAGAAATAGGAGCAGGAGTGGACCATATGGCCCATCGAGCCTGCTCCACCATTCAATACATTCAAGGCAATCATGGCTGATCTTAGGCTTCCGCTTTTCCACCAGCTCGTCATATCACTTGATTCTCTGAGAGACCAAAAATCTGTCTATCCCAGTCTTAAATGCATTCAATGATGGAGCATCCACAACCCTCTGGGGTAGAGAATTCCAAAGATTCTCTTTGAGTGAAATAATTTCTCCTCATCTCAGTCCTAAATGATTGGCCCCTTATCCTAAAACTGTGCCCCGTGTTTTAGATTCCCCGACTAGCGGCAACAATCTCTCAGTATCTACCCTATCTAGCCCCTTCAGAATCTTGTATGTTTTAATGAGATCGCCTCTCATTCTTCTAAACTCTGGAGAGTATAGGCCCAATTTATTCAGCCTCTCATCATAGGACAACCCTCTCATCCCAGGGACCAATTTAGTGAACCTTTGCTGTACTGCTTCCAATGCAACCCCAGCTTTTCCAATCTAACCTTGTAACTAAAATCCCCCACCCCTAGACCATTCTGGTAAATCTCCCCTGCACCCTCTCAAGGACACTCACATCCTTCCTGAAGTGCAGTGACCAGAAATGGATGCAATACTGCAGTTTGGGCCTAATCTTAGCTTCATAAAGCTGCAAATTTGTAGCTTAATAATTAATACTTGTTTACTTTTTTTAAGTTCAGTGACATGTTTCAGAGGCAAACAGATACAAATCTGAGGATGTCACACTCCAGATACAAGTCTGAGATTGGAACATGTTTGGAATGTTTGGACTCATCAAACCAAGTTATACTATCAATTACCAAACTGAAGATTAACGCTGACGGGGAACCAAATGTTTTACCAACTGTTTTAACAACACTTTCTTTGTCAGCTTTTAGACTGCATTGGGTGTAAAGCTATAGTCTGAAAGACTGGCTGCTGAAGGTGTTCTCATATCTCTCTTGCCTGAATTTAATTCATACACAAATTGTGCTACACAGTTTGCATTGATGTGAAGCTAAACTACTTCCTATTATTACAATTGTGTAATATAACTGGCCTGCAATGGAACTATTTGTATTGTATAGGCCATCTTTACTGTAAAACAAGTACCAAGCAATGACCATCTCCAACAAGAGAGAATCTAACCATCTCCCCTTGACATTCAATGGCATTACCATCGTTGAATCCCCCACTATCAACATCCTAGGGGCTACCATTGATCAGAAACTGAACTGGAGTAGCCATATAAATAGAGTGGCTACAAGAGCTGGTCAGAGGCTAGGAATCCTATGGCGAGTAACTCACCTCCTGACTCCCCAAAGCCTGTCCACCATCTACAAGGCACAAGTCAGGAGTGTGATGGAATACTCTCCACTTGCCTGGATGGGTGCAGCTCCAACAACATTCAAGAAGCTCGACACCATCCAGGACAAAGCAGCCCGCTTGATTGGCACATCATCCACAAACATTCACTCCCTCCACCACCGACGCACAGTGGCAGCAGTGTGTACCATCAAGATACACTGCAGCAATGCACCAAGGCTCCTTAGACTGCACCTTCCAAACCCGCAACCTCTACCACCTCGAAGGATAAGATCAGCAGATGCATGGGAACATCACCACCTGCAAGTTCCTATCCAAGTCACACACCATCCTGACTTGGAACTATATTGCCGTTCCTTCATTGTCACCGGGTCTAAATCCTGGAACTCCCTTCCTAACAGCACGGTGGGTGTACCTACCCCACATGGACGGCAGCGGTTCAAGAAGGCAGCTCACCACCACCTTCTCAAGGGCAATTAGGGATGGGCAATAAATTCTGGCATAGCCAGTGACGCCCATTTCCCATGAATGAATTAAAAAAAAGCACAGAACTCAATAAGTCATTTTTGTTTCTCACTAGTTATCTCCCCATCGCACCCGAAAGCACTCACTTTTAACTGTCATAAGGTTCCAAGAGAGCTGTGCGAAATCTGGTCGGTCACAAAAGTAGCAATTAATCACTTGTGAGACTTGATAATGAATGAAGATCATTCAACTGCTGGGACTTTATAGCAGAGTGCAAATCTGTCCTATGCTCACATCCACGCACTTTTAGCAGGGTGTGCAGTACAACAATTTCAAACAAGAACCCTAGCTGATTTCCTGTTCCAGGCATGTTGAGGCTAATTGTCACAATCCTACCAACTCCCAGCTGAGATCAGTTAACTGAGTACAGACCTGATGGCAGACTTGAGACCTTCCTTGTACATAAGGCTTATCTGTTCACTTAATAAACTCACTGAGCCATCAGTAGAACTGCTAACTTGCATACTCATGGAAATTAATATTGGTTTTAATTCCCACCAGTAAAATTACTCTCATTCTTCAATTAGGTTACATAGCATTACATAGAATTTACTGCACAGATCAAGGCTATTCAGCCCAACTTGTCTATGCCAGTATTTATGCTTCATATGAGCACTTCCCACACTACTTCACATAACTGTATTAGTATATCCTTCTATTCCTTTCTCCTTCATGTAGATTAGATTAGAGATACAGCACTGAAACAGGCCCTTCGGCCCACCGAGTCTGCGCCGAACATCAACCACCCATTTATACTAATCCTACACTAATCCCATATTCCTACCAAACATCCCCACCTGTCCCTATATTTCCCTACCACCTACCTATACTAGTGATAATTTATAATGGCCAATTTACCTATCAACCTGCAAGTCTTTTGGCTTGTGGGAGGAAACCGGAGCACCCGGAGAAAACCCACGCAGACACAGGGAGAACTTGCAAACTCCACAAAGGCAGTACCCGGAATCGAACCCGGGTCCCTGGAGCTGTGAGGCTGCGGTGCTAACCACTGCGCCACTGTGCCGCCCACAATATATGATTATTGCCATTATTGATGCTGGCCAACCCATCAGAAAATGGAGCAAAGAAACTAGTACACTTTTGCATCAAAGATACTATTCAGCAGCAGCAATAATTAGATCAGGAAAACCTATTATTTTAGTTGGTAGCGTTGTTTAATTAGGAGAGACACCCTTCCTTTTGGGAAAAAAGGATCTTAATCTCATTTTAGACTTCAAAGCCAAGAATGGATATAACTGGGGGTCTGCAAAGATTCCTCAGTGCATCTCTGTCTTAATAGGCAGCTAACAAAGGTAGGACGAGTGGAACAGTTCATCAATATTCAGTGTAACATAAACTTTGCATCACAAACATTAGGACAAAGTAAAAAGGGTTATTTGAGAATACCTGCAACTTTGAGACATTCTATCATTTGCTATCAGAATCTGTAAGCAAGCGAAACACTAACTTAAATTAACTACAGAAGATAAATTATGATGTGTGTGAACGTGCGTGTGCAAGGAAGAGGGCCTTCCCAGTGGATGTTTGCTCTAGCTGTTGTATTTTCCCCTAATGCAAGAGCATGCGGCATGGCCCAGCGACATGCTGGCCGTTTGGTCTCTGGGGCCATGATCTCAGTGACATTTGGTCGCCAGCAACCCCTTAGCCCTCTCTGAGCTTCCAAGCACGGATTGGAGGTCTCCACGGAGTACTCAGACACTTGCCAACTACTTGCAGCTAACAAGGTCACCTGCAGCAATACACCGTCTGAGAGGAGTAGACAATCTGCTGACTACTGTCGGTTTCCTAAGAGCAGGACTCCTGGCTGGAGATGGACTTATGGGGTCTAGAGGCATTGGGGGTGGGGGTGGTACTCAACTGCTTTGGGAGACCCTATGTCCTTGAGCCAGCTCCTCCAGGGAAGGAAAAGTGTGTCGTCCACCCCCAAAGGTAATCTCTAACGCCCAGAGAGGAGCCTGGTTCATTTAGGACCCTGCCATCACTGATTGATGGAGCCACCAAGGCTGGACTGTTCCCAGCACCATATGGTGTGGGGTGGGAAACTCTCCTGACAACTTTGAGTTAAAAATTCAGAGTTTTCATACTTCGAGAAATAAAAAATCCAACTTAACAGCACATAATTGGAAAATCTACACATCATTTAACACTATTAACAAAATGTGTCTTTTACATTTTATATACATGTGTACATGATGGTTCTAACATTTAGAGGGATATTGACTTGATTAACAAAGAAGTTGAACTGATGTGCGCAGACGCAACATAATAACCTGAATAGTAAATTCAAACGAAAGCTTGCATTCATATATTGCCTTTAATGTTAAGAAAAACATCCCAAGGGATTTCACAATTGGAAGTTGGCAGGGAAAAGGATGCGAGCCATGACCAAAACCTGGCCAAATAGATAGTTTTTGAGAAGACTTTTAAAGCAAAGACTTGTTGCATGTGGACACGGACTGCTTCAATATCTGAGGAGTTGTGAATGCTACTGAATACTGTGCAATCAGCAAACATCCTCACTTTTTACCTTGTGTCGGAGGACAGTTCACCCATAAAGCTGCTGAAGATAGTTGAGCCGAGGACAGGACCCTGAGGAACTTCTGCAGCAATGTCCTGGGGCTGAGATAATCGGCCTCCAACAACCATCTCACTTTGTACTCGGTGTGACTCTAACCAATGGAGTTTTCCCCCAATTCCCACTGACTTCAATTTTGCTAGGGCTCCTTGATACTACACTTGGTCAAATTTGTTTAAGACAAAATTATGTGCGACCACCTTGATTGAATTCTTTGATGAATTAACAGAAGTACTGCAATAGATATTTTACATATGGCCTTTGAAAAGACATTTTACAAAGCGCCACCTAACAGACTTATTTGGAAAATAGAAGCACATGGGATTAAAGCGTCAATGGAAACATGGGTACTTAATTTCGCTGAGAAATAGGAGCCAGAGTGCAATGATGAACGGATGTTTTTCTGACTGGGGAAAGGATGCCATTGGGTCTCCTGGGGCTCGGTATTGGGACCTATGCTTTTCTTGTTATATATAAGTGACCTGTACTTGGGTATGGCCTACTCTGTGCGATTCGATAATTCCAAAGGAGTGGAGTGTATGGCTGCCACTTTCATCTTTATCTATTCCCACAGTGTGGTGTACAGTGATAACAGAGACAAAGTATTCCCATAGTCAGACCATTAGCAACAATTCAAAAAAATGTGACTGAAAGAAGTTGAAGAGGAGGGACAGTCTGGGGGTCAGGGGTATTGGGGTGGTGCAATGCAGGGGGTTACAAAAATATTGTTCACCCAAATATGGTGAGTACAAAAATTTGCTGTTATGATCTTCATTGTCCAATTTACTGAGCAAGCTATGAATCAAACTATCACCCATCAGTACAACAATGCCAATGCTCGAAAAAACAACCTCACCTATCACATTAATGGCGAGGAAAACTGTTCATGAATTGTTTAAGTTGTATATATGTATTATAATTTGCATATTTTAAACAATATTTGGGTATTAAAGGGGTTTAAATATTAAACCAGCATGCTAATAGGAGTACACAGACAGCCGGTCGATCTGGAAGAGTAAGTGGGTACAATAAGTGAGGTTTGGGATGCTGAGCCTTAAGGCATGTTTTCTGAGAATACTTTGGCCTACTGCAACAAAACTCCAACTTATCACTCCAGCTGCATAATTTCTGATTCCACGCCCCAGAGCAAATCACCCTCACAGCCAGCCAGTTTCCTGCCCTGCTATACTGCCCTATTGGATGTTTGTTCTCTTTCAAACAAACTTTTCCCCATCCACAAGAAGTACACTATCATGCTGAAAGTGACCTAAATCTGGCTCACTGTTTACTACTTTCCATTGCTTGAAGTTGCAGCATTTCACTTCACATTTGAATGCATTTTCCATATCTGGATAGTCATGCCAGCCACGTGCACTTATTTTCTCTTTTGTGGTTTTTGCGACATATTCAATCACTAATCCCAAGACGGTCCTAGTCTACTGTATTACAGGAACTATAGACGTTTCCCTAAAAACTCTCTCCTTTCTGATCCATCCCATGCTCTGTACGGAAACACTCCTCAACGTCTGTGACTTCAATCTCCAGAATAATTCATCCACTTATGTCGCCATTATTTTTCTTGCTCTGTTCACCTTCCTTAACCTCACCCTCTACCTCAGCACAAAGCACTTGGCTTACCCAGGTCTCAATTTCAAACAGAACTCTCTGACCAATTCTCAACTGTCTTTTCCTACACTATCTACTCCAAACCTCTCCACTTTATCTTTCTACCCTTGAATTTAAAAAAAAACACTCTCCCAACTAGTACCCGCTCAAACAACAACTTCCTCCTCCTCTGGCTTGACATCCAAGGTGCTCCTCAACATCTTGTCTCCTTTAACATCATTGTCCCCCTCAGATCACAGATAGATTTGCAACCCCACTATGCACCGAACAGTCACTTCAGTGGCTTCAAATCTACAGGCAGCCAGCTTGAATGCACATCAGCAAATAGCCAGGTGGTACAGTTACTCCCTTTCCACAACCAAATCTGCCTTCAACTCTTATTATCCTGGAGAAAAGAAACTCCAAAGTGAGCAAGGTAGGGAAACCAAAGCCAGATCTCCCTGGATGTTGAAAGAGATAGAGAGTAGGATGAAGCAGAAGAAGGGTGTGTACAACCGCTGTCAAGTTGATCATACAAGTAAGAGCCAGGCTGAATATCGAAAGCTCAGAGGAGAAATGAGGAAGGAAATCAGAGAGACAAAGGAGGGGAGGGGTCAATTAGGTACCAAAAGGGGGATCTAAGCATGGAGGTAGAGTACATAGCTGAGGTACCAAATATGCACTTTGCGTCTGTCTTTACCAAGGAAGAAGATGCTGCCGAAGTCATAGTAAAAGTGGTAGTTGAGACACTGGATTGGCTAAGAATTGTGTCATGCTAGGCCCCCCACCTGCCAAGAATGAGGCACATTCATTTTGTCATGAACACTGATTTTAAACTGTTACTGGAGTTAAGAAAGGACTTGTTAAATAGATCAGCTGAGGCTGGAAAAAACACTTGCATATTAACATACATATCTAGCTTCCTTTTAAATGCATCTATACTATTCATCTCAACTATTCCATGTGGTGGCAGTTCACATTCTCACTGCTCTGAGTAATGAAATTTCTCCTGAATTCCTTATTGGATTTCTTAGTGACTATCTTATGTTTATGGCCCCAAGTTTTGGACTTTTCTGGAAGTGGAAACAGCTACTCTACATACAACTATATAATCTCTCTATATATAAGTACTGCACTAGAGTGTCAGTGGTTTAGTTGATAGCACTCTTGTCTCTGAGTTAGAAGATGATGGGTTCATAATCTCACTCTAGGGCTTTATAGACAACAATCAAGGCTGACACTCTGGTGCAGTACTGAGGGTGTTCTCTACTGTTAGAGGTGTTGTCATTTGAATGAGATGTTAAACCAAGGCCCTGACTGTCCTCTCAGGTGGATGTGAAAGATGCCATAGCACTATTTTGAAGAGCAGGGGAGTTATCCCTGGTGTCCTGGCCAATATTTGTCCTTCAATTAACATCATAAAAACAGATTATCTAGTCATTATCACATTGCTGTTTGTTGGAGTTTGCTGTGTGCAAATTGGCTGCCATGTTTCCTACGTTACAACAGTGACATAAATGCAAGTCTTTCTGTTTTTCTTCATTTTAAACACCCCTATCAGATTATCACTCAGTCTTTTCTTTTCTTGAGAAAAGAGCCCCGTTCAATCTTTTATCATAGTTGTACCGCCTCTGTTCTAGTATTGTTCAGGTAAATCTTTTGTTGCACTTTCTCCAGTGCTTCTATATCCTTTTTGTAATATTGACACTGGAACTGTGCACAGTATTCTAAATGTGGTCGAACCAAGATTCTATACAAGGTTAACATAACATGTCCGCTTTTGAGTTCTGTTCCTCTAGAAATAAACCCCAGTATTTGGTTTGTGTTTTGAAATGTTTTATTGGCTAAGCATGTGAAGTACTCTTCAGCATTAATTAGACATTCCAAATTGGAAGAAAAAGAAATCCTGGAGAAAGAGCAAAAATGGGGGTTTCCCTAGGGTTTTTTTGCAATCTTTCACAAAAGTTACAATTGTCATGAAGACTCCCATCTGCCAAGAATGAGGCATATTAATTTCATCATATGAACATTAATTTTAAACTGTTGCTGGAGTGAAGAAATGACCTGTTTAAAGAGATCACCAGACATTTGGCTGGAGGACATTTGCATACTAAGAGACAGTCGCTGAGGAAAAGACAATGGGAATGCTCACTGATTCAATTAACAGAGATTGGTCTGGGCAATGGTGATCCATATCTTGTCAGTATGAGAGACAGCAATACACAGCCCCGCCCCAACGCCGCCCCCCCGACCCCCACCGCCACACCCCCCCCCCCCACCGAGAACTTTGAAATCCACAAACCACAGGAGTGGTTGTTCCCAAATAAGGTGTTAGTCACATGACAAACCTGATGACCAACTTGGAGTTTTGAATTGTGCTCACAGGACAGTTTGAAGACAGACTGCAGATTGCAACTAAACCTAGAACAAGAGAGCCTCTCTCCTGGCTGGCTCTCTCTCACTTTCTCACAAACCTCCAGACCCACCAAAATCACTTAAATCTCAAGAGAGAAAAGACTCCTGCATTGAAACAAGTTAAAACATGCATTGGGCCCCAATGAATGGCAAGACTTACCGGCAACCAAAGACTCCACATCAAACTCTAAGGACCGTAATTACAACCCAGCTATTGCCTCAAAATTTTCCCCTTTATTCTTTCTACTTTTTCTGTCTCTATCTGCGTGTGTGTTTATCGTGTATGCATGCTAGCGTGGTCATGTCATGTATTCGTAGTCGATAACCAAATTAGAGTTTAAGATTAATAAACTTCCACCTTTCTTGTTTAAATCTAAGAAAACCTGTCTGATTTGATTTCTTTGCCTTGCAATTGGAAGGCAGTGAACAAGGATTCACTGAGATGGAACTAAAAACACGGTGTTTAAAATTAAACCCTGTTAACGGTTAAACCAGGCAAAGACTGAGAGGGAACCCCATGACCCCTTTCTCAGCTGGTCGTAACACAATGTATGATTAGGAGAACTCTCACAAAAATAGCAGCCAAAAACTCAAATGGTGGAAATCTTAAAAGCAAAATAGAAAATGCTAGAAATATGCAAAAGCTCATTTGGCATCAGAAAAGAAGAAAAGACAGGTCAACATTTCTAATACAACCCTTCAAGAGAAACTAAAGACTGTAAGACAAGAAGTGCTCCAACCAGAACTCATCCATCAAAACCATCTTCCACCTGGCTGAGATTGTTCTCATTCTAAACAACTGGTTATTTAACTCAAATTATTTTCTCTATCTTCAAGGTATCACAATGAAAACCTTCATTGGTCATATGAGCATAAAAATTAGGAACAGGAGTAGGCCACTCGGCCCTTGAGCTTGCTCTACCATTCAACAAGATCATATCTAATCTGATTGTAACCTCAACTCCACATTCCCGCCCACCCCCAATAACCTTTCACCCCCTTGCTTATCAAGAGTCTATCTACCTCTTCCTTAAAAATATTCAAACGCTCTGCTTTCACAGCCTTTTGAGGAAGAGCGTTCCAAAGACTCACGACCCTCTGAGAGAAAAAATTTCTCCTCATCTCTGTCTTAAATGGACAACGCCTTATTTTTAAACAGTGACTCCTAGTTCTAGATTTTCGCACAAGAGGAGACATGCTTTCCACATCCACCCTGTCGAGACCCCTCAGGATCTTATATATTTCAATCAGGTCGCCTCTTATTCTTCTAAACCCCAGTGGATACAAGTCTAGCCTGTCCAACCTTTCCTCAAAAGACAACCCACCCATTCCAGGTATTAGTCTAGTAAGCCTTTTCTGAACTACTTCCAACATATTTACATCCTTCCTTAGATAAGGAGACCAATACTGTACACATTACTCCAGTTGTGGTCTCATCAATGCCCTGTATAACTGAAGCATAACCTCCCTACTTTTGTATTCAATTCCCCTCGTAATAAAGGTTAACATTCTATTAGCTTTCCTAATTACTTGTTGTACCTGCATACTAGCCTTTTGCAATTCATGCACTAGGACACTCAGGTCCCTCTGCATCTCAGAGCTCTGCAATCTCTCACCATTTAGATAATATGCTTCTTTTTTGTTCTTCCTATCAAAATGGACAATTTCACATTTTCCCACATTATGCTCCATTTGCCAGATCTTTGCCCACTCACTTAACCTATCTATATCCCTTTGTAGCCTCCTTTTGTCCTCTTCACAACTTACTTTCCTACCTATCATCAGCAAATTTAGCAACCATACCTTCGGTCCCTTCATCTAAGTCATTTATATAAACTGGAAAAAGTTGAGGTCCCAGCACTGAACCCTGTGGCACATCACTTGTTACATCTTGCCAACCAAAAAATGACCCATTTATGCCTACTCTCTGTTTCCTGTTAGCTAACCAATCTTCTATCCATGCCAATATGTTAGCTCCTACACTATGAGCTTCTATTTTCCGCAATAATCTTTGATGTTGCACCTTATCAAATGCCTTCTGGAAATCTAAGTACAGTACATCTACTGGTTCCCCTTTATCCACAGCATGTGTTTTAATTCTTCAAAGAGCTCCAATAAATTGGTTAAACATGATTTTTCTTTCACAAAAGCATGTTGACTCTGTCTGATTACCTTGAATTTTTCCAAGTGCATTGATATAACGTCTATCTATGGTCCTATCTATGTCTATCTTTCATAGGAAATATGGAACATTCTTTGTTGCAAAGCAAACTAAAATTCAACTATCTGAATCAGAAATATCTGCGATTAATTATCTTTCTGGACTTCATCTGACCACAGTAATTTGTTTATACAGTTAGGGATTCATTGTTGACCCGATACACGAGTCCATACATGATGTGGATATGGATACAATACTTGATCTGATAATTCAAACTACGATCTAATCTGGAACACATCAAAAACAGTATCAGGAGGAGGCCCAAACTGTAAGATTGTAGTGTGCTATTGTCTCTCATTGAACTTTCAACCCTAGTATTCCACTGAGACATGACATAGACACAAACTTCTGTTTTGCCAATTCTGGCCTCTTGAACATCCATGATTTTAATCATTCCACCATTGGTGGCCTTGCCTTCAACTGCCAAGGCACTAAGCTTTGGAATTCCTTTCCTGAACCTCTCCACCTCTCTGTTATACTCCAGAAAGCCAGTTGGTGAAAGATAGTACTGGAGCCAAGTTTTACTCAGTGTAACATTTATTTACAGAATAAAACATTACAAGGATACACCTCCTAACTCAACCACATTACTGTTTCAGTGCGTGTCTCTTTATATCTGCTCTCAAATGAAACCTTGATTAATGAATGCAGGGTTCCAAACCCACCCTCATTTCTGGCTACTTAAATTTAATGTAAATGTCCGAGCTCGCTGCAAAAACAAATAAGAGCAGGGTATTACCTACCAACCTTTGCAGGCACCAAGGACTCTCGGCTCGGTGGCACCAGCTTTCTAAGGATGGGGACTTGAAGGCATGTGAATGCTACATGTCGAACTGAAGATTGGAAACGTCTGGTAGGATCACGGTGAATTTCATTAAAATGTTTGCAAATGTTTGTGAACTGTGAAGAGGATATTGTAGAACTACAAAAGGATATAGACAATTTGGTGGAATGGACAGACAGGTGGCAGATGAAGTTCAATGCAGAGTAATGTGAAGTGATTCATTTTGGTAGGAAGAACATGGACAGACAAAATAGAATGAAGGGTACAATTCTAAAGGGGGTGCAGGAGCAGAGGAACCCAGGTGTATATGGGCATATGTCATTGAAGGTGGCAGGACAGGTTGAGAGCGCAGTTAATAAAGCATACAGTATCCTGGGCTTTATCAAATAGGGGCATAGAGTACAAGAGCAAGTAAGTTATGTTGAACTTATATAAGACACTAGTTCGGCCTCAGCTGGGAGTATTGTGTCCAGTTCTGGGCGCCTCACTTTAGGAAAGACCCGAGGGCACTGGAGAGAGTACAGAAAAGATTCACAAGAATAGTTCCAGGGATGAGGAACTTTAGTTATGAAGATAGATCGGGGAAGTTAGGAATGTTTTCCTTGGAGAAGAGAAGGCTGAGAGGAGATTTGATAGTGGTATTCAAAATCATAATGGATCTGGACAGAGTGGATAGAGAGAAACTGCTCCCACTTGTGAAAGGATTGAGAACGAGAGGGCACAGATTTAAAGTATTTTCTTATAGAAGCAAAAGTGACACGATGAAAAACTTTTTTGTGCAGAGAGTGATTAAAGTCTGGAATGCACTGCCTGAGAGAGTTGTGGAGGCAGGTTCAATTGAAGCAGTCAAAAGGGAATTAGACTGTTATATGAAGAGGAAGAATGTGCAGGGTTACGGGGAGAAGGTGGGGGAATGGAACTGAGTGAATTGCTCTTTCGGAAAGCCGATGCAGACACGATGGGCCGAATGGCCTCCTTCTGCACTGTAACAATTCTGTGATTCTGCAAAAGGTAATTTCAATATTTAAAGCATAGTCCCGCCGCAGAACAGCGGAGGTGCCACCAAGGAGCTTCCCCGGAGACAGGTTGATCAGAACCGGCAATCCTGGTGTTGGGTGCCGTGGTGGGCCGCTACCACTCTGATTGCCTGATGGCACCCTCCCTCCCTCCCCCCGATGTCAGACTATGAACAAAATCCAACCCATAATTTTGAAAATTTCTATTAAACTTGCGCTAACCTTCTCTGCTCTTTAAGGCCTTGCTATTCTCTCTAGAGTGCGCTGCCAGAATTGGATAGCTGACGCCTAGGTTTAGCATAACATCTTTACTCTTTACCTCTATTTATGTTTTATTAAACAGGCCTGTCAACTTGTCCTGCTAGATTCAAAGATTTGTTTACATACACTCCCAGGTTTCTGTGTTTCTGCAACCCTTTTAAAATTGTACCATTTAGTTTGCATTGCTTCTCCCCATTCTTCTTTCCAAAATGCATCACTTGATACTTCTCTGACATTCAATTTCATCTGCCATGTGTCTGCCAATTTCCCTAGTTTGCCTATGCCCTCCTGAAGTCTGCTTACGTTCCCTTCATTGTTTATGACATTTCCAAGTTATGTGTCAACTGCAAACTTAGAAACTTTGCCTCCCAAAGTGGGTGAGGAAGTGGGTCATGGTGTGGGTGCACAAGTGCCACCTCCCTAACAAAGGCAAAGGCTTTGGAGTCCTGGGACTCAGTGCTCATGGGTACTTGCCTGAACCAAGCAGCGTTTAAGGGACATGGTAGCTTTTTGTGCATACTGTAAAGTTAATCTATGAGAATTGCAGCCAGCAGCAAGCCAGAAACTCTTAACTTCTGCTTGCCTTGGCAGATCCTGGCAATAGCTGCACCATATAACTTTCAATCTAACTTACCCTGAGTGCTTGGTGAATGTAAAATCTGAAAAGATGGAGCTGCAGTACTAATGGCCCCAAAATAACTTGTTAAAATTGGGTCACTCGGAGAGAGGATTTTGGGATGGCTAAAATGTCTGAAGGAATTTGAGGTGATCAATTTTAGGGCAGAAAACCGTCAGGAATGGTTTTCTTTTTGCTGACAAAATAACATTACTTGCTAAGATTGAGCATTGAATTGATCCTGAAAATGGGCTGGAAATTCTTCCCTCTGATTTATTGATTTACTTCATCTCTCTACTACTCTTTTCAACCAAAACGTTTGGCACAATGGTAGCATTCTTAACTGACCACAGCAACAGGTTGTGAGTTCAAACACCACTACATCTTAGAGCATGTAATCTAGCTTGATACTTCAGTGCTAAATTGTAAAATTTGTGTCTTTCTGCAATGCTAAAATTGAAGCCCCATCTGCTCAGTTAAATATAAAAGTTTCAGTGGCACCATTTGAGGAAGAATTATCCTGTTGTCTGGCCAACATGGCATACTCTGCCAAGCAAAGCAGATCAGATAGTCACTCATTTATTTAGTGAGCCTATATGCAAATCAGTTGTTATGTTTGCCTACAAAATAACTGACTGCATTTCACAAATAATCCATTATTTATGAAGCGTGCTTTGGGAGGATAAGGTGTTACAGAAATCCATGCTCTTTGTTTGCTGGTGGGGAGCAGTAGTGAGCTTGACTCTTCCCCATGGTTTCTAAATGCCAAAATGATTTTAAAGGAATGACTGGGACACATCTTGCTAGGAAGCTGTGGAATCAGTGTATCAATTCAATGCAAAGGTAGCAGTGAAAGTTATAGTATCAAGTGAACAGTGATTGGATTGAAGCATCTCTTCGCCTGCTGCTCAGAGCCCACTGAACACTGCATTGATTGCTGGAGCTGTGCCAGTGACTTTAATTGAATAGGGGGTGGAACAAGTTGGTGCTCTTATTACACCGTACTGTTTAGATTTGGCAGAGTATTAAAAAAAACCCATTTCCAGGAAATTAGCCCAGGAGGTACATTCCGAAAAAAGAACTAAAGAAATGGAAAATGAGTGAAGTATGTATTTGTGAGGCTGGAATTATGTTGCATTCTTGGTGCAAGATCAGTAGTCCAGAAACACGTCAGAAAGACATCGATGATACTGCAGCCTGTGAATTACACTTTGCCCATCAGATAACTGCTCTGCACACAACAGTGCAAGGGTCTTTTCCACTCCTGTCTATTTTTTTTTAATATTTTGTGGTTAGACCAGGCTAAAGCTGCCTCCTCGAATGGCTGGACTTTGGTGCTTGGCTCAGTTACATCTAAAGTGAACATGGGAGGCAAAGTAAAAATGAAGAGAGTAGAACCAATAATATTTTATGGAGACTTGCTTGTCTGTTGAAAATATAGTGTTCATTTTAATTTGCAGGAGGTTCTACTTTCTCAAAACATTAAAAATGATGCAGAAAGTGCTCAAGGCATGTCAACTGGAATTAAAATTTCACTCAAGCACTGTTTCAATACAATGTTAACACTGCATGGCACTGTACCCCACATGATGTCACACCCAAGCCTTGTGAGTTGGATTACCATAGAACTTGCCGTGTGCTCTGGAGTCGGATTAAGACTTAACTCTGATGCCACTTTCACATTAAAACCATTTCATATCAATGCAAAAAAGGAAGTACAACAGCAAGCTAAGTGATTGATATGTTCACCGGTAATCTCCGACAGAATGGAGATTGTTAAATATTGGGATGAACTTGTAAAGAAAGACAGACACCAAGATGGCTCGATTACATTTTTAATGAGGTCCTCATGTTCTGAGCGCCCCTCCCAAGTCACATACGTGGGACATGTGAAATGTTGTAGAAGTTTGTGGTACTAAGAGATACTTAGTTGAAATTGGTGGAAAAGTGAGATGTGTTCACACAGATCACATGATCCCAGTTAGGGATGATCCAAAACCTGACCATGACCTACTTGACAGCTAGGTTATGCCAGAGTATAAACTAGTTCAGACTCCAGTTTCTGAAGTATCAGTTTCAGAAAAAGAAACAAGATCTTCTGTCAGTCCGGAGCTGAAATCAAGCAGTCCAAAACCTGACTCTACACCAAAAACTGTGAGAAGATCAAGAAGACTTCATAAACCAGCTTTTAGATTTGATTTATAAATAACATTTAAAGAAAGAGTCAGTTGTTATTTTGCCAAGTGTGCATATTCTAAAAGATATGTTTGTTTTTGAAGTTGTATAGTTAGTGCAGCTGTAAATAGTATTTTTTTTTAAAGATGGAAGCTGTGTAATGTATTCCTATGTTATGTGTATGTCCAGTGCTTGACCTCATGCACCTCTTTCGTTTGTGTCATTGTTACGACCAGGTGAGAGGGGGTCGAGGGGTTCCCTCTCAGCCTTTGCCTGGTTTAATAGTAACAAGGTTTAATTTTAAAAAAAACATATTTTAGCTCCCCGTGAGTTTTTTTTTTATTCACTCCTGACCTCATTACAGCCTTGGTTCAAACATGGACAAAAGAGCTGAACTCAAGAGGTGAGGTGAGAGTGACTGCCCTTGATATCAAGGCAGTATTTGACCGAGTATGGCATCAAGGAGCCCTAGCAAAACTGGAGTCAATGGGAATCAGGGGGAAAACTCTCTGCTGGCTGGAATTATACTTGGCGCAAAGGAAGATGGTTGTGGTTGTTGGAGGTCAATCATCTGAGCTCCAGGACATCTGATTCTGGAGCACACGGCAAGTTATATGGTAATCCAACTCGCAAGGCTTGAGTGTGATATCATGTGGGGTACTTTGCCGTGCAGTGTTAAAATTGGACTCAAACTGTGCTTGAGTGAAATTTTAATTCCAGTTTCACATCCCTTGGGCACTTTCTGCATCATTTTTAATGTTTTGAGAAAGCAGATCCTCCTGCAAATTAAAGTGAACATTATATTTTTGAGAGCGTTATTTCTAGGAATGATGTTGGTGGGGGAAATTAACAATATGGCTTTTCCAACTGTGCTGCTGGAGAGGGACAAGTATGTCTCCATAAAATATCATAGTTTCCATTCACCTCATTTTTATTTTGTCTCCCATGTTCACTTTCGATGTCATGCACCAAAGTCCAGCCATTCGAGGAGGCAGCTTTAGCCTGGTCTAACCATAAAATATTTAAAAAATATACAGGAGTGAAACAGACCCCTGCACTGGTGTGTGCAGAGCAGTTATCTAATGGGCAAAGTGTGATTCACAGGCTGCAGTATCATAGAGGTCTTTCTGACGTGTTTCTGGACTACTGATCTTGCAGCAAGAATGTAACATAATTCCAGCCTGCCAAATACATACTTCACTCATTTTCCATTTCTTTAGTTCTTTTTTCGGAATGTACCTCCTGGGCTAATTTCCTGGAAATGGTTTTTTTTTTAATACTCTGCCAAATCCAAACAGTACGGTGTAATAAGAGCACCAACTTGTTCCACCCCCTAGTCAATTAAAGTAACTGGCACAGCTCCAGCAATCAATGCAGTGTTCAGTGGGCTCTGAGCAGGAGGCCAAGAGATGCTTCAATCCAATCACTGGAGACTCAATACTATAACTTCACTGTTACCTTTGCATTGAATTGATACACTGATTCCACAGCTTCCTCGTGAGATGTGTCCCAGTCATTCCTGTAAACTCATTTCTGCATATAGAAACCATGGGGAAGAGTCAAGCTCACTACTGCTCCCCACCATCAAACAAAGAGTGTGGATTTCTATAACACCTTTTCCTCCCAAAGCACGCTTCATAAGTAATGGATATTATTTGAATGCAGTCACTGTTATTTAGTAGGCAAACATAACAAGTGATTTCCACATAAGGCTCACTAAATGAATATCTGATCTGTATGCCATGCTGGCCAGTCAACAGGATAATTCATCTTCAAATGGTGCCACTGTATCTTTCACATTCACCTGAGCAGATTGGGTCTCTATTTTGGCATCTTAGAAAGACACAACGTGATAATATAGCAATAAAGTATCATCCTAGATTACATGCTCCAGGATGTAGTAGGATTTGAACTCACAGCCTGCTGCTGCATTAAGAGTGCTACTGTTTTGCCAAGATGTTTAGTTCAAAAGAGTAGGAGAGAGATGAGAGATCAACTGAGAAACTACAACCACCCCTCGTTACTCCGCAGCACAGGTCGAGTGGAGAGGAAAACCTGTCCTGGGAACTCTACATTTAGTGAGCAGTTTGGTTAGTAAAGCATATTGGAACTTGAGCTTCATAAATAGAGGCATTGAGTACAAAAGCAGGCAAGTTATGCTGAAACTTTATAAAGCTCTGGTTAGGCCCAACTGGAGTATCAGGTCCAGTTCTGGTTACCACACTTCAGGAAGGATGTGAGGGTCCTTGAGAGGGTGCAGAGGAGATTTACCAGAATGGTTCCAGGGATGGAGGATTTTAGTTACAAGGTTTGATTGGAAAAGCTGGGTTTGTATCTCCTTAGAACAAAGGAGATTGAGGGGAGATTTAATAGATGTGTACAATATTATGACTGGCTTAGATAAGTTAGACAAGGAAAAACTGTTCCCATTAACAAATGGTACAAGGACTAAGGGACACAGATTGAAATTTTTGGGCAAAAGATGCTGAGGAAATATGAGGAAACACTTTTTTACACAGTGGGTGGTAATGACCTGAAATTCGCTGTTCACAAGGGTGGTGGAAGCAGAGATGATTAATGACTTCAAGAGGGACACCTGAGAGAAATGGACTTGCAGGGCTACAGGGATCGAGCTGGGGAGTGGGACTGACTGCATAGCTCCGAGGAGAACTGGCATGGACTTGATGGGCTGAATGGCCTTCTTCTGTGCCGTAAATGATTCTATGTGACTCTATGTAAAGTAAATCAAGAATCAGTAGGGAAGAATTACCAGGCTATTTTCGGGATCACTTCAATGCTCAATTTTGGTAGCTAAATGGAGCAAAAACCATTCCCTAATGGCTTCGTAAACTGAAGTTAGACTGGGAACATGTTTTCCAAGTTGAGATGACCAAGAAGTTTGATCAGCTACTAAATAGTTAAAGGAACATTTTCAAGGGCAATTATAAAGGTATATTCGGTGTGAAAGTGCACATCCGATTTAGGCCTGATGCAGAACCAGTACATTGCAAGGCTAGGCCAGTTTCTTATCCCCTCCAAACCCAGGTTGCAGAGTAACTAATGAAGCTAGAGAGGAACAGTGAGCTAGTAAAAACAGAACACAATGATTGGATAATCCCAATTGTATTCATGCCCAAATCAGACAAAACTGTAAGACTACGCGGGCACCACAATGTCAGAATCAACCAGGCAGTGGATGATAAGCAATATCCACTACCAATTTCTCAGGATTTGTATATGGAGTTAGCGGAATCCAAACTATTCAAGAAGTTGGATTTGTCCCATGCTAATGCACAGCTCAATGTAGATTGAGAAAGCTTACATTATCTCATGATAAGCACATACACGGGGTTTATAATCCTACATGAAAGTGCCCTATGGTGTGAAGTCTTTTCCAAAAATCTTCCAAGCTACAATGATTAAATTTTGCAGTGAGTGCCACATTGCTTCTTTAATCAGGATGATGTGTTTATCGCAATTGCAACAGAGGGAGAGAAACTTCAAGTGTTGGACAAAGTGTTAAAAATGCTCAATGATCGCAAAGTGAAGTTGAAGAAGAGCAAGTGTGCTTTTGTGCAATCTGAGGTTGTATACCTTGGCTTGAAAATAAATGAAAAAGGACTACAGCCAATGAAAGAGAAGATAGAGGAAATCGTTAATGCCTCAAAGCTAAAAGATGTGTCTGAGTTTATAACTTTTCTGGGCATGGTCCAACACTACTCTCGATTTCTCCCTGAGCTTACAATGGTGTTAGATCCATTACATGAGTAGTTGAAGAAAGATGTGAAACGGGAAAGGTTTAAAACATAACAAGATGCTTATGATGCATGGAAAAGAAGATTGACATGTGATGCATTACTCGTTCATTAAGACATGAATTGTGACCTGAAGGTAGCGCCTATGGAGTTGGAGCAGTGTTCAGCCATGTCATGGGTGATGATCAAAAGAAGCCCATAGCATCTGCGTAACATACCCTGACCAAGAGCGAAAGTAGCTATACACAGATAGAACTAGGACGTGCTAGGATTCATCTTTGGTTTCACCAGTTTCACCAGTTTTTGGTGGGTAGAAACTTTACGCTAGTTACAGATCATAAACCCCTAATAGCTATTCTGTGACCAATGTCTGCAATACCGATAACAGCAGCATCAAGGATGCAGCGGTGGGCTATACTTCTCTCACAGTACGACTACAACATTGAATATCGTAGTTCAAAGGACAATGCTATAGCTGACGCTCTGCCGCATTTACCACATAAAGACTCAAAAGCAGGCTGTGAAGGTGAAGTAGGAGTTGGGGATGAGAACTTTCCAATCACTGCAATTGATTTTCAGCTGAAACTCACAAAGATCTAGTTTTAAAAAGAGTCTACGAGCAGATTTTGAACAGTTGGACAGAGTTTGACCGCTGTACAGACGATGAACTGAAACCGTTTCACAATCGACTTACAAGTTGTCATGTGAACAGAGATGCATTAAGTGGGGTCACAGGGTGGTAGTATCTAGTTCTTTAAAGAGACAAGATTCTGGCAGAACTTCAGACTGAACACACACATATAGTTAGCATGAAATCCACAGCCAGAAGTTTTGTTTATTCACCTAGTCTAGACAGTGATCTAGAATCACTGGTTAGAAAATGTACCATTTATCAAAACTGCAGGAATAAGCTGCCAAAAACTCCTTTACAACTATGGTCATGGGTGACTCATCCATTTCAAAGAGTGCATGCAGAGTTTTGCACAAAGGAAAGGGACAATTTCCTGCTGCTTATTGACAATCACTTAAAGTGGATCGATATAAAGCATATGGGTCAAAACACCAATGCTGAAAAGTTATGGTCTAATTTTGCCTGTCATGGATTACCAGAGAAGCTTGTCTTAATTTTGTTCTGCTCTGTTTCAGAATTTCATAAAGCAAAATGGTATCAAACATATCCTCACTCCTCCATATCATCCAGCATCAAATGAAGCAGCAGAATGATCTGTGAGAATAGTCAAGGAAACACTCAAGAAGCAAATGCTGCATGGATGTTCAAGTTTTAGCATGAAAAAGAAGATTAGCTATTTTTCTACTGAAGTATAGAACAAGTCCACACTCAACTACAGGGTATACACCTGCTGAGCTCTTAATGAAGCAAAGACTAAGAAAACGTTTGAGTTATGTTCTACCAAATTTTACTGCTAAATTTGAACAAAACAGTTCAGTCAGAAATGCCAGTATGACTGTCATGCAGACCCCACCTGCCAAGAATGAAGCAGATTAATTTTGTCATATGAACATTGATTCTATTGCTGGACTGAAGAAGTTATTTGTTTGAAGATCACCAGACACTGGGCTGGAAACATATTTGCATACTAAGAGACGCTGCTTGTGGAGACAAAAGACTATTCCCTGCTCCAATTAATCCAAATGGATTTTGATTACTAGACATTGAAGGTGTAAGGAAACACATTCCAGAGACTGCTAAGGTAATACAATCCGCAGAAACAGAACTGGTTAAACCAGCTGGTCACATGACTGGACTAGGTTTTTTGAACTAGCCACAGGACAGTTTGAATTCAGAAGGCAGTGTGCAACTGAAGCTGGAACAAGCAAGTCTCTCGCCTGGCTGTCTCTCTCTTTCGCTTTCTCCCAAGCCACCAGACCCACGGAAGACACGTAAACCTCAAGAGAGAAAAGACTCTGACATAGAAACAAGTTGAAGCGTGAACTGGGCCCCAACGAACAGCACGACTGACCGGCAACCAAAGACTTCACATTGAACTAAAGGACTGTAACTATCATCTATTGCCTCAAACATTTCCCCTTTATTCTTTTCTACTTTTCTGTCTCTATCTGTGTGTGTGTTTATCGCGGATACATGCTAGCATGATCACGTCGCATATCCGTAGTCAGTAATCGGATTAGAGTTTAAGATGAATAAACTTCTACCTTTCTTGTTTAAAAATCTAAGAAACCCTGTCTGAATTGATTTCTTTGCCTTACAATTGGAAAGCGGTGAACAAGGATTCACTAAGGGGAGGCGGTGGCCTAGTGGTATTATCACTGGGCTAGTAACCCAGAGATCCAGGGTATTGATCTGGGGACATGGGTTCGAATCCCACCACAGCGGAAGGTGGAATTTGAATTTAATTAATAAATCTGGAATTTAAAGCTAGTCTAATGATGGCCATGAAACCATGGTCGATTGTTGTAAAAACCCATCTGGTTCACTCATGTCCTTTAGGGAAGGAAATCTGCTGTCCTTGTCTGGCCTACATGTGACTCCAGATCCACAGCAATGTGGTTGACTCCTACATGCCCTCTGAAATGGCCTAGCAAGCAACTCAGTCGTACCGAACCGCTACGAAGTCAATAAAAAGGAATGAAACCGGATGGACCACCCAGCATCGACCTAGGCACCGGAAACAACAACGGCAAACCCAGCCCCGTCGACCCTGCAAAGTCCTCCTGACTAACATCTGGGGGCTTCTGCCAAAGTTGGGAGAGCTGTCCCACAGGCTAGTCAAGCAACAGCCTGACATATTCATACTCACGGAATCATACCTTACAGACAATGTCCCAGACACTGCAATCACTATCCCTGGGTATGTCCTGTCCCACCGGCAGGACAGACCCAGCAGAGGTGGTGGGACAGTGGTATACAGTAGGGAGGGAGTTTCCCTGGGAGTCCTCAACATCGACTCCAGACCCCATGAAGTCTCATGGCATCAGGTAAAACATGGACAAGGTAACCTCCTACTGATTACCACCTACTGCTCTCCCTCAGCTGATGAGTCAGTACTCCTCCATGTTGAACAGCATTTGGAGGAAGCACTGAGGGTAGTGAGGGCACAAAATGTACTCTGGGTGGGGGACTTCAATGTCAATCACCAAGAGTGGCTCAGTAGCACCACTGCTGGCCGAGTACTAAAGGACAGAGCTGCTAGACTGGGTCTGCAGCAGGTGGTGAGGGAACCAACACGAGGGGAAAACATTCTTGACCTTTTTCTCGCCAATCTTCCTGCCGCAGATGCATCTGTCCATGACTGTATTGGTAGGAGTTACCACCGCACAGTCTTTGTGGAGACGAAGTCCTGCCTTCACATTGAGGATACCATCCATTGTGTTGTGCGGCACTACCACCGTGCTGAATGGGATAGATTTCGAACAGATCTGGCAATGCAAAACTGGGCATCCATGAGGCGCTGTGGGCCATCAGCAGCAGCAGAATTGTACTCAACCACAATCTGTAACCTCATGGCGCAGCATATCCCCCACTCTACCATTATCATCAAGCCAGGAGACCAACCTTGGTTCAATGAAGAGCGCAGGAGGGCATGCCAGGAGCAGCACCAGGCATATCTCAAAAAGGTGTCAAAATGGAGAAGCTACAACCTATGCCAAACTGCATAAGCAGCATACAATAGACAGAGCTAAGCGATCCCATAACCAATGGATCAGAACTAAGCTCTGCAGTCCTGCCACATCCAGCCGTGAATGGCGGTGTACAATTAAACAACTAACTGGAGGAGGTGGCTCCACAAATATCCCCATCCTCAATGATGGGGGAGCCCAGCACATCAGTGCGAAAGATAAGGCTGAAGCATTTGCAACAATCTTCAGCCAGAAGTGCCAAGTTGATGATCCATCTCGGCTCCCTCCTGAAGTCCCCAGCATCACAAATGCCAGTCTTCAGCCAATTGGATTCACTCCGCATGATATTAAGAAACAACTGAAGGCACTGGATACTGCAAAGGCTATGGGTCCTGACAATATTCCAGCAATAGTACTGAAGACCTGTGCTCCAGAACTTGCCGCACCCCTAGCCAAGCTGTTCCAGTATAGCTACAGCACTGGCATCTACCCTGCAATGTGGAAAATTGCCCAGGTCTGTCCTGTACACAAAAAGCAGGACAAGTCCAACCCAGCCAATTACCGCCCCATCAGTCTACTCTTAATCATCAGCAAAGTGATGGAAGGTGTCATCAACAGTGCTATCAAGCGGCACTTGCTTAGCAATAACCTGCTCAGTGATACCCAGTTTGGGTTCCGCCAGGGACACTCAGCTCCTGACCTCATGGGATGTGGGCATCACTGGCTATGCCAGCATTTATTGCCCATCCCTAATTGCCCTTGAGAAGGTGGTGGTGAACTGCCTTCATGAACAGCTGCAGTCCATGTGAGGTAGGTACACCCACAGTGCTGTTAGGGAGGGTGTTCCAGGATTTTGACCCAGCGACAGTAAAGGAACGGCAATATAGTTACAAGTCAGGATGGTGTGTGACTTGGATGGGAACTTGCAGGTGGTGATGTTCCCATGCATCTGCTGCTCTTGTCCTTCGAGGTGGTAGAGGTTGCGGGTTTGGAAGGTGCAGTCTAAGGAGCCTTGGTGCATTGCTGCAGTGCATCTTGTAGATGGTACACACTGCTGCCACTGTGCGTTTGTGGTGGAGGGAGTGAATGTTTGTGGATGGTGTGCAATCAAGCGAGCTGCTTTGTCCCGGATGGTGTCAAGCTTCTTGAGTGTTGTTGGAGCTGCATTCATCCAGGTAAGTGGAGAGTATTCCATCACACTCCTGACTTGTGCCTTGTAGATGGTGGACAGGCTTTGGGGAGTCAGGAGGTGAGTTACTCGCCACAGGATTCCTAGCCTCTGACCTGTTCTTGTAGCCACGGTATTTATATGGCTACTCCAGTTCATCCACCAATGCACACATAAATCAGTCTCGTAAGGTACAGTCTAAAAATGTACCAAAATTGAAATGTAATGATAAATGCTTCAGTGCCACAATGAACTCGCCAAATGTTTCGCTGGTTTCTGGTTCCAAATTTGTAGCTTGCCACTATCTCTAGTGATGATTATTTTGAATGGCATATCTTTCACCTTGTCGGGAGCAAGAAAGTTTGTTAGAATGCTATACACTTCCAAACCAATCTCCATTAGGAAAATTGCTTTTTTGCGCTCATGAATTGCCTTATTCTGCATCTGGGCCTCTTCATTTTCACTTTCAAGTTCTAATATATTCTTAGCTCTGAAGAACATGTCCATTCTTTCAATGTATGAACTGAATGGTTCTCGAGCTCTATCATACATTCTTAGCCTTCTGATGTATCCCATAGCCACAGCCATTTTGTCCTATTTTCAAATGTAACAGTAACCTAATAAACACTTTACTGTGGCTGTCTGTAACACTGATACAGAAGCTGAGTCAGTCGAATCAGAACAATTTCAGCAAAGCCAGTGTAGTTAGTAGTTGAATCAGATAGACACTAGGACCCTGCAGAATCCATTCAAATTAGTGAAGCCACATGTTTTCAGAAACAATGAGGCACAACATAATCTAGTTGAAAATCTTCACCATTCTAGCAGGTAGGTCACTGGGAGCTAGCTTATTTTGTTCATCATGTCTCTATTGCTGTTTGCTGCAAACATTTTACTTTAATCCCATTTCATCGCCAAGGTCTGTCATATATTTGGAAGAAGTGTAAAGAAAGACAGAGATCAAGATGGCTAGATCACATGTTTAATGACATCATCACACACACTAGGCATGCTCATAACATAGGAATACATTACAGAGATGATCAAGAAACCCTGTTATTGCAAACATGGATTGTGCACTATGTGGGAATCATTTTAACATTGAAGTCAATGAAAATTAAAATCTGGAGAGATGTGTAACAGGTGCCTGATCCAGTATTGCCATTTTGTACTATCGGCCAATGTCAAAATTACCTTCAGTGTGTGTAAGAACAGGGAAAAATAAATGAACATAATAAATGTTTACATTCAGGACCCAATAGATTACAAGGGCTTAATGTACCTCATGTAAAGGATAAGGAGTTAAAAGTGATGCAGATCAATAACAAAGTCAAGGACAGCATTGCATTTTGAGAGGATCATTCAATGTTTGTAGTGATGTGAGAAGAGTATTAGTGAGCATCTGTAAGATATTTAAACCATGCCAAAACACCATAGCTGAGCTTAATCCTGTTCTTTATCAATGTTGTCATATATCTGCTTTCTGGGAGGGAATCACTGGATAGCAAAAAGGAATAGGAATCTGGCTGATTTTTGTTCCCTGCCTGAGTACCATTATGACAACTGTGTCATTTACAAGCTTTTCGATCATATGTTTCCATGATTCTGTCATTGTATCATATTTTTGGAGACAAATGAGAACAAATTTGTCAAAAGGTTTAAAGACATGTACTTTTAAAGGAATGCCATGCCTTAAAATATTGCTCATATTTTCCTTTTTTAAATAAAATTGTAATATGCATTTATATTAAGATAATAGTCGCAATACTTAGGAAAATGACTAGAAGAAGAAAGAAAGACGTTCATTTGCACTGTACTTTATTACATTCTCAGGATGTCCCAGAGTGCTTCAAAATCAATAAATTTACTTGCCATCCAGTCACTTCATGTAGGTAAATACATGCAACCAATTTATACTCAAAAAGGTCCCACAAACAAGAAATGGTGCATTATTTTAATAAAAAACTACAAAACAATGACCTGGAAATTCTAAGCTACTGGGTATGGTGGCATAGGTCTGGCAGAATAAGATGTCAAAAATCCTAGGGCCAACTAATTTAAATAATGCTGTTAGAACATCACTTGGAGTCCCAACAGCTGGTGTCAGATGCAGGGGGGAGGGAGGTGGTAGGGGGACCTGGAACATTTGGAAAGCGGATGGAGAAAGGGTGAAACTTGCATTTGAAGGGTGCCTTGCAGTTAAAGGGTTAAGAACACTCTTGGCAAGAGGGTCCAATACGGTTGTAATTAAAGAAAGGGAAAAAGAGACCATCCAATTTGTGGCCAATTTAGAGAAAGGAAGTATGCAATAGATGGAGCACTGGGGAAGATGCTATCACATGAAACAGTCTGGGCTCTGAGGAAGGAGATGACTGTGGTTGTGAATAGCACCCTCATAACCCGAATAACTTTCCTGCAGTGTCAGAAGAGGTTTCATGACCTCACTGGGTCAACAAAGGTAACAATATTTTCAGATGAGTAACAGGGCAGATAGCAGGATCACAGAGAAGAGCATAGGTATTCCTAAGAACAATCGTCAAGCATATACCTTAAGAATCTCATACAGCATCTATTAAATGGTGGTGCATAATTTTGAAGGCGGATGGGAAGGCAGAAGTTACAGAATTTAGTATGTTGTCTTGACCTAACTCTGCCATTTGCATGTGGCTGCCACTAGGAGGGCGGTTGCTTCTTCTGTGTGCCAAGAAGCTTAATACAATTTATGTTCGTGCACTTCTGCTTTGGAGCCTTCATGTGCATCAGTCTCATCATAAATTCCTGGACCCACAAAGGCCCAATTGCTGATTTAAATCTTTTGCCAACCCAAGAATTCAGGGGCCAACAAGTTGTGTTGAACAAGACCTAATGTAGAAATTACTTCGAAAGAAGTAACAGATGTAAGTGTTGCTAGTGAGCACTTAAAAATTGCAGCATTCTACATTTAATTTCCGTGGACAGTACAGCTGCAATCCTTCCACTGCTAATGGTGCCAGGGAATTTGATGTTCTGTAGGTTAACCATAAAAAAAATTCCACTTACTGACCATGAGTCTGAGACAGTTCCTAATATTTACTATTAATGATGCTGAAGTATCATTTTAATATTGTACTGCTAAAATATAAGCTTTAAAAACAATTGTAAATGAAAGTTAAACGGATGTCTTTTCATTGCTCAGACCCAGTCTGTGAGGTGGAAGAGGGATTTAAAAATGAAAGGGTCGAAAAACTACATGCATTAAGGTGCCTTTCTTTGTGTGAAAATTTTAATGATTTTTCTATGTTATTTAACGGCATGGGCTACCAGCTGTAGCAGACCCCACCCACCTGGCATACTTCTCAGGCAGAGCCCAGTAGCCTGTCTATATTATGCAAATTATCTAGAAAGTCAACTAGGATGACAAACACATCTTACATAGCATTGCATAGATTTACAACACAAAACCAAACCATTTATGTCAGTGGTTATGCTCCATACTAGCTTTTTCTGATCTTATTTTATCTAACCCTATAAACATGTTACTTTATTTTTTTCCCTTTATACTTATCTAGCTTTTCCTTAAATATATCTATGGTATTTGTCTCAACTGCTCCATGTGGTAGCAAGTACCACATACTCACCACTCTCTGAGTAAAACCGTTTCTCCTGCTTTTGTTCTTGGATTTATTAGTGACCATCTTATATTTATGGTCCCTAGTTTTGGACTCCCCCAAAAGTGGAAACATCTTTTCTACACCTACCATATCAAACTATCAGATCACCCCTGATCCTTTTCTTTTCGAAAGAGAAGAGACCCAACCTGTTCAGTCTTTCCTGATGTTAACCTCTCAGATCTGATAGCATCCTTTTAAATCATTTTTGCACCTTCAGCAGTGCCTTTATATCCTTTTAGTAATATGGAGACCAGAACTATTCACATTACTCCAGGTATGGTCTAACCAATGTTCTACACAAGTTTAACTTGACGTCTCTGTTTTTCAAATCTCCTTTGTGGAAAGAACTGAGGCCCCACTGAAAATGCACTGGGATTCCTCTCATGTGGGGAATCCAGACCATTGTATTTAGCTGCCTACCTGAACAATGTTTTTAAGGGCAGCACTCAATAATTTTATTTATTTTGTAACTGCTGAGGTGAATCAGAAAATAGTTGTAACTGTACATTTCAGGCTCTAGCTCAATGCCTGGCTTTCTTTCTCTTTTGCTTTCAGAATTGTATTTTGAAAATGCAAATAATGCTTTAATGAGGCCCCCTGTGCAAAATTAGATGCCGATTGCATCAGGTCTACATCTGACCTTACCAATGGTCCTTAAAAGAATCACTGTAGGTTGACACCAAGAAGGTCTGTTATATTAAATTACTTAGCTTAATGTGGAACTGGCAGATGAAGGGGTACCCCTCCTGGCTCGGTCTTGACCATTCCTCCATTGTGACTTCAACCTTTCTCCATCTCTGCTTCCACCCCTCCACCCCTTCCCAGGCACCCACCCCCCCCCCCACCCCCCCCAGAACTGCTGTGACTGGATATTTGAAGCCTCTTTGTTGGCAAGTTGCCCGTGGACTACAAGTAGCTGTTTGTAGCTATTTTACATGTACAAGTCTCAGATGGCATTATATTGCTGAATACATGCTACAGTACAGATTTTAGATGTTGAAGGTTTTGCAAAGTTTCGTACATATGAGTAATATTGGTCTGTAACAGGACTGAAAGCATTCCTTGGCAGGGTAAAGAGGGTCGGGCTGGGTTGCTGAATGAGCAATAGGTTTGCTCAATGAATGACCATTGTGGGAATTTAGTCGGACGCAAGGTCCTGCCCACTTACTGGTTTGCCCCAGGTATCCACTGTGTGTAATTTGGATTGGGTGATAATGTAAATCAGTTCAGCTGCCCATTATTCCTTACTCCCAATTTTAATTTTGATTGACTTCAGTGCCAAAGCAAATGCTTCACAGCTGCTTTGTTCAAATGTTTGTTATGTAGAGAGTTGGGTTGGAACTGTTATGACTGAGGCGGGAGGACTGCACCGTTTATTCGGGTTCAACTTCTCCACAGTTCATTACATATATTTGAATTTTCCCATTTACCGATAAGGTCTATCATATATTCTATTTTCCCAGAATAAAACACATGAACCAGGTTTCTTTAATGAACAACAACATTATCAGTTTAATATAAAACACATCGCACCAGTAATGAAGTAAAGCATTAAAACACAGATTGAAACTTTAAAGTTCCCTTTTTAGCTTAGCCCCTCACACTCATACATACATGAGTTAGCAAGATTTTTGTTTAGAGCTCTGTTACAGGCAAAACAAACACTGAATACTTGCTCATTCTTGAAGAAAGCAGCAGATGACATATGTTGTGTGCCAAAACTGGCATACAGTCTGGCCTCTGAGTACACATGGACGGGTCACTGGGATCTTTTAGAACAGTTCTTTTCAGGTGGCATTGAGAATTAATTTACCAGGCTTTTCTTCAAATACAGGGGATGAGATGAGTTGACACAGTGGACTTCTCAGGGTCTTTTAGAGAGGCGCTGGAAAGCTGAGCTGGGTTGTGGTCTTCTTTCTTTCCTTGGGTATTCTCTTCTCCTTCTGCAGGCTTGCCTCTTTAAGCATTCAGCAAGAATCTGGTCTCTTCCTCCGTGACACTTCTTCAGCAACAGGTGCTAACTTTACAGAAGGTAAACACCAACACTACAATTAAAAGTTTGTGAGTCTGCTGCTCCCAGGCTTGTCCTGTCAAGGGGCCTACGACTTTCCACATCTTCCCCAGTTACCAAAGGTTCCATTCAATGTTTAACTTGAACCATGTGACAACCAGTAAACATTGTTGCCAAACCAGTTCTTTCAGTGTCCTCTTGACGACTCTGTTGAAAAAAAACTGGTCAAATGTTTCTTCAGTTTGACTATGAATTCCTCAAAAAATATTTTAACAAAAACAGAGTCACTTTCATAACAACACCCTGGAAAATATTCATTCTTGCTATTAAAAGCAAGATATGTGTATGTCTGCAAATGACAAGGTTTTCTTGACCAGCTGGCAATAAAGTGTAAAAAAAAAGACGTGTGAAGTCACTTGATGTCAAAAATCTTGGAACAATGGGGGGAATTTTATGGTCTCCCCTGCAGTGGGTTTGGAGGCAGGAAGAGTATGTAAATGGGTGGGATAGTGGCGGAGGGCGTCACTGCCACCTTCCTGCCTCCACTGAAATTAAGTCTAGGGCAGGAAAGCCTGTGAAGGCCTTCTCACCTCACCGTCAGTTGAGAGCCTTAAGTGGGCAATTAATGCCCAATTGAGGACTTCATCCCCCTGCCACTGCAATGAGCCCAGTGGCTGGCGGGCCTGTCGCCACATGGGGAGCACAACAAGAAAAACCATGTGGGTTGCTTGCCAGCTCCGGGGAGGGGTGGAGTCCCTTCTTAAAAAGCACTTAGTGCTTGAATGAAGGAACCAGCACTGAGATAGGGGGGCCTGCTGAGAGCCACCCCTCTGTCTTTGCAGCTGACCCCCCCTTCACAGCCCCCTCCCCTGCAACCCCCACCCTGTGAGACCTCTCTTGTCCTGATCTACCTGTGGCCTGTGTCCTGCAGTGCCTCTAGGCTGCAGGCAGGTGCTCCACCGGCAGCAGCCACCACCTCCGCGCTGGCGCTGCTCAGTTAAAGAGCTGCCAGCCTCTGATTGGCCAGCAGCTCTCAGAGGGCGGGACTTCCGTCGCTTGGGTCCTTGATCCCGTGGAAGGCCCGGTGCTGTCCAGTTAAGGGCCCAATTGGCACTTGATTCTGCCGGCCTCCCACAGCAGGGGTGACGCGAGGTTTTCACCGTCGTCCGGATAAAATCCCAGCCAATGTTTTTATCATGAAGTTCACCACTAGCTTCACCATTCATTGGGAGTTTTTAAATTTAATGTTTAACCATTTTAATGTTAGCAGGAAGCCTACTATCCTATTGGCTCTTTGCTAACTTTAAAATTTAATTGCCATTTGTCCATCACTGATCAAAGTTGACACACATGTACAAAGCTTCACTTTCTACAAATAGGGTAAAAAAATGATATGCATTTGTATAACTCTTTCACGTCCTCAGGAAATGCCAAAGTATTTTACAGCCAATGATCTACTTTTGAAATGCAGTCACTGTTGAAATGTAGGAAATGCAACAATGTGATAATGACAATGTGATATTTTTAGTGATGTTGGTTGAGGCATAAATATTGGCCAGGACACCAAGGAGGACTCCCCTATTCTTCTTCGAAATCATGCCATGGGACCTTTTACACCACCCGAAAGAGCAGACAGAGCCTTGGGGGTTTAACATCTCACCGGCAAGACGGCAACTCTGATGATGCAGCATTCCCTCAGTGCTGCACAACTTGAAGCTAGGTAGCCTGGTTCTACATCATCCCAAGTAGGTATTTGTCTGAAACTAATACCTGCAGTTACCAGTGCAGTTACCAATACATGTGTGTGGCATGAATAATGTACCCCATCATCTCAAAGTAGCATTAAACAGAAGGCTAAATAAAGTAGAATTAAAGGCAGTTTACTTCTCATTCAATAGCAACAATATGGTTGCTCCAAGTCTCCCACAAATGGTGCTAAGGGCTACACAAGTCATCTGATAGTCATTGATAAAGAAAAATGCTGGCAGATTTCATCACTTATAAGGCAGAAAGCTAGTATCTTAAACCAGTCTTTCACTGGCCTGTCAGGAGACTGTAATTACAGAGCCTCACATACATTGTGTTATACACATAGCAGCATTTTACTTTCCAAGGTTGTTTGAAGAGAAGTTATAAACAACTATTGTAAACAGAATAGTAAGGCTTAAAAGCCATTTTGGCCAGTGAAATTGCTTTTCCTGGTATTATTTTTTCTTTTCTTAAATAAATAATTACTTGCCAGCCACTAAATCAGCAAGATGTTGTTTCATAAATTCTTGGATAGCTCGATGTGCACTGAACAATTCAAGTGGGCATTAGTTTAATTGTAAAGGTTCCAACATAACATTAAATTGTAGTATGATCCAATGAGCCACATTGTGGTTTGACTTTGTGCATTTATGTAAGGGCTTCAAACAATTCAGCCTGCTCTTCCTCTTTAACCCTTACATTGACAGCCTTTACATAGTGATGATTTTGTTAGCTCCTTCGAATCTAGTCAGTAAAACAAGGCCAATTATTTCCTCCCTCATTTACATGCAGCTGAAGTTTGATTGGAAGTTTAACAGTCCAGTACAATATTCGATCCATTAGTTTGAATTATGTTACGGAGCAAAAATAGATGTGATGCTCCCCTCACCCTTCACAACACGCATCTATAAAATTGTCTCCTTTCTGTTTGCAGATTTTGTTTTTACCTTTGTGATCTTTGATTTATTTTATAGGAATGAGAATCAGCATTGCCTATTTCCAGCTCTTAATTCCCATGATATTAAATGTAAGATGTAGCTGCAGACTGTAGAGGAGTTGCTGTAGACCTGTGCTTCCTGAACAGCCATGCTGGTAGTTTCCATGGTGAAGAGACTGGTCTGGTATTAGTAGCCCATAGCTGCCAATAGCTGGCTTTCTGACTGAATGCTCACTTCCTTCGATGCCCATTCACTTAGCCGTGAGGCTCACTGAATGTTCAAATTAAACCAGAATATGCTGGAAGCAGTCAAAGGGTGAAATTGATTTGAGTCATAGGGATATAAGAACATGAGTAGGCCATTCAACCCCTTGAGCCTAGATGTCCCTTGAAATGAGTTACAATGCTATTGCACTTTTAAAAACTTTGCATCCGCCAATGGCCCCTTGGAGGAGATCCACATGAAATTCTAAGATCACTCGAGCCTATTCCTCCATTCAGTTCCACCATGATTGATATTTACCTCAACTCTATTTATCAACCTTTGCTCCATATCCCTTGCTACCCTTACCTAGCAAAAATCTAGTGCTCTCAGTCTTGAAAACTCCAGTTGTCCCAGTAGCCAAAAAATGCTGGGGGAAAGAATTCCAGATTTTTACTACCACTGCTCCTGAAATGTACTGCTGACTCAGGTTCAGAATGATGTCTATGGTGTCCAAATCATAATTCCGTACAAGTACAAAAAAATTACTGCTAAGACATGCATTGTGGTAATTTGATAGTTAAATGAAAGAGTCAAGCACTATTCCTCTCTTACTTGTTTAACCCCCGGAGCTGCTGATGACTGCAGGTTGAAATAACTTTTTCCAGACTTCACAGAAGTTTCCAAGTAGTTCAATGGCTTACACTAATTTAACAGCATGTTTACGTCAATGGGTATGTAAATAAGAGTGATCTTGGGACTTCATGTGGAACTTCCCCCAGGAGCAATTGGTAGATACAGTGTTTTTAAAAGTGCAATAACATTGTAACTTATTTCAAGGGGCTTCTAGCAGCAAATTTCAAGTTTCTATTGAGAGTGTATGCCAGAGGACTGGAAAGCGGCTGTTAATGGTGATATATAAATATAAGTTGTTGTTGTTGTAAGTGCTGCCTCACTATCCTTTCATATTCCTCCTACTCTTCCTACTTGAAAATGGCAAACAAAGGTATCTCCATTGGGAATCTCATACCTGCTGACGATACAACTTGTGATTGGTGCTGGACAAAATATCCTACTGATCTCACACTCCCACAGTCAGTCTATATTTAAACCAATAAGAAAAATCCTAAAAGTTATTCCCAGCTGCACTACTCATTACTCAAACTTTCAATAATTTTCAGACACAAAAACTCCTTCCTTCAGTCTCAGTTGATCGCACAACAGCTGTGCTTTGCATTTCCCATGCTAACCTACCCATTATGCATTTCAAGCAAGACTACAAGAAATTCTGGACTGTAATGACACTGGTCCTCATCTACCTATGTTAAAATCTGCTGCATGAGGATTTGGGGCTGGGGGCTGGGGGCCGGGGCAGAGTGGGTGGACAGGGTGGCAGGCAGGGGTAAATCATATTAGTAAATATGGCACATTATTGGTGGGGCAAAAAACTAATGTCAATGGCAGCTGTCACAATTTACTGGGCAGTGGAAAAGGTACCAATTTTTAGGTGTAGTAATACTAAAACAAAGTGTGGAATTTTGGAGTACATAACTTCACCAAGAGTTAATGTAGTTAATAATTATACACTTATTGCAAAATCTTATTGTCGAGGACTGTCTGTTTAACAACTCTTTCAAAGGTGTTCCAGGTTCCAAAATGTTAATTTGATGTAAGATGATCTGCTGCTGGTGGGTTGGGTACAATGGCACTCTTTTGTTTTGCAGTACAAAGCATGGGTTTATTCAACTCATGTGGAATGGTTGTGGTAAATGTGACTGATTCCCACTGTGGGTAACTCAAGTTTGATACTTATTTTGGTATCAGCAATGCACATATGCCTGCTTTGTAATAACAAGTAGATCTGTAGTGAAAGAAAAAGCCTAAGGATGGGGTGCCTTCGCTCTAGTGAGACCAAGAATGGACCATTATGAGCTTGTGCAAAAAGCAAAAGGAAACAATGATTGGAAGTTGGAGAGATTCAACACTGAAAATAAAAGTGACAGTTTTATTTTAAAGATAAAAGCTTTGGCCTCAGTAAAATGTTAATAACGCTGTGAATAAACTCTCCCAGGTTATTTGATTCCAAACTTAGTCAAACCTCAGACTAATTTAATAGTTACTGAATACAGTTTCTCCAAACTCAGTGCTGCAGACTTTATTTGTTTCACCTCAGGCACATCCATTTTAGATTGTATTGAGTTTTCTCATTTAACTAGTTCACATCCAATTGTTCAGGGTTCAAACCGATGAGACTATGTAAGCGAATGTATGGAAAGTGATAAAGATGCATGCTTGGGCAGAATTTCAACAGCAGGAAAGGAGAAATCTCAAAGAAAGAACAGAAAAAGCAGGCACAGGAAAGAATCACAGAACACTTCAAAATTTTGGGCAAAGGACAAAAAAGAATATAAAAAATCAACTTTTCCTCCACACCCTGTTACGGCCAGGTGAGGAGGGGTCAAAGGGCTCTTCCTCTTGTCCTTCTCTTTGTTTTACTGCAACGGGGTTTATTTTGTTTTTAAGGTGAATGTGCTTGCCAATTCATGTGAATGTTTAAACTATTTACATGCTATGATCATAAAAGAACCAATTGGACAGGTTTTCTTGACTTTAACGAAGAAAGAAGTTAGTTTTATTGTACTTTATCTGATCTAAGTAATAAACTACGCTCCAACTTTCATACACACACACACACACAGATGCTTGAGGTTCACACACACACACACATAGGTTGCAGAGTGGTAAAGGCTAGATTGGTCAGATTAGAGTCCAGAGCAATAGAAAAGGGTATACAGTCTGTGGAGTTTGGTGACTCGGTTGGCTTCTAGCAGAACTCGGTGGTCCTGAGGCTTCCGGCTTGCAAATGCGGACCATAAATTCAGTGATTCTCCTGGAAACACTGATGCAGATGAATTCCTTCATGGGATCTCTGCCGCAGTGATAGACTTAGGTGGTTACGACCAGTAGGCAGGGTTCAAAACCTGTAAGGTGGACTGGAAAGAGAGAGAGAGAGAGAGACATGCACTTGAGTTTCCTCTGATCAGTATCCAGTTGCTTGTCTGGCTGCAGAGAGAGAAAAAAATCAACTTAAAACACACAGATGGTGGACCTGTCACATGATGGCTGAGTAATCATTTCCTCTTGCAACCATTAGTTCATGTATAGGAATTTCCTTCTCTCAATTAGGGTCCCATTGTTCAAGTAATTGCCTTTGAGTGGTTCGTCTCTACCAGTTTAATGTCCCAAGTGATTGCCTTTAACGCCTTGTTAATGGGGACTGGCCAGGTGATTCACTCAAAATTCCCCAAGCCATTGTCCTGGAGGGGAATGGCCAGACAATCTGACTCCACCCTGATGAATTAGAATGGAGGGTGTTCTGATGCAAATTTCAGTGGCCATTTTAGCTGCTAGCAATCGCCTTTTGTCTATACCTTTTTGCCTTTTTAAAATTTAATTCATTTTCCAGCCAATGGATTCAAAAATCATCATTCGGCATAACATGTGTTCGTGACACCTTCACACCATGCGGAATGAAATGTGACGACAGGAGAATTTCATTATAAGGTCGTAAATAAAATAGAAAAAAAAGAAACAGTATGCACACATTCATCCTCAAACACTTCTCAATCTCACACTGCCATAGCTATGCTCCGATTTAGTTTTCATCTGGGATGATTCTGTGTTGAGTTAGATTCTGGATAAAGCATTAACTATTACATTGTTTTTTCCTGCAATGTGGGTCATTTTTAGGTGGTAGGCTTGCAAAAGCTAGCTGAAAGAAGACAGAGGGTGGTGGTTGATGGCAAATGTTCATCCTGGAGTTTAGTTACTAGTGGTGTACCGCAAGGATCTGTTTTGGGGCCACTGCTGTTTGTCATTTTTATAAATGACCTGGAAGAGGGTGTAGAAGGGTGGGTTAGTAAATTTGCGATGACACTAAGGTCGGTGGAGTTGTGGATAGTGCCGAAGGATGTTGTAGGGTACAGAGGGACATAGATAGGCTGCAGAGCTGGGCTGAGAGATGGCAAATGGAGTTTAATGCGGAAAAGTGTGAGGTGATTCACTTTGGAAGGAGTAACAGGAATGCAGAGTACTGGGCTAATGGGAAGATTCTTGGTAGTGTAGATGAACAGAGAGATCTTGGTGTCCAGGTACATAAATCCCTGAAAGATGCCACCCAGGTTAATAGGGCTGTTAAGAAGGCATATGGTGTGTTAGCTTTTATTAGTAGGGGGATCGAGTTTCGGAGCCACGAGGTCATGCTGCAGCTGTACAAAACTCTGGTGAGGCCGCGTGGAGTATTGCGTGCAGTTCTGGTCACCGCATTATCGGAAGGATGTGGAAGCTTTGGAAAGGGTGCAGAGGAGATTTACTAGGATGTTGCCTGGTATGGAGGGAAGGTCTTACGAGGAAAGGCTGAGGGACTTGAGGTTGTTTTCGTTGGAGAGAAGGAGGAGGAGAGGTGACTTAATAGAGACATATAAGATAATCAGAGGGTTAGATAGGGTGGATAGTGGGAGTCTTTTTCCTCGGATGGTGATGGCAAACACGAGGGGACATAGCTTTAAGTTGAGGGGTGATAGATATAGTACAGATGTTAGAGGTAGTTTCTTTACTACTCAGAGAGTAGTAGGGTCGTGGAACGCCCTGCCTGCAACAGTAGTAGACTCGCCAACTTTAAGGGCATTTAAGTGGTCATTGGATAGACATATGGATGAAAATGGAATAGTGTAGGTCAGATGGTTTCACAGGTCGGCGCAACATCGAGGGCCGAAGGGCCTGTACTGCGCTGTAATGTTCTAATTCTAATGTTCTAATTCTAATTCTAAAAGCAAGCTGCATCAAAGTAGCATTGCATTCTGGGTTTTGAATTTCTCCACAAATATTAAAGGATTGTGGACAGTACAGAATATGGTCTCCCAATATCCATTTTGGCCATATACCTCGAAGTGATTACCATAGAACCATCAAAAAAGTATGGCACAGAAAGAGGCCATTCAGCCTATTGTGTCTGCACCAGCTGAAAAAACTAGCCGCCCAATCTAATTCCACCTTCCAGCACCTGGTCCGTAGCTTTGCAGTTGCTGCATTTCAGGTGCAGGACCAGGTGCCTTTTAAATGAGTTAAGGGTTTTTGCCTCCACCACCGATCCTGGCAGTGAATTCCAGACACCCACCATCCTCTGAGTGAAAATTTATTTCTTCATATCCTCTCTATTCCTTCTACCAATCACCTTAAATCTGTGCTTGAGAGCCAGCAACAGTCCCAGAGCTTCCTTTTCCACAGTGGAGTATTTCTTTTGATGTCAGTTTAATTTTTTAGTGAAATCCTAACTGGTCTCTCAACGCCTGGCTCATCATCGTTGGAGCAGGACAGCACCTACTCCTAGGTCACAAGCATCAACTGCCACTTTAAATGGTGGATGAAATTTTGGAGCTGTCAGCACTGATTCGTTGGTTAAGATGGCTTTCAGCCTTTCGAAAGCTGTTTGGCACCTCCCTGATCACCACACCTTGCCTCTTTTCTGTGGTAAGTCTTTCAGTGGGGCAGCTATATTGCTGAAGTTTAGGGACGAGCTTGCAGTAAAATGCACACATCACCAAAAATGCCATTATTTCCCATTTGGTTGTGGGGACAGGAAAATCCATCAGCGCCTGTACCTTCACTGCTCTGGTCTGCTCTTCATCCTTGATCCACAACATGCCCTAGGTAGGTTACCTGAGCTTCAACGAACTCGCTGTTTGCAAGATTTAGCACTAGGTCAGCCAACTGTAACCTTTGGAAGAGGGCTTCTAACTGGTCTCGGTGGTCCCCCCAGGTGTAACTGTACACTAACAAATCATCCAGGTACATTACACAGTTGGGTAGGCCAGCCACTACCTGGTTCATCAGCCTTTGGAAGGTGGTTCGGGCATTTTTTAATCCAGAGGGCATCACTCAGCACTGGAATAGGCCATCTGGGGTGACAAAAGCCGAGATCTCTTTAGCTCAGGTGGTTAAGGAAACCTGCCAGTATCCTTTTAACAAGTCTATTTTGGTTATTTAGGTGGCATTTCCTACTCTATCAATACAGCTCTTCAGGTGGGGAATGGGGTACCAATCATCTCTTCACTGCAATAACCTTTCTGTAATCGATGCAGAGTCTTGTTGAGCCATCAGGCTTGGGCAAGAGCACAACTGGGGAACTCCAGCTGCTCTGGCTGGGCTCATTCAGCTTGTGCTCCAGCATGTACTGAATTTCCTCCTGAACCTGGGTCAGTTTCCTAGGACCTAGGCAATAGGGATTTTGTTTTATGGGAGGTGTCTCTCCTACATCCACATCATGTAGGGTTAGGGTTGTGAACCCTGGTTTGTCCCTACTGTGAGCAACCTTGTTAGGTCTCCTCTCTGTTCTGCATTTAAATAAGAGAGTATGGTGTATAATTTCCCTAACATTTCAGTGTTAGCTAACTAGATGATAGAAGGTTTGATTTGGGAATCCTCCACAACTCCCTCTAATTCATCCTCACTGTGCCTTTCACCATCCTCTTTCCTAACTGTCTGACAGACCTGTGCTTGTTTGTCCTCTTCCTGGCTGAGATACTACTTGAACGTATTGATGTGGCACAGCCTTTGTTTTTTCCTATGATCTGGGGTGTCAATTATATAATTCACCTGGCTAATCCTCTTTACTACTCTGTATGGGCCAATGAACTGGGCTGTCAATGGTTCTCCCTGTATTGTTAATAGCACTAACAAATGGTCTCCAGCCGAAATGTTCTGGCCTTTTCACAGTTGTCTGAAAGGTTTTTAGGTGTTCCTGAGCCACCGCACAGGCTTTCGTGAGCCGCTCATGGAACATGGAGATGTAATCTATCATGGAAGGCTCATTGCTGTGTCCCAAAACCCTCTCCTTGATTAGCTTAAGAGGACCTCTCACCTCGTGTCCATAAATTAATTCAAAGGGTGAGACCCTGGTGGCAAACAGAAGAAATCCCAGCCCTTTGTCCCAGTCATGCAGGTATTCATAGCTGTATGCCCTGATCATTGTCTTTAGTGTCTGGTGGTTTGCACTGGAGTGCTGACTTGGGTTGCATTAGAGTGTTAAAGTGGAACTTTGGTGACTGAGGAAGCTTGGTGAGGAGGGAGCGAGGAGCTCCTTTCATTTCCAACCTGTCCTCAGAGTGAGGGGAGCTGAGAGTTTCCAAAGAGCACAGCTGACTGGTGAGTAAGTCCTGGTAGGTATTTTTCAAAGTGGATTGAATTGTAAGTCATTGTTTTCGCAAAATTTAGTTTTAAAAAAAATTATAATCTTCTAAAGTTTTAAATTTAAAGGGTTTAGTCATGGCAGGAGAGTTTGAAGCCATGGTTTGCTCCTCTTGCTGCATGTGGGAATCCGGGAACATTTCCGGTCCCCGGGACCAACATGTGTGCAGGAAGTGTGTCCAGCTGCAGCTCCTGGAAGCTTGGGTTTCAGAGCTGGAACGGCGGCTGGAAACACTGTGGAGCATCCATGAGTCTGAGAGCATTGTGGATAGCACGTATAGAGAGGTGGTCACACCGCAGCTAAAGGGACTTGAGGAAGGAAGGGAATGGATGACCACCAGGCAGTCCAAGAGAATCAGGCAGGTAGTTCAGGAGTCCCCTGGGATCCCGATTGCAAATCAGTATTCCATTTTGGAGGCTGATGAGGCTGGTTCCTCCAGGGAGTGTGGACAGAGCCAAGCTTCTGGCACCGCAAGCAGCCTGTCTGCACAGGAAGGGGGAAAGAGAGGAAGAGCAATAGTAATAGGGGATTCTATAGTCAGGGGACAGATAGGCGCTACTATGGCTGTCAACGTGACTCCAGGATGGTGTGTTGCCTCCCTGATGCCAGGGTCCAGGATGTCACTGAACGGCTGCACGGCATCCTGAAGGGGGAGGGTGATAAGGCAGAGGTCATGGTACATGTTGGTACCAATGACATAGGTAGAAAAAGGGATGAGGTCTTGCATCAAGAATTCAGTGAGTTAGGCAGTAGACTAAAAAGCAGGACCTCTCGGGTTGTAATCTCTGGATTACTCCCAGTGCCACGTGCTAGCGAGTATAGAAATAGGAGAATAACACAGATGAATGTGTGGCTTAAGAGTTGGTGCAGGAGGGAGGGTTTTAGATTCCTGGACCACTGGGACCATTTCTGGGGAAGGTGAGACCTGTACAAGCGAGACGGTCTACATCTGAACCAGAGGGGGACTAACATCCTTGCTGGCGGGTTTGCTAGTGCTGTTGGGAGGAGTTGAAACTAATTTGGCAGGGGGAGGGGATGCAGACTCCTAGCAGAATAGGGACAAAGCTAAACACAGGAAAGTGAACAAGTCAGAGGGAATACAGCGGAAGTAAGTTTCAAGGGAGGAAGACCATAATGGAAGGCCTCTACTTTAATGCCAGGAGTAATGCAGGTAAAACGGATGAGTTAAGGGCAATGATTGACACGTGGAATTGTGATATAGTAGCCATCACGGAGACATGGTTGAGGGAGGGGCAGGATTGGCAGCTCAATATCCCGAGATATAGAATCTTCAGGCGAGACAGAGGAGGGGGTAAAAGAGGAGGGGGCATTGCAATATTAGTTAAGGAGTCAGTCACTGCAGTAAGGAGAGATGATATCTTGGAGGGGGCATCAAATGAAGCTTTCTGGGTAGAGTTTAGGAATAAAAAAGGGACAGCCACATTGCTAGGTGTTTATTATAGACCCCCAGATGGTCAGCGGGAAATTGAGGAGCAAATATGTGCGCAATTTGCAGAGGTGTGTAAAAATAATAGGGTAATTATATTAGGTGATTTCAACTTTCCCAACATTAATTGGGATAGTCATCGTGTTAAGGGCTTAGATGGAGTGGAGTTCTTAAAATGTATACAGGAGAACGTTTTAGCTCAATATGTAGAGGATCCAACAAGGGATGGTGCAGTGCTGGACCTAATTCTGGGGAATGAAGCCGGACAGGTGGTTGATGTGTTGGTGGGGGAGCATTTCGGTGATAGCGACCACAACATGGTACAATTTAAGCTTGTTATAGAGAAAGAAATAGACAAGTTTCAAAAAAAGGTTTTGGATTGGGGGAGAGTGAATTTTAGTAAAATAAGGCAGGATCTGGCCAAGGTAGACTGGAAAGAGTTACTTGTCGGGACATCTACAGAAGAGCAGTGGGGGGCATTCAAAAAGGAAATGGGGAGGGTACAGGCCCAACATGTTCCCTCTAGGGTAATAGGTAGGAGCAACAAGCCCAGAGAACCATGGATGACCAGAAACATTCAGGGTATGATGAGAAGGAAAAGAGAGGCTTTTAGCAAATACAAGGAGAGCAAATCAATGGAAGCATTAGTGGAGTACAGAAACTGTAGGATGGAACTTAAGAAAGCAATTAGGAGAGCAAAGAGGGGATATGAGAAAGCTCTGGCTGGTAAAAGTAGGGTAAATCCCAAGATATTCTTTAAGTATATCAATGGGAAGAGGATAACCAGGGAAAGAGTAGGACCCATTAGGGACCAAGGGGGAAATTTGTGAGTGGAGCCAGAGGACATTGGTAGGCTGTTGAACGAATACTTCACATCTGTCTTCAAGCAAGAGAAAGAGGATGTAGATATGGAACTTAGAGAGAGAGACTGTGAGGTTCTTGAGCAAATTGTCATAGGAGTGACAAGGTATTGGAGGTTTTGGAAGGCTTAAAGGTGGACAAATCTCCAGGTCCGAACGATTTGTATCCCAGGATACTGTGGGAGGCGAGGGTGGAGATTGCAGGGGCTCTGACCCTAAATTTTAATTCCTCTTTGGCCACCGGGGAGGTGCCAGAGGACTGGAGAACAGCTAATGTGGTCCCACTATTTAAGAAAGGTTGTAGAGATAAGCCAGGGAACTACAGACTAGTGAGTCTCACGTCAGTGGTAGGGAAACTATTGGAGAAAATTCTGAAGGAGAGAATCTATCTCCACTTGGAGAGGCAAAATTTGATTAGGAATAGTCAGCATGGCTTTGTCAGAGGGAGGTCATGCCTGACAAATTTGATTGAATTTTTTGAGCATGTGACCAGGTGTTTAGATGAGGGTAGTGCAGTTGATGTAGTTTACATGGATTTCAGCAAAGCCTTTGACAAGGTCCCACATCGGAGACTTATCAAGAAAGCAAATGCACATGGGATACAAGGTAACTTGATAAGGTGGATTCAAAATTGGCTTAGCTGTAGGAGACAGAGAGTGATGACAGATGGCTGTTTTAGTGACTGGAAGCCAGTGTCCAGTGGCGTACCACAGGGATCTGTGCTGGGTCCCCTATTGTTTGTCATTGATATAAAGGACATAGATGACTATGTGGGGGGTATGATCAGTAAGTTCGCGGTTGACACAAAGATTGGCCGAGTGGTTAACAGTGAGGTGGAGTGTCTTAGGTTACAGGAAGATATCGACGGGATGGTCAAATGTGCAGAAAAGTGGCAGATGGAATTTAATGCTGAAAAGTATGAGGTGATACACTTTGGAAGGAGTAATGTGACATGGAAGTATTCAATGAATGGCCTGACACTGGGAAGTTCCGAGGAACAAAGGGACCTTGGCATGTTTGTCCATAGATCTCTGAAGGCAGAAGGGCAGGTTAATAGGGTGGTGAAAAAGGCATATGGGACACTTGCCTTTATCAATCGAGGCATAGATTACAAAAGCAGGGAGGTCATTTTGGAGTTGTACAGAACGTTGGTAAGGCCACAGCTGGAGTATTGTGTGCAATTCTGGTCACCACATTATAGGAAGGATGTGATTGCATTGGAGGGGGTGCAGAGACGATTCACCAGGATGTTGCCTGGGATGGAACATTTAAGCTATGAAGAGAGGTTGGATAGGCTTGGGTTGTTTTCTCTGGAGCAGAGAAGACTGAGGGGTGACCTGATCGAGGTGTACAAGATTATGAGGGGCATGGACAGGGTGGATAGGGAGCAGATGTTCCCGTTACTTGAAGGGTCAGTTACGAGGGGTCACAAGTTTAAGGTGAGGGGCGGGAGGTTTAATGGGGATTTGAGGAAGAACTTTTTTACCCAAAGGGTGGTGACGGTCTGGAATGCCCTGCCTGGGAGGGTGGTAGAGGCAAGTTGCCTCACATCCTTTAAAAAGTACCTGGATGAGTACCTTGGCACGTCATAACATTCAAGGCTATGGGCCAAGTGCTGGCAAATGGGATTAGGTAGACAGGTCAGATGTTTTAATGCATCGGTGCAGACTCGATGGGCCGAAGGGCCTCTTCTGCACTGTATTATTCTGTGATTCTGTGATTCTGGTACCGTGCCAAAGCCTCTTGTGACTGTGGGTGGTAGGCTGAAGACTTTAGCTGGGTTTTGCCCAGATTACCCATGACCTTTTTTAAAGATACCAGACATGAAAGGTGTGCCCTTATCTATCTGGATCTAGGCAGGCAGCCCATATTGGGTGAAGAATTGGGTTAGCCCCTCCACCACTACCTTGGCAGAGATAGTTCTTAGGGGAATGACCTTTGACTCCCTTGTGAATCAAGAATCTATCTAACTCATCCTTAAAAATATTCAATGACCCAGCCTCCACTGCTCTCTGGGGAAGAGAATTCCACAGAATAACGGCCCTCTGAGAGAAAAAACTTCTCCTCATCTCAGTCTTAATTGGGAAACTGTGTCCCCTGGTTCTAGCCTCTCTCATAAAGGGAAATATCTTCTCAGCATCCACCCTGTCAAGTTCCCTCAAGGTCTTATATGTTTCAATAAGATCACCTCTCATTCTTCTAAACTCCAATGGATGTCGGCCCAACCTGTCCAACCTTTCCTCATAAGATAACCACTTCTGAACTGCTTTAGTAGCCACAGAATTTTTGTGACTGGTCCAATTGAGTTTCTTGTCAATCGTGACCCCCAGGATATTCAAGATGGGAGATTTGGTTCCGATAATGCTGTTGAATGTCAAGGGGAGATGGTTAGACTCTCTTTTGTTGGAGATGGTCATTGCCTGGCACGAATGTTACTGCCACTGATCACCTAAGCCTGAATGTTGTCCAGTTCTTGCTACACACAGACTTCTTCAGTATCTGAGGAACTGAACATGGCAATTATCAGTGAATATCCCCACTTCTGACCTCATGATGGAGCAGCTGAAGATAGTTGGGCTGAAGCCACTGACCTGAGGAACACTTGCAGTGATGTTGTGTGGCTGAGATCATTGGCCTCCAACTGCCACAGCCATCTTGCTTTGCGCTCACTGTGTCTCCAAACAGTGGAGAGTTTTCGCCCTGATTCCCATTGATTTCATTTTTACTGTGGCACCTTGGTGCCACACTCAGTCGAATACTACAATGATGTCGCATGTATCTCACATCTCAAATTTATTCTTGTGTCCATGTTTTGACCAAGACTCCAATGTGGACCAGAGCCAGGTGATCCTGGCAGAATCCAAACTAAACATTGATGAGCAGGTTATTGATAAGTAAGTGCCAATTGCTCACATTTTTTCCATCAGTTTGCTGATATTGTAGAGTAGGTTCATGGGGTGGTAATTTGTCCTGCTTTTTATGGACCAAATGTAGTTGGTCAATTTTCTATATTGTTTGGTAAATGCCAATGTTGTGGTTGTACTGTGACATCTTGACTGCAAGTGCAGCTACCACTAGAGCACAGACCTTCAGCAGCACAGCTGGGTTGTTATCGGGGCTTATAGCCTTTGCTATGTCCAGTGCACTTAGCCATTTCTTGATAACACATGGAATTACTGAATTGGCTAAAGACTGACAACTGTAATGGCGGGTTCTCAGAAGATCTCTGTAATTTCTTTCTTTCAATGACTTTTTGGATGTTTACAGTTGACAAGTGTGTACAAAACACCAAGGTCAGAAACTTTCCTTCATAATAAATTGTGGTCCTTGATCACTTACATCTTGGAGTAAATTACAAGGCTGCAATCTATTGAAGTTATATCATAAACTGCATAAACAAAACAAGACCACTTAAGACTAGACCAACAGTCACTGGAAACAAACTTGTTTTCCTTCTGTGTGCATGGCTCAAACAGTTACCCTGTATAGTAGCACATGCTTGTCTTTACAAGCCACAAAATTTCTACCATTGGTAGGACAAATGCCCACCTGCCTTAATTATTTTGCATTTTGTGAGATAACACTCTTGAATTTACTCTCTACTATCCATTACTTATACTTTTTTTTACTGGTTTCTTTTGTGTTTTCAGTTTGTTTGAGCTCGAAGCAGCCACGAAGAACAATAACTTGTGTTTATAGAGCACCTTTCACATAAACTATCCCAAGGCACTTCACAGGAGCATTATAAAGCAACATTTGACACAGAACCTCATAAGGCAATATTAGGGCAGATGGCTAAAAGCTTGGTTTTAAGGAGTGTCTTAAAGGAGGAAAGAAAGGTAGAGAGGTTTAGGGAGAGAATTTCAGAGCTTGGACCTTGACAGCTCAAGGCATGTCCTTGATGCATGATGATTTTTGGAAGAAGTGATTTATGCTATTTGATTTTGGCACAATAAAGGCGATAAATGAGCTTTATTTCATGTACACGTGGCTTTCCCTGCGTAGTTGCTCGGGTGTTCCCTGGATCAGTTACTAACTAAATCTCGGCATTACTTATAATCTAATGGTAAAGTACAATATTACTTCTTGCCTAATTCTTTGGTGCGCAAGCAGAGCCTCATCATTCATTGCTGGCCACCATGACATGCAGTCAACAAATAAACAAAAATAGAAAACATGATTCTGAACAAGCAAGAAAGAAAGAAATTGCTATATTCCTGGTCTGGATTTTAAAATGCCTTAAGGTCAAAGTGACAGCAATAAATTGCGGGAGCTTCACTTTTGTCATTTTGAGATAATGTGCTACTGCTTGGTATGCATTGCATCCTGTGTACCATTCAACATATAATATATGCCTTCTATAGACTTTCCTGATATGAACTTACAATTCCTTCGTGATACACTTGCAGTAACATTGCCTCTATCATAAATTATTTAGTGTGAATACATCTGGTATCAACAACACACAGTGTGTTAGTAGTCAGGACCCATGCTGTCACCACTAACACAAAAATAAAACTACTGAATAAATTTAGTATATGTATTATTTTAAAAATAACAAATATCCTGCAGCTATTTCAAATTGGTAATTTAATCCCAGAGTTCAAATAACAGTTATAAACTGTTCGTGTTTCACTTTGCGGTATATGACATCATCTGAATCCCCCGACGAGATTACTGCCTTGTAATTACTCCCAGGTATCCGTTATTCTCTACTTAATCAACTGCAAGTGTTCAATGAAGTCGTAAAGCCTCGTGAATCAAACTCTCCTGGCACACATACAATCACTGCTCGAGAATATATGTGACCAATATTATTCTTTGTTACCTAGTAGAGAGAGGGAGGGAGTAATTATTTGTCTTTGATACTGAGCACAGTAATGATTCTCTTTGACATTCTTGTTCTGATCATTCAGTTCCATAGCCTTTAAGGTTAACCATTTGTCAACCAGTACACAGCTGAAGGTCAGAGCTAACAGCAGAAAAATAGCAACAGGAGCATACATATAGCTGGACTACAGAAACATTTTTATATATGACCAAATATTCTTATAACTAGCAATAACAATTCAGTTGCAAGGTGTATTATCATGTTGCAGGGTTTCAACATATTTTAATTTACAGTATGAAAGAAAATTAACTACAAGTAAAGTAGCTAAAAATTATTTGCTTATGGAGTACCATCAAATTTGGTTAAAAATTAAATGTAGTAGTCACTGTCGGAAAGACAGTCTCTTTAGCAAGAGATGTAAGACATGTTGACTACTTCAGATCCAATAACTTACATGCAAACTAAACACGGGTTGAATAATAAATATTTATATGCATTACAGGAAAAATGTGTATGATTACCAAACTATAGAGAAATCTTTAGGGGACGTCTAACCCTAATGGTATTCTTCCCTTTCACTCATCAGCCATTCTTATTGCAAACATATGGTTGGAAACCAATGCACTCGAATGTTTTGAATTTGCAAGGGACTGATTTGGCTTTAAATAAAATGCGCACAACATCGTTTAGCAACTGCTTGAAACATTCTCATGTACTTTTTATTGAAAGGTTCATTAAAAAGTTCATCAGTAAACTTTGAAAACTGTTCCAATATATCTCAATATATTTTTAAAACAACTTTCTCAAAAGTGCTACTTCATTATAAAGAAGACAAAAAATTTATACATTTCAAATTGGATAACAGAAGTTTGTTTCCTGGCTTTCTTTATTCCCTCTTAACAAAAAGAGTTTATTTCATTGCAGTCTGATGGATGATGTTTGCCCTTTGCATTGTGGGGATAATAGAACATTATTAGGCCAACATGGATGAAATAAAGAAGAAGGAATTTTAACTCGTCTCGTATGGCGGGAAAGGGATGGGATGAGTTCTTTCCTACATTATAACAGTGACTACACTTCAAAAGTACTTCATTGGCTGTAAAGTGTTTTGAGATGTCTGGTGGTCATGAAAGGCACTATATAAATGCAAGTCTTTCTTTTTTTAAATGGAGCATTCAGTCTTACCATCCTGTTCCTGCTAGAATCCTGCTGGTCATGAGTTTATCTGCTTATTTCAATTATTAGACTGAGGTGCCCACCAGAAGCAGATATGTGTCTCATAAATTGATAGAAATTGGAGTCCTATTATGTCAATGAGTCCCCGTTTGCATTTTACCTCAGCCTGAGTGGGTAAGCTGCACTGACCTTTCTGCTGTTGAAGGCAAGTTGGCAGCTGTCGAGAGGGTGAAGACCCTTCAAGGTAGATGGAAATTTTGCCTTTGTAGGTCTAGGAGGAGCAGCAGGCCCTCTGCCCGTAACATAGCTGCTCTCCATCATGCCACATATTGGTGCTGCTTGGCAAACGCTGGCTGCTCTAATTTCTGCTCCTGCTCACTGGCCAGCGAGTGCTTTCCAGTGCTTCAGGCTGGATGCTGACCAGTTTCGTGCATGTGGGGCCCAGGTGTTAAAATACCCCAGACCTCAAATATAGGCCTGCAAGTGTGTTTAACCACCTCTACCAGCCTGAAACCTGCTGGTGAATAAAATCAAGTCCAGAGTTTCTTAATAACGAAATTCAAATTGCAAGACAAAAACAATGTTAATTCTTAATTCGTATCTGGTTTGATTGTACAAAGCTGTTCATTTATTTTCTACTTGGGCAACAAATCTGATTATGGTTTTTGGCAGTTACACAGATGAATGTGAAGAATTCTCATAATTTTATTTCCTAACATATAACAATAAAGATTGTGGCACGCTGCTTTACAGGCAGGAGCACAGAAGAACAAGGTTACTTTTTCCAGATGTGGTATCAAAATTCTCTAAAGACTGTAATAGTTATCATAAGATTTATGGATGATAATTTATTAATCAAGGTTTTCCTCAAACTCAGAGATCGACTCTGAAAGATTAAAGAGGAAGATAAAATAAGTCATTTTAAAAAAAAAATTGGAGGGGTACATAACATTGTGTTTCCCTTCTAGCACAAATTACTTCTAATGACTGTGTTCCTAATATTCCCTCCTAAAGTCAATTCTAATCCTATAGAGCTGCTTGTGCCAGCAAATTCCTTAACAGTCAAAGTGCACGTCTGGTTTCCAACATTATGATCAATTTCAGACATTTGTTGCCTTAATTAAAGCATGTTGTTTCAATGTCTGAATTTTAATATTGCTGCATTTTTTAAATAATCTTTTTTTCTGCAATTCCCCCCACCCCCCAACAAAAAGCATGCTTGAAATCGCAACACTTTTTAAAAAATGTAACATTCCATTGTGATTGCGTTTTGTGCATAATGTCCTCCCATTGAATATTCACTTTAAGCATCCACATTAAAATATTCAATAGCAACATATGTGATCATTTTGTAGAAGCTCTCATCCATTTAATAGTACATGCTTCCTAACATTTTACAGATTGCTACAAACCAATAAAAGATAAAATATTGCCCATGGATGAAACTGCTCTAAATTAGTCAAGCTGTGGATCACACACAGTAGATTTATAGCATGTAAAAGTTGCTTCATTGGTATAAGAAGTTTTGTTCTTCACAATGGCTTGCAACTAAAAGATATACAGTATATTATCATCAATGTGCAACATGGGACAATGCTTTGTATTTTTGCAAAGTATGTTATTACTGTTTTCGGACAAAAAGTACAGCAGCTTATTTACACTTTTGTACGTCTCTCACTTGTTGAGATTAAATTCAGTGCAATTCATGTGCAAAATCCTGTGTTAAAGCATCATGGGCAAACCCTGTAAGTATATTTGCGGAATGGTCACTGAATGGCTGGTTTATGTCTCCAGACTTATGTTGGGGGCACAGATGTCTACTGAAATGGAACCTTCAGCTGATCCAACAATACTGAGGCAGCATCACAATATGTACCTGCAGAAAAGAAATAATGTGATCAATAGAAATGACGAATGGAGCGTCAGCAAACAAAGCCACTTCACTGATCCTGATTAAATTAGATTTTTTGAGGCCAATGATTTTATTGTTAGTCCCATCTGATCTGGATGACTTTGGTGAGTACCTATAATTAATTTGCTTTCACCTTTTTCCACCAATCTTACTTACTTCTCTAAAAATGTTGGGGGAAATTTTGATTTTGGGCAATGATGTAGATTGATTTAACTGGGGAAAAAATCAGGAGCAATGTATAACAGGCAGTTGAATCGATATTGTTTGTTTTACAAGCTCGTCCAAAGTCAAAATGATCCCCCCTGCTCTTTAATTCTTACTGGGGTAATATTGTTTGGACATCATGGTGCAACCCAGAAGTTGTGACCAAAGCTGATTTTGCTGATGTCGAAAAATGTCCAAGTATGCTTCCCAATCTCATTAGGATATATCTGAACTCAAATTGGGTACAAAGTTAGCATAAATCAGCTAAAACCAGTGTAAGCAATTGCCAAGGAAATGCTGATCCCAAACCATATATTTCATCTTTGAGTTTCCAAACTTAAAGTTTCAATTCATTAACTATCATTCATGCATATCAGGCATGGCCGCCTGGAGTTTCAGCATGGTATCACAGTTTTTTTTGGTACAATTCACCCAAAATCAGCAAAAACCAGCGCAAAAGATAATGGAATTTTAAGCACAAATTACATTCAGCGCAACTCAACTTTTCCTGATCTGTTACACAAACTTAAAAAACACCGCTCTAGAAATGTGCCCTCCCACAAAACTGGTTGCGTCGCCAGATCTAATTGGTCACCATGCCAAGTTTCCGCTATGTGCTCTCATTTGCAGGCCTTTGAAGAGGCTCTAAGAATTAAGCTAGGCCTTTTTAGGTGCAAAGGTACTAAGAGGCATCTTTTAAAAGCTTTCAAATATATATTTTTTAAAAATTTACTAAGAACCTGATACAGTACACCAATATAACTAGCAAATGGTGCGATATAGGTTTTTAAAGTCATTTTCAGCTGTTTGAAGTCAGGTTACTCACAGGCTGTGGATGAGACATTCAGATTAAAATGCTTATTTTTTGTGATAAACCCATTTTCAGTTTTATTAATAAAATTGCACTAAGTTATCACTCTTAAATATGTCAAAAAATATTTTTCATCAAATTGTTTTACAAAAATTACATTCTAAAACACGGCCTGATTGCACTGGTCCATGGCAGATTTTGCATTCAGCAATATGCAAATGAATTTGAGTGGAAACTTAAGAAAAATACGCTTCTCAAAATTAGCACAATTTTGGGCACAATTTGTGCCCAGATCGCCGACTGCACCCAAAGAGGAAGTTTTACCCCAGCCTCTTTAAGAACCTGCAATCGGGAAAGCTTTCTCAATATTAATGTGACGTAAGCTTTACCATAAACAATGTATTAAACAAAACAGATAATACAGAGCAGATCTCAGTAAGGACTTCTTTTGTTAAAGATATTCAAAAAATTGCAATTAAAAGACCAGAAAATTGATTACCTTTCCTGCTGTACCTGAACATCTAGTTACAATATTAAGAGCCCACTCAACCTCACTCCCCCAAAGAACCACAATCGGAGGATATTTGCATTTGAAAGTTGGAGTGTGGCCAGTTTTGTGGCAGAGATTTGTTCAGATCAAAGGTTTGATTGACAGATGCAAACAATCGAGGAGACTTGAATGTACTGTAGTTATGAACGTTAACTCATGTGGACCTAAAATTCTGTGATCTTTTAAGGCAAGTAATTGGCTTGAGCCCAGGTTATGTTTGTAACTGGACACAAATGCAAAGGAAACTCCAGGCCCAGGTACCCTCTGGCACTTTGCCCAAGTGATCTTTCTTCCTGTGTGAGCCTAGACATTGAGTGTTAGTAGACTATCTAGATAGGAGTGATCAGGGCCACATCTGAACACTGCAGTATTTGGATTCTGATCTTGGGAATTGTCTTACATGCATTGGTTAATTTCAGTTGCATCAAAGACTGCATGTGTTATTTTAACAAGGAGCTAATCCATTTATTCCAAACATGAATTACGACTCGAAAGCAGTCAGTATTATATCAGCAAGGTGATTATATTAGAGATATAACAACATGTATCTGACTGGTGACTTCAGATAAAGAAATAATAGCTGAGTAGAAACAAGCTATTAGACCAACTCGCCTGCCCTATTTCCCAGATCACAGTATCACATTATTTTACTTACAGTAGAAATAAAGGGTTCAGAATTGAAAATTAAGACTGCAACAAATCTGATCAGTTATTATCTACAAAGCTAAAGCCATCACTAACCACTGATTCATGGCCTAATCTGAAGTTTTGTGTTGATGTGAAATTACTGCTTACTTCACTGTTTTCTGTTACAGAGCTGTTCTATTATTTTATTTTTGGTTTAATAAGCTGGGAGGATTTCTGTGAAATCATGAATGTGTTCCTTATAAATGTATTCATGTTTCTGCTACAAATAGCACACAGGGGAAATCTTCCCCCAAAATGTTTCAGATTGGTTAACAGACAGAAAAGAGAGGTCATTTTCGCATTGGCCCGCTTGATTGGCACCCCATCCACAACCTTCAACATTCACTTCCTTCACCAGCGACGCACAGTGGCAGCAGTGTGTACTATCTACAAGATGCACTGCAGCAACGTACCAAGGCTCCTTTGACAGTACCCACCAAACCCGCGACCTCTACCACCCTGAAAGACAAGGGCAGCAGATGCATGGGAACACCACCACCTGCAAGTTCCCCTCCAAGCCACACACCATCCTGACTTGCAACTATATCCCGATCCCTCACTGTTGCTGGGTCAAAATCCTGGAACTCCTTTCCTAACAGCACTGTGTGTGTACCTACATCCCAAGGACTGCAGTGGTTCAAGAAGGCAGCTCACCACCACATTCTCAAGGGCAATTAGGGATGGGCAATAAATTCTGTCCTAGCCAGTGATGCCCACATCCCATGAATGAATGAGAAAACAAAATTCAAGCTGTAGCTCGTGGTGCACCGCAAGGATCAGTGCTCGGGTCTCAGCTATTTACAGTCTATATCGATGACTTAGATGAGGAGACCGAGTGTAATATGGCCATGTTTCCTTGCAGTACAAAGCTAGGTGGGAAAGTAAGCTGTGAAGAGGATGCAATAAGGTTGCAAAGAAATGTAAGCCAATAAAGTGTTTGGGCAAGAAGGTGGCAGATGGAGTATAATTTAGACAAGTGTGAAATGATCCACTTTAGTAGGGAGAATGAAAAAACAGAATTTTTTTTAAAAGGAGAGAGACTAGTCAGTATGGGGCTTCAGAGGGATTTCAGTACTCTTGTGCATGAATCATTAAAACTCTAATATGCAGGTACAGCAAGTAATTAGGAAAGCAAATGGCACGTCAGCCTTTATTGCAAGGATGTTCGAGTATAAGAGTAACAAAGTCTTGCTGCAATTATATAGGGTTCTGGTGAGATCACATCTGGACTACTGTGTGCAGTTTTGATCTCCTTACCTAAGGAAGAATGTACTTGCCTTAGAGGTGCTGCAACAAATGTTCATTAGACTGATTCCTAGGATGAGATGGTTGTCCGACAAGGGGAGATTGAATAGAATTTTCAATTTGTATACCATATTTGCTGCTCATGATGTGGTCTCCTCTACACTGGAGTGACCACTTTGCAGAACAACTCCATTCAGTCCACTCCACGAGCGTGATCCCGAGCTTCCAGTCACCTGCCATTTTAATTCTCCACCGTGCTCCCACACTGACCTTTCTATCCTTGGCCTGCTGCAATGTTGCACTGAAGCTCAATGAAGTTCAAAGCTGTTCAAATGCTTTCACTGCGTAGAGACATTTACACAATCTTTCAGCCTTCTGAAACATAGACAGCTGGTGCAGTGGGTGGACATGTGGCAGAAGAAATTTAATGCAGTGAAGTGTGAAGTGATACAATTTTGGAGGAAGAATAAGAACAGGCAATATAAAATAAAGGATATAATTCTATAGTGGGTGCAGGAACAGAGAGACCTGGGGTTGTATGTGCACAAATCATTGAAGATGGCACGGCAGACTGAGAAAGTGGTTAAAAAGGCATACTGGATCCTGGGCTTTATAAATAGAGGCATAGTGTACAAAAGCAAGGAAGTTATGATGAGCCTTTATAAAACACTGGTACAGCCTCAACTGGAGTATTGCATCCAATTCTAGGCAGTGCACTTTCTGAATGATATGAAGGCTTTAGAGAGGGTGCAGAAAAGATTTACAAGAATGGTTTCAGAGATAATGTTACATGGATAGAATAGAGAAGTTGGGGCTGTTCTCCTCAGTGAAGAAAAGGTTGAGAAGAGATTTGATAGATGTTTTCAAAATCATGAGGGATCTAAATGAATAGATAGAGAGAAACTGTTCCCTTTGGTGAAGGAGCTGAGAACAAGAGGACAATGATTTAAGATGATTGGCAAAAGAATCAAAGGCACCATGAGGAAAAGTTTTTTTACACAGCTCATAGTTAGAATCAGGAATGGACTGCCTGGGAGGATGGTGGAGGCAGATTCAACCATGGCTTTCAAAAGGAATTGGAGAAGTACCTGAAGATAAGAAATTTGCAGGACTACGGGGAAAGATCGAATGAGTGCAACTAACTGAATTGCTCTTTCAGAAAATTAGCACAAAGAATTTTGGGTCAAATGGTCTCCTTCAGTGCTGTAAACCTTCTATGATTCTATGATTCTTTTGACTGGGCACTTTACAACCTTCTGGACTCAACATTGAGTTCAACAATTTTCGATTGTGACCTCTGCCCCCATTTTGTTTCATTTTTCTGTGTTGGTTTGGTTTTCTTCTCTCCTGTTTCTCTCTTATTTCTCTTTGCTTTTGGATGGTAGTTATTTAGGATCCTGCCATTCACATCTCCTTTAGACATGTCTTTTTTTTTCTTTACTTGTCCCATTACCACTCCCTTTGGCATTGCACCATGAAAACTTTTGTCATTTAATCTCTCCTACCCTCCACCTTATCATAGACTTTCCCTTTTCTTCTTTTTACCCTCCCTCCCCCTTTCACTTGCTCAAAACATTTTTAACTTTTCTCAGTTCTGAAGAAAGGTCCTGACCTGAAACATTGGTTGGAATTTTACAACCCCCACAAAGAGCGGGATGGTGATGGTCCCTCCTCAGACCAATTAAAGGCCTGGGGACCACAAATGCAGTCTGGATCCACAGGCCAGGCGGAGGCGGGTTCGCCACTGACTTTTCAGTCGGTGGACAGCTCCCGTCCACCGAGGGTAAAATTCTGGCCATTAACACTTCTTCTTCCTCCACAATTGCTGCCAGAACTGCTGAGTATTTCCAGAATTTTCTGTTTTTATTTCATATTTCTAGCATCGTTTGTTTTTGTTTTTGAGTAAAATGGGGTTATATTCTCTGGAGTTTAGAAGAATGAAAGGCGATTGCATTTAAACATATGAAATTCTTCAGGGATTTGATAGATTAGATCTGGAAGGATCTTTTCCCTGGCTGGTGGGTTTAGAACAAGGGGTCACAGAATAAGAGATCGGCCATTTGGGATTGAGATGAGGCAAAATTTCTTCATTCAGAGGGTTGTGAATCTTTGGAATTATTTACACCAGAGAGCTGTGGATGCTTAGTCATTAAGTATATTCAAGAAAGAGATCAATAGATTTTTGGGTACTAAGGAAATCCTTATGGATAATGGAGGAAAGTGGAGTTGATGTAGAAGATCTGTCATGATCTTATTTAATGGCAGAGCAGGCACAAAGGACCAAATGGCCTAATCCTGCTCCTATTTATGTTCTTATGTAAATTACAGTACATTTTCCAGTACACTAAAAGGGTGAAGCTATATATGACACCAGCCAATGCAGAAAGGGCAGGGCTGCCAACAGTTTTGTGAAAGGAGAGCAATTGTATCTTCCTCTGGTGTTCACTATTTAAATATTTTCACCTTTTAAACAGGTTCATTTTTCAGACTTTGGTATCCTTTCTAATTTAGTGCAGGCTGGAGGAAGAAGACAAAATGGAGGTAATTTTCATCAAACTCCCCAGTAGGATTTAATTGAGGTCCAGTGTAAAATTTGTCTCAATCTCATTCTGCCATGGCTCAGCAGGACATTAACTTGCCAGCTCCATTTCTTGCCGGAAACCCACTACCAGTTAAAATCAAAGCAATTGCAAATTGTTCTTTTGTGGTTTCCACTATATTCATTCTTAACAAAAGCTTAAGACATTGAGAAGAATTATTTCCTTTCTCATGTACTTTAGAAATTTTAGGTGTACATGTATCCTCAAATCCAAAATAAAAATTGCAGTGTGATTCTTGGCCGCACTATAACAATTATTTCCAGAGCCTGATTGATCACCTTTACAAGTTAAAAGGTAGCCTGCCTTTTCATCAATTTGAATCAAATATACAATAGAGCTTGGTTCAAAAACATGTGTATAGATACAAATTGCATAATAAAAACTAGAATATATATACAGAACAAATCTAGCCCGCTTAGTAGGATTGTAAAGGCATTATATAAATGCAAGACCTCTTGTATTCAGTAGGATGATTGGAAACCAAATTGTTTTCAGATATTACCTAGATGACAATATTACGAATAGAAAATTCAAGAAGTTTGGCTTATTTTATCTATGTATATTTTCGAAAAATGTTTTTCATGTTTCAGTTTTCACATCCGAATGTGTGTCTTGTGTTGTGGTATAATTTCATAGATCCAAGCCACCCTCCAGTAATTCAACAAAGTGACCATTCTTCATGTGTGAATCTAGGCAGTATGTGTTGCAAGACCAATTGGCTGTGAACGGGGAGGGGAGAGATCACAGGGCTAAGGCTAATCCTTTTCTTAACTCGACATTTCTGCACACATGTACTTTCCAGGGAATCACTGAATAGCAATCAGGAGTTGAAATCCTGGCTAATTTTTTACCCCAAAGCCACAAAGCACTGAGGCCAATTGCATCAGCCCCGGTGACATTAGGCACCTCAACATGCACCATAAATCAAACAGATCTTCATGGCTCAGCTGCTTATTAGGTGATGCACTTCCCAGCTGAGCCTACAGAGGAAATTGTCCAAGAAATTCCAGGAGCTGAAAAGGACATCATGCTAGATTGCTAGCCGGTGTTGGGTGGTGGAGGGGGGGTAGGGGGTGTGGTGGGAGGAGGAGGCAGGAATTTAGGGCAGAATCCAGTTGTGCTGGGATTTTGTCCCATTTTCTAGTGCCCTTTAAATTTCAGTGGAGGAAAGTATGGGTGGATCCAACACCCGGAATGACCCACAGCAAGACGGCATGTCTGTGGAAGTTCTCAGGCTCCCTTGGAATTCTGTCCTATATTCTGCCTCAGAGAAACACACATCAGCTGAACGCTGGTATGAGTCTAACAGAAAGTTTTAAGAGGCCCCAAAACATTACGAGAGAAAGGTAATCATTCCCTCTCCAAGAGGTCAGTTTGCTTCATAGGCCACAGAAGATGCAAATAGGAAAATTTTGCTCCAGCCATCGCTGGGCCTCCATTTGGCCAGAAAAGAATGCCACCACTCCAGTGTTTTGGCTGGCAATTTGGGATGCTTGCTGCTGATGTACCCTTACAGGTGCAATGCCTGCCCCAGCCATACAAACAATGTTAACTCTTGAGATTTGGGATTGTGGTCTCCAGCTTGGGGCCAGAGCAGATAGGTTCTGCTCAGCTGTGCTTCCACTGGGGGAGCAGACTGACAAGTATTCTGAGGCATGTATACACATATTTATCTGGAATGTGAGAAGAATTTACAAAATACTAATATGTTTCTATCAAATTAGTTTGTGGTTTCATGAAACATATATGTGAAAACTGACGTTTATGGGGAACAAACAAGATTGTTTCTTCGACTAAAAACAAAAATGAGAAAGTCCCTGGTGCGTGCTTTGTAGCAGATTGGATCACTTAGACTGAAGTGTGTTATCACTACTATGGATGGTAGCATTTCGTTGTGATATTAGAAGATATTTATAATATCAAGATAGGAAGTGGACAATATAGGATTGTCAAAGCACTAAAAGGTAATTGAAATGTGCAATGCCAAGATATGGAATCAAACAATTTGTACAGAGGAGGTTTTGAAGGATATAACAGAGAGCACCTGGACCTCATTAACCTGTGTAATATTTGTTGGGCTGGCAAAATACAGGGAGCAGAGGGAAGCTCAGGGATTTTCTCAGTGCATTTGGGAACCACCATAAAGACAAAATTCATATTATCACTATGGCATAACCAGCCGAAAAGTCGATGATGAGCCCGTTTCCGCCGGGCCCGGGGAGCCAGGCCGTGATTTTTCGCTTCCAAGGCCCTGAATTGGTCTTGGGCCGGATAGCCACTTCCTTGAGGCAGGAAGTCCCGCCTAATGGAGCTGCCAGCCAATCAGCGGGTGGTGGCGCCACTGCGACTGCACCCAGCCATCAAAGGCAACAGGAAGAACGGCCCCGGAACTCAGGTAGGTTTTTAGGGCATTGCCAGATCCCGGCGAGACAAGGGGGGCTGGTTGGAGGGCAGGGGGAGTGTTGTATGTTGGGAGCAGTTGGGGCTTCGGGAGCGGCCCTCCATGGGGCACAAGGTGTCCGATCAGGAGGACCCCCCGCCCAGCCCGCAAGAAGGCCTACTGATTTTACCAGCCGGAGTTCTTGGGGCCTTTTCCTTCCAGCCGCCGAAGGTAAAATACCTGTTGCAACAGGAGGAGGCCACTAAGTGGCAGTTAATTGGCCACGCAAGGGCTTGGATTGGCCTGGGGTGGGCAGGCCATTTCTCGCTTCGTGTAAAATTGCAGCAGTGGTGGGAGGGGGTCGTTAATGCCCTCCCCCCCACCACCTCGCACTCAATTTTACGTGCCCCCCCACCACCACCAACCCGCTCTTTGGAGGAGGGAGCGGTAAAATTCCGGCCTACAAGTCTACATAAAGGGCTGAATTTTAATAGCTCACCGCTGTTCATCTTCAAAAGGTGCACAGTGTACGCGTGAATCGTGCGCCACGGAGCTGCTGGGATATTTTGCACAGAGGCTCATTCGCCTGGAGGGGGTGGAGCATCCACCCCCCGATGATATAGAGAGGGCGGGCGCACCATTCCCAGCAATGGTATTCGGCGCCACCGCGTAGGCCCGGCGCCATTTTTAAAGGGCTTCAAGCCATTCAGGAACATTTACATTTTTAAAGTTGCAGAATATTCAAAAATAAAGTTACACATTTACTAACATTTTCAATGCCCTTTCCCACACTCCCAATGACTAATCAATTTATTAATTGCCCTTTCCCCCCAAAAAAAACTTTTATTCCGATCCTGACTTTTCTCCCCAGAGCTTTATTAACTTTAACGCTCAACCCCTTCCCACCAACCCCCCCCACCAATCAGAAGAGTTTGCCCCACTTCCCCTGCTGGTTTCACTCTGAAAATTTCACTCCTCCCCCTCCCCAACAGCTGTCCGCATCGGATCTCCAAACAAAGATCCGAAGACACGGGAGTTCCGGCAACCAGCTGGAATATCAGCTTGGGACGACTGTCGCAACAAGGTATGTCATTAGTCTTTCATTTACATTTAATTAACATATATAAATATAGCTGTGTGACAGGGAGCCACCACGAGGCCTCGCCACAGACGGTAAAATGGGGCTGGGCCTTCCTGGTGCCGAGGCCTGTGGCGGGCCTCTCCAGAAGAATTTTCCAGGCTCCACTGCCATGATCCTTGACATCAGGGGGCTAGTAAAATTCAGCCCAATGTCTAAAAGAAAACCTGGAGAGGTTTTTTCCAGTCTATAATGTCTGGTCACTCTTGACTTGGCTATTGTCATTTTTAACTTCATCCACTGGGAGTGTGAACTTGAAAAATGAACATTCAAGGGAAAAAAGAAACTTATAAATCGAAATCTTTATGTACAGGTAAAAAAATCTGGGATACAACCAAGAAATGACTGCAAGGCTGAAGGAAAGAATTATGTTTTTTGACAACAGGAGATGAAACTCATTGCATAATCAAAAATCTTCCTGTTTTCCGATTTTGAATTAAACACAAGCATACTTCCAACTCTCAGTTATTTAAAAAAGAACTTACTGTATGACATATATTTTCCAGAGAATAATTTTTTTCCATGTTTAAGCACTGATTAAAATCAGGATTTTTTTTGAACATGTAGTGGACCCTAAATATGTAATGCGGTTTTAACCAACTCTTCAGCATAAACTCATACATTGGCTTTAGTCCACCATGAACAGTCTGTCTGATAGAATGATTGCACTATTTAAATATGCCAATATTATTATAGACTGATTTAATTTCCATGTTATTAGCTCATATTAAACCAGCATTTTAAACTTTTATACACACTGAATACAAAACATCTCGTGGGGTTCTACTCAAGCTTTTCATCTGCTCAGCACAAACTCTTGCATCTGGCTTCAGTCCATGGTAACGGTCTGCCTAATGGAATGAACATAGTATTTAAAAGTCCATCAATCCATCTTGAAAGCCCTTGATCCAAGATCTTAAACTGTTCGAGATCCCTTTTGCTGTTTTTCGAAATCTTAAAATGTTTGTAAAGGGAATTTTTATTAGACACCTTGGATGTCGGAATTCATGATCTGCATGATATGAAGAGTTTGTCTAAGACTACAGAAGTTGCTTTTGGAAAATGATCAAAACATACACCAAAGCAGTCTACCTTTTCTTTATACTGCTGCTGTTATTGTGTTTAGATTTGGATAAACTTTCTCTGGAAGGTGATCGCTCACAGCAGTTAACTTTAAACTTGCTGCTTAGATGTAGTCCTGTGTGTGAACAGACTTGTCATCATACATTCCAGGCTGCTCTCAGAAATGAATTTGTCTTTCCTCAACACTTCTCAATTCTTAGGCGGCAGACATTCCTGCTGCTCTGGATTAATCCAATTATTAAACACCTGCAGACATGTAATAACAGTTTCTCTGCCAAGTTTCTATAAATGTGGTTTTATGGAAGAATGTATCCTCTACTGTCCTACTATCAGGAGTCATGTTACACACCTGCCAAGCTATAAACGTTTAAAAGAATATCACAGATGCATTGACCCATTTCAAGGGTGGAAGCTGCACTTTATGCATATTTCAGGGATATACGTCAATTGTCGCTATCATCCAGCCTGCCAAATAAGCCATTACTATAATGTAAACTTTCAGCTGATTTTATAAATGTCATTTGGTTCGGCATCGTAATGTTTATATTAAAAGGCAATGTTTTACAAATTCCCCTTTCAAGGGGCATAGGAATTGAATCAACAATGTCTTGTGATATTATCTACAACTTCATTTTGTTATGCTTATATTTATTCATTTCTGAAAAGTTACCAACATGTCCAGCACTTACTCTTATTTATGAGCTATTGTTTATACGGAGATATGTTTATCTTTAATGCTAATTGGCTGACATATCATCTGACATGATATACTCTACGCACGCATGCTCTCCTACATTATGTACGCAGGAAATGTTTCTGATTGTATCTGCGTGGTACTGGCATGAAGAGCCATCAGAAAGCACAAGCTTAGATTCAGCAACAAGAAGTTACTGCAGTCAGATACTTAAAATCAACTTATTATCATTGAAATTATTCAAGCATTTGGTTCAGATTACAGATGTACATATTTACATAGATTCAGATGCTCCTTTCTAACAGTTATCAAAAACAAACCAACATTAATATGCAAGGTTTATAAATTTAAAAGAAAGAGTAAAACCCTAAATCAACAGTCAAATTGCATTTAAAAGTTAGTAACTGTACATGTTTCTTTTTAAACCACTGTCATCATCTACTTGTGAAATATTTATTATGTACCATTCTGACCAAAGGAACAACCTGCCTGGAGCCATATAGTATTTTGAGAAAAACAATCATGATTATGGAATGAGAAGTAACTCTGGGAGTGGAGCCCTTGTGGACAGATCCTGTGGTGTATTCCTGGAATTAATTACTGAACATAAAAAATGGAATTCTTCATTCTATGACTTCTGGGGAAAATACTAATTATCCATGTAGTTCTTGCTAAACATAGCCTCATTACCCTCTGTTACATTTTATACATAGCATGTCATTAAGTTGATTGTTATCTCCCATTGCAGCATACATATGATGTACAGTATATACACTCAGTGCAGGCAACCTCTAAAAATGGCTGCTACAATGTACAAGATATAAAGTACTTGCTGTTGGTAAAACATTTTCCTATCTGTGACAAACCGGGCTGCATTTTTTGCGGCCAGCAGGAGCGCGATTGGAGGTGTAGGGGGCCATAAAATTGGGTTGGGTGCGCTTGCCCGGAATCCCAACGGCATGATGTAGGTTCTGGATTTTGTCAGCAGCAGCTCCAAGGCGGCGTTGTCGCTGTGACGTGGCAGGACTGCAATTCAAATTGGTGAACGGCCAGTTAGAATGCATTTACATTGAATTGAAGCCAATTTTATGGACTTCCCAGGAAGCAGCCATGAGACCTACATACTTTGAGAGTCCCAGGTGCCACATCTTTTCAGGCCACCTGCTCGCCTTCAGGGATGGATTTTTGGGGTTAAGAGCTACCCTTTGAAGAATGGCTACTCACTCCTGTGAGGAACCCTTGAACTGCAGCAAAGGAAAAGTACAACACTTGCCATGAGTCCACCTGAGAAATGATCGAGCAGGACATTGGGCTGATGAAGATGAGATTTCAGTGCCTCGATTGTGGTCTGCTCTGCTCTGTACAATCTAGCACTGCAGAGCAGGGAAGCCTTGCATGAGGAGGACACAATTGATCACCATTCCTCATTCAATGAAGAGGATGTGGAGGAGGCTACCGAGCAGACAGCACTGGATATTGTCACACTCACACAAGGAACAATTATGAACTATAACTAAAAAGAACTATAAATTATCTTCCCAAAAATGGACCCATAGAAACATAGAAACATAGAAAAATAGGAGCAGGATTAGGCCATTCAGCCCTTCAAACCTGCACCGCCATTCAATACAATCACAGCTGATCATCCAAACTTAGTACCCTGTTCACGCTTTCTCCCCATATCCCTTGATCCCATTTGCCCGAAGATCTATATCTAACTCTTTCTTGAATATATTTAATGATTTGGACTCAACTGCTTTCCGTGTAGAGAATTCCACAGCTTCACCACTCTCTGGGTGAAGAAATCTCTCCTCATCTCAGTCCTAAATGGCTTACCCTTTATCCTTAGACTGTGACCCCTGGTCCTGGACTCCCCTGCCATTGGGAAAATCCTTCCTGCATCTAGTCTGTCCAGTCCTGTTAGAATTTTGTAGGTCTCTATGAGATCCCCTCTCATTCTTCTAAACTATAGCGAATACAAGCCTAATCGACCTTTATACGTCAGTCCTGCCATCCCAGGGATCAGTCTGGTGAACCTTCGCTGCACTCCCTCCATAGCAAAAACATCCTTCCTCAGATAAGGAGACCAAAACTGCACACAATACTCCAGATGTGGTCTCACCAAGGCCTTGTATAATTGCAGCAAGACATCCTTGCTCCTGTACTCGAACCCTCTCACTATGAAGACCAACATACCATTTGCCTTCTTAACTGCCTGCTGCACCTGCATGCTTACTTTCAGTGACTGGTGCACAAGGACACCCAGGTCTCATTGCACCTCCCCCTTTCCCAATCTATCGCCGTTCAGATTAATAATCTGCCTTTCTGTTTTTGCCACCAAAGTGAATAAGCTCACATTTATCCACCTTATACTGCATCTGCCATGTATGGCCCACTCAGTCAACCTGTTCAAATCACACTGGAGCTTCTCTGCATCTTCCTCACAGCTCACACACCGACCCAGTTTTATGTCGTCTGTAAACTTGGATATATTACATTTAATTCCCTCATCTATATCATTAATATATATTGTGAATAGCGGGGGTCCTAGCGCTGATCCCTGCGATACCCCACTAGTCACTGCCTGCCACTCAGAAAAAGACCTGTTTATTCCTATTCTTTGTTTCCTGTCTGCCAACCAGTTCTCTATCCATGTTAGTACCTTACCCCCAATCCCATGTGCTTTAATTTTGCACGCTAATCTCTTATATGGGCCTTTATCGAAAGCCTTCTAAAAGTCCAAATACACCACATCACTGGTTCTCCCTTATCTATTCTACTAGCAAACAGCCTCAAAAAATTCCAGTAGATTTGTCAAGCATGATTTCCCTTTTGTAAATCCATGTTGACTTTGTCTGATCCTGTCTTTGTTTTCCAAGTGCTGTGCTATTACATCTTTTATAATGGACTAGCATTTTCCCCACTACTGATGTCAGGCTAACTGGAATTTCCTGTTTTCTCTCTACCTTTTTTAAATAGTGGGGTTAAATTAGCTACCCTCCAATCCGTTGGGACTGTTCCAGAGTCTATAGAATTTTGAAAAATGACCAGCAATAGAATCATAGTCATAGAGTCATAGAGTTATACAGCACAGAAGCAGGCCCTTTGGCCCATCATGTCTGTGCCGGCCATCAAGCACCTAACTATTCTAATCCCATTTTCCATCACTTGGCCCGTAGCTTTGTATGCTATGACGTTTCAAGTGCTCATCTAAATACTTCTTAGATGTTGTGATGGTTCCTGCCTCTACCACCTCTTCAGGCAGTGTGTTCCAGATTCCAACCAACCTCTGGGTGAAAAAACTTTTCCTCAAATCCCCTTTAAACCTCCTGCCCCTCACCTTAAATCTATGTCCCCTGGTTATTGACACCTCCGCTAAGGGAAAAAGTTTCTTCCAATCTAACCTATCAATCATAATTTTGTATACCTCAATCATATACCCCCTCAGCCTTCTCTTCTCTAAGGAAAGCAACCCTAGCCTTTTCAGTCTCTCTTCATAGCTGAAACGCTCCAGCCCAGGCAACATCCTGGTGAATCTCCTCTGCAGCCTCTCCAGTGCAATCACATCCCTCCTATAGTGTGGTGCCCAGAACTGTACACAGTACTCCAGCTGTGCCCTAACTAGCATTTTATACAGCTCCATCATAACCTCCCTGCTCTTATATTCTATGCGTCGGCTAATAAAGGCAAGTATCCCATGTGCCTTCCTAACCACCTTATCTACCTGTTCTGCTGCCTTCAGTGATCTATGGACTAGTACACCAAGGTCCCTCTGACCTTCTGTACTTCCTAGGATCCTACCATCTATTGTATATTCCCTTGCCTTGTTAGTCCTCCCAAAATGCATCACCTCACACTTCTCAGGATTAAATTCCATTTGCCACTGCTCTGCCTATCTTACCAGCCCATCTATATCGTCCTGTAATCAAAGGCTTTCCTCTTCACTATTTACGACACCACCAATTTCCGTGTCATCTGCGAACTTTCTGATCATACCTCCAATATTCACGTCTAAATCATTAAAGTACACTACAAACAGCAAGGGTCCCAGCACTGATCCCTGCAGTACACCACTGGTCACAGGCTTCCCTCACAGAAACGACCCTCGACCATCACCCTCTGCCTCCTTCCACTAAGCCAATTTTGGACCAATTTGCCAAATTGCCCTGGATCCCATGGGCTCTTACCTTCTTAACCAATCTCCCATGTGGCACCTTATCAAAAGCCTTACTGAAGTCCATGTAGACTACATCAACTATTTTACCCTCATCTATACAGTGCATCTACTATTTCTAGGGCCACTTCCTTAAGTACTCTGGGATGTAGATTATCAGGCCCAGGGGATTTATCGGCCTTCAATCTCATCAATTTCCCTAACACCATTTCCCTACTAATACTGATTTCATACAGTTCCTCCTTCTCACTAGACCCTATGTTCCCCAACATTTCTGGGAGGTAATTTGTGTCCTCCTTTGTGAAGACAGAACCGAAGTATGTATTTAATTGGTCTGCCATTTCTTTGTTCCCCATTATAAATTCCCCTGTTTCTGACTGTAAAGGAGCCACATTTGTCTTCACTAATCTTTTTCTCTTCATATATCTACAGAAGCTTTTACAGACTTTTATGTTCTTTTATATGCTTTTTATGTTCTCTGCAAGCTTACTCTCATACTCTATTTTCCCCTTCTTAATCAATCTCTTTGTCCTCGTTTGCTGAATTCTAAACTGCTCCCAATCCTCAGGTTTGCTGCTTGTTCTGGCCATTTTATATTTCTCCTCCTTGGATCTAATAGTATCCCTAATTTCTTTTGTAAGCCATAGTTGAGCCACCCTTCCTGTTTTATTTTTGCGCCAGACAGGAATGAACAATTGTTGTAATTCATCCATGCACTCTTTAAATGCTAGCCATTGCCTATCCACTGTCAACCCTTTAAGTGACATTCCCCAATCTATCATAGCCAACTCACGCCTCATACCTTCATAGTTTCCTTTATTTAGATTCAGGACCCTAGTCTCGGAATCAACTCTCTCACTCTGCATCGTAATGAAGAATTCTATCATGTTATGGTCGCTCTTCCCCAAGGGATCCCACACAACAAGATTATTAACTAATTCTTTCTCTTTACACAATACCCAGTCCAGGTTAGCCTGTTCTCTAGTTGGTTCCTCAACTTATTGGTCCAAAAAACCACTGTAGGAATTCCTCCTCTACAGTATTATTGCTAATTTGGTTTGCCCAATGTATATGTAGATTAAAGTCACCCACAATTACAGTTGCACCCTTATTGCATGCATCTCTAATTTCCTGTTTAATGCCATCCTCTACATCACCACTGCTGTTTGGGGTCTAGATACAACCCCCACCAACATTTTCTGCCCCTTGGTGTTTCTTAGCTCCACCCATATAGATTCTACATCAGGATTCTCTGAGCTTTTACCCTTCCTCACTATTGTATTGATTTCCTCTTTTACTAACAATGTTACTCCACCTCCTTTCCCTTTTTGCCTGTTCTTCCTAAATATTGAATACCCTTGGATGTTTAGTTCCCATCCTTGGTCACCCTGCAGCCATGTCTCCGTAATCGCAACTATATCGTATTCAATTACATCTATTTGCGTGGTTAATTTGCCTACCTTATTGCAAATACTCTGCGCATTGAGACACAATGCCTTTAGGCTTGTCTTTTTAACATTCTTAGTCATCTTAGCATTATCTCGCACTCTGGCCCTATTTGTTTCTTGCCCTTGATTTCTGTGCCTTCCACTTTTGCCTTTTTGTTTCCTGTCTTTTGTTTCTATCCTTGTTTCCTCCTCCTCAGTCTCCCCGCTCAGGTTCCCATCCCCCTGCCATTCTAGTTTAAATCCTCCCCAATAGCACTAGTAAATGCCCCTGCGAGGACATCAGTTCCGGTCCCGCCTGGGTGTAACCCTTCCCACTTGTACAGGTCCCACCTTCCCCAGAACCGGTCCCGATGTCCCAGGAATCTAAATCCCTCCCTCCAGCACCATTTCTCCAGCCATGCATTCATCTGGTCTATTCTCCTGTTCCTATACTCACTAACACGTGGCACAGGAAGTAATCCTGAGATTACTACCTTTGAGGTCCTGCTTTTTAATTTAGCCCCTAACTCCTTAAATTCATCTTGCAGGACCTCATCCCTTTTTCTACCCCTGTCATTGGTACCGACATGTACCACGACTACCGGCTGTTCACCCTCCCCTTTCAGAATGTCCTGCAGCCGCTCAGAGACATCCTTGACCCTCGCACCAGGGAGGCAACATACCATCCTGGAGTCTCAATTGCGGCCACAGAAATGATTGAGCATGGAGTTTCTGCCAAAAAACTTTACATTTTTATCCTTAACTTCATCTGGGTAATTTTGAGATTCTATGTTCCTGGTGGGGAGTCTTACCCACTATTCAGGTGTACACTGGGCATAATTTTCTGACCATTAATGATTGTACATAATACATACAAAATATACAGTAACAGCAGGCAAGGCTCCTCGCCAGGAGCTCAATGTCAGAAAATTAATCCTTCCCAGCTGCTCACTATAGCTATAGAAAACAGTATTTAACTTTGGTGTTGTACTCAACATTGAACTGAGTTTCAAACCCCACAACCTATCCATCATCAAGACCTTTTATTTCCACCGATGTAATATTGCCTGCTTCCACTACTCCTGCTGACGCTTTTATTTACATTTTTGTTATCTTCAGACTTGACTTCTCCAGTGAACTTTTCAGCAGCCTATTCAACTGCAACCTACACTGAAGCTAACTTATCCAAAAATTCACCACCCCCAACCCTGTCTCACACTAAAGTCCTGATTTTAACCTGAAATAAGAATTAGGTGGACAGGCAGTGAGGATAGCTCCAAAGTCACCTGACCTCAATAGTTTGAGGTTAAGCCGATTTTAACTCTCGAGCTTCATCTGTATGATCCAGTCAGCTGACCAGCTAAAATGCATTTTTAAGGAAGGACCCCACTAGCCTCAGGCAGGTGTTCTTGCCATCTGCTCAGTAGAGCAGATTCAAATTTTAGATAGTGGGATCGGTGAAGGATAGCAGCGGGTAAGCCACCTGGTCGAATTTACTTATGTGTTCAGCCAGTGCAACATGCTGAAGGGGTTAAAATCACCCCTCACTTGCCTATCTCCACATCCTCAATAATATTCATTGGCTCACTTTATCCCAATGCATCGAATTTACAAATATTGTCATCATTTACAAATTACATCATATCTTTTCAACCTCTACCAGCTTTTAGGTGCTCCAATTCTGCCCTTCTGTATATTCGTTCTTCCCTTCACCTCACCATCAGGGGCAAAGCCTTCATCCATCTTGGTCCTACTCTTTGGAATTCTCTGCTTAAGCATTAATATTTCCCTAAGGAGCCAAAATTGCTTCTGTCCCATTCCACTGCTGAAAGACTCGGACATCATCTTGACAGTCACATATCCTTTTCTGATGTCAGGATGTAGAGGGCAGGTGTTAGTTGTATTCAGGTGGACTGCATAAAATGGGGATTCAACTATGTTCATATATATAGGAGCAGATTAAAAGAGGGCTGTGCTGTTGGAAGTGCATGATATGTAATGTGTATCTTAGCAAATAAAAGTTATGTGAATAAAGACTTCACCTCAGTATTCTATCTTTCACTGCATGGCTATCTGGGTTTTGGCAGCAGAGTTAAGAAACACGTTCACATCCCTTCCCCATTGAAATTTATTTTTATCAATAAGAAGGAGCAGAGATACAGCAGAACTGGGTAACACCTCAAATTCTAGCCCCTCCACTTGACATACACTGCCGACCTATGCTCGGTTCCAGGAAACCTTTAACTTGCACTTCAAACAGCCTCTGCCAACCTTATCTCTTTAATCATATTTTGTTATCTCTCCTCCTATTGCTCGGTATCCACTTCTCCTCTGTAAAGTGCCTTCTATGTTGAAGATACTGGCTGGAATTTTTCTTTGGGCGCGAGGCTCCACCCACCAGCCGAAATGTTGGTGGCGTCCACCAGGCCTGGGGAGCCAGACCAGGATTTTTCACTCCCCCAGGCCTTTAATTGGTCTTGGGTGGGGCTTCCACCTCCTTGAGGCAAGACGTCTCGGCAAATGGAGTTGCCAATCAATCAGCAGGCCGGTAGCTCTTAGTCCCAGCAATGCCACCGGGGAGGTGACCACTGCTGGGACTACACCCTGCCGTCGGAAGCAGGATGAAGGATTGCCCCATATCTAAAGTAAGTTTTTAGGACCTCGCCGGGAACAATCAGTCGGGCCTCGGCAAGGCAAGGGGGGTCGGTTAGGGGGGTGGGGAGAGTGTTGGGCATTGGGGGCGATTGGGGCTTCAGGGGCAGCCCTCCGTGGGGCACAGGGTGCCCGAACAGGAGGGCCCCCCAACAGCCCGCAAGAAGGCTTCCTGGTTTCACCAAGTGATCTTTTTGAGGCCTTAGCCGCCCACCAGACAAAGGGTAAAATACCCATGGAGGCCCTTAAGTGCCAGTTAGTTGGCCACTTAAGGGGCTTGATTGGCTTGGGGTGGGCGGGCCGTTCCTCACCGCCACCACCCCGCATAAAATTGCAGCGGGGCGGGAGGGGCTGTTCCCGACCCCCTCCCGCCTCCCATTCAATTTTACGTCCCCCTCACCACCAGCCCGCTCATTTGAGGGCGTTAAATTCCAGCCACTGTATAGACATTGTGCTGAATAGTTTCTACCAGTTGCATAGATACGTTACTGAACTACATCTCAGAATAGAAGTCAGCTAGTACAGTTTGACTCATCACCAATATCTACACCAGTCTACCACTGACTACCTCCCTAAGTGCAGCTCAGGGATGTTGATAATCAAGCTGCTCGGAGTCCTCTGATGGGGCAGCCCTGAATATGAGGCTGACTATGTGAAGGGGTCTGTTCATGATGCTTCCTCCCAAAGCAAGTCAAAATGTAAATATTGATTGTTTGCGTTATTTTGTTGAAGACTTATTCAGTAAAAACGCTATTTTCATCACTCAGTGTTCAGGCTCTTGTCCTTCAATACTGGCAAACTGTTCAGCGATACAAAATAATAATGGTGAAGACAGTTCTGCAAAGTAAGCCTATGTTTTGTACAATACATCTGCATAATATTCTAACAAAGATTTATGCCTTTATCCTTTGGGGTCTCATTTCCTTAAACCATAAGGTAGATTTTATGGATTTGCCCTCCTGGCACAAAGCTCCACACTGTGAATATGAACTTGACTTGTGTCTAGTAATTTATCAAAATATTTAGTATGGTAGTTATTTCGTTATGAAATGTTCAGTCCTGTCCTTTTAACTATAGCATATATTATACTACAGCCATTAAAATTACCTTGTAAAAAATAGTCTGCTTACAAATCCTAAAACTTTCTGTGATTGTATCACAATGTTAACAGATTCCTACAGTGATCAATAAAGCAATGCCCAGTGCCTGTGGGGTTACTGCACATTGAATGCTAACGCCCACAATATGGGACACTGAAATTATTCTGTGACCAGTGTACCGGGCACATTATAACAAAGTCCTGAAGAGTCTGTGGCACTGAGATCCTGTGCATATGTTGTACATTAAACTCATTAAGGATCAGAATTTTATTTAAATTAGGATCTGGCCCCATATTACAAATGGAGCAGCTGAACCATGCGTCAGAAACACGTTTGGCTTAATGCACGCAAAAGAGCTGTCACAAGTCCAAGCATGGCGGCTCATTTAAATAGCCAGGGTGGGCCACCACCTGCCCCAATCACATGGAGGGGGCGGGCTGTCCGTGCCCAGCAATGACATCAGCTGCCTGTGCACAGGCATGATGCCATTTTTAAAGGGCTGTTGGCCCTTCCGGCAAATTTAAATATTTAAAGGAAGATTAAATGAAATTAAATAAATACATTTCTTTTGCCCCTCTCCCACCACCGAATAACAATTAAATTAATTATTTGCACTTTCCCGCAAAACACTTTACCATCTGACCTTCATCCCCCCAACTGCACAAACTTTAAACTATAACCCTTCTCACCATCCACTACACCCATGACACTAATTTGACACCCCCTCCCCCACTGAGAAACTTACCTCTTTCCCCCTTCCCACCAGTGTTGCGCCTCGTCTTCCCGAACAGGGATCCGAAGGCGCGGCAGTGCCAGCTGCCGGGGTGAAGATCCCAGTGGGACTTCAGGAGGTGATGGGAGAGTAACTAATTCAGGTATTTTAATTTATTTAAATATTTCAATTGTGGTCCCGTCGCCGAGTGGAGGGGTTGGGGGGGTGGCTGCCACGAGGACTCACCGCCACTGGCAATATCGATCCGGGCCCTGCCGGCGTCGAGGTCCATGGCGGGTCTCATCCGGGGCCATCTTCAGGCTACCCCCGCCACGAATCCCGAAGTCAAGGGCTCCTTAAAATCCAGCCCGTGAAGTGCGCACTGTGTGAAAAGCCTTTTGCTATATGAAGGAATTTCTCTTAAAGGTAATTGATTTTTCTCTATTTGCTGTGAGTAGCTAACATATTTGTTATAGATTCAGAGTAATAGAGTCACTTGTGGCCCAGAAGGAGGCCATTTGACCCATCGAGTCCATGCCAGCTCTCCACAGAGCAATCCAGTCAGCCGCACTCCCCTGCTTGATGCCTGTAGCCCTGCAAATTTATTTCCTTCATGTGCCCATCCAATTTCCTTTTTAGATCATTTTTCATCACTGCTCGTGGAACATGAGTCATTACCACTTGCTGCATAAAAACGTCCTTCCTCACATTCGCACTGCATCTCTTGCCCAAAACCTTCAACCCATGTCCCTTATTCCTTGTTTCAGTTAATGGGAAGTTTTTCCTTGTCTAACTTATCTAAGCCTGTCATAATCTTGTACACCTCCATCAAATCTCCCCTCAATCTCCTTTGCTCCGGGGAGAACAAACCCAGCTTTCCCAAACTAACCTTGTAACTAAAATCTCCCATCCCTGGAACTATTCCGTTAAATCTCCTCTGCACCCTCTCAGGACTTGCACATCCTTCCTAAAGTGTGGTGACCAGAACTGGACACAATACTCCAGTTGGGAACTAACCAGAATTTTATAAAGGGTCAGCATAGCCTCCCTGCTTTTGAATTCTATGCTTTTATTTATGAAGCCCAAGATCCCATATGCTTTGTTACCACACTCTCAGTATGTCCTACCACCGTGAAAGATCAATGCACATGCATCCCCAGGTCTCTCTGTTCCTGCACACTCTTTAGAATTACACCATTAAGTCTATATTGCCTCACCCTATCCTTTCTGCCAAAATGCATCACCTCACACTTGTCTGTATTAAATTCCATCTGCCACTTGTCTGTCCATTCCACTAGGTATGAGTAGGTAGAGAAAAAACTATTAAATCTGGTGGGGGAGTCCAGAACAGGGGAGCATAAAATTAGAACTTTAGTGGAAATCTGAAAAACTCTTCCCCAAAAAACTCTGTTGAGCTGAGGTGGGGGAAAATTTCAAAACTGAGATTGAGAGATTTCTGTTGGATAAGGGGTTTAAGGGTTACAGACCAGGTGGGTAGATGGTGTAAAGGTACAGATCAGCTATATTCTAATTGAATGGCCTCCTCCTGTTCTTATGAATAAACTGTAAGGAAATTAGCCGAGGAAAGCCATAGAGTGAGACAGAAGAGTGCATGCATTCAAGTGACCAGCAAAACAACTGCCAAATGAAGGCAGCATCAATGTGAAGAACCGCAAGCAGCCTCTGCTAACAAGAACTCTGGACAAACTGAACATGAAGTTATATAAATCAATAAATCCAATACATTTTTTAAAATGCCGAATGAGTGAGGGAGGAAGTTAAGCACTTTCCAAGGTTGGGGCAAGGGGAAGGCAATGAAGGGAGTGGGGCTGCCAACTTTGGGCGAACGAATCCCTGGAAGTCCCAACCGATGACTTCCCACTGTTCCGTGCAGTGAACAGGCAGGCATGGGCTGGAAAATTGAGCTTCCAACTTCATGCATTTAATTTGTGTTGCATCTAATTGTTGTGCAGAATATTAGTGGGCTAATTGAGGCTCTGCTGGAGGCATGCATGAGCATAATCTAAATGGAACATTAGGCAAACAAATATTAGAGCCTCACTGCAGGATGCATTCCAAGCATTATACCTCACCTATATAGGATTATCAGAGTAATTTCTGGGATGGCGGGATGTAACTAGTGGAGTGCCTCAAGGATCAATGCTTGGGCCTCAGCTATTTGCAATCTATTGCCGGAATTTTACACACATCCCACCCTGGAAATGGGCTGGGAGGTGGGGAGTGGTGTAAAATCGAATGGGAGGCAGGGGGTGCCGTTTCCATTGCCTACCTACCCCAGCTGCTATTTTATCAGTGGCGGGGGAGGTGGCAAATGGCCTGCCTGTTCCAGACCAATTGAGGCTCCTAAGTGGCTAATTAATTGCCACTTAAGGGCATCCTTCCTCACTGACATATTACCAGCACTTCAGCACTTGAGAAGGTATCCCAGTAATACCTGGCAACCTCCTTGCAGGCTGCGGGTCCTCCTGATCAGGCACCCTGTGCCCCATGGAGGGCCTCCTAGCAGCATGGGCCGCTCCCCCTAAAACAATTCCCCTGCCCTACATTCCGACCCCAACCCTCGCCGGGGCCCAGCCGATTGTCCCCAGTGAGGCCTGATCCCACATGCCTTTTTGGGGGCCGAGCCCATTGTTGCTCTTCTCACTAAGTGCATTCACAGTAGTGGCCACTGCTCCCAGTGGAGCTGCAGGGACTGAAGAGCTGCCAGCCCTCTGATTGGCTAGCAGCTTTTAGAGGTGGGTCTTCCTGCCTCAGAGGGGCAGAAGTCCCAACTGAGGCCAATTAAGGACCTGGGCCAGATAAGATTGCTGCGCGACTTCTAGGCCTGGCGAAGGCTGGTGGGTGGGGCCACAAGGTAAAATTATGGCCTATATCTATGACTTAGATAAGGGGACTGATATAACATATATAAGTTTGCTGATGGTACAAAACTAGCTTGGCAAGTAAACTGTGAGAAGGCTGCAAAGAGTTGTAGGTCACAAAATTGGGCTCTGTAGCGTTACTGGTGCCAGCGGTACACAAATCCTGAAGTGAAACATATGGCATGTGTAGCACTTCAGGCATGGTCTGTGCAACATCCCATTTTGCCTCGATTTAAAAATTCTGATCCTTATTTTCACATCCCTCCATGGCCTGGCCCCTCCCTTTCTTTGTAATCTCCTCCAGCCCTACAACTCTCCAAGATGTCTGTATTCCACTAGATGTCTGTTACGCATCCCTGATTTTATTCCCTCCACCATTGGTGGCTGTGCCTTCAGCTTCCGAGGCCTTAATCTCTGCAGATCACTCCCTTCCTGAACATCTCCACCTCTATACCTCGCTTTCCTCTTTAAGACATTCCTTAAGACCTACCTCTTTGACCAAGCTTCTGGTCATCTGCCCTGATATCTCCGCATGTGGCTCAGTGTCAATTTATTGGGAAGAGGATATAATAGGCGGCCAATCTGCAGGTGCCAGTTTTCCATTGGCACCCACAGTGAAAGTTATCTCCCTTCTTAAACCAAGATTCTGTTGTCCATTGAAGTCGATTTGTGTGACAGTGTAAAATGGCAGCCTGTTTTACATCTCTCATGATTGTCAATTCCATTGAAGTCAATACCCAAGGACCATCCTTCCCACCTGGGAATGTCACGGTAGAACTTTCTTTTCCCTCTACGCTTTATTTCAGAGGCAGTCTGTTATCAGTTAGCTGTTATTTGCTATGGACTAAGTAACTGACAGTCTCAAGAACCAGGATGGCTTGCCCCATAACTGTGGAGGTCATTACGATGGTAAGTTTTAATGCAAGAAGATCCAGTCTATCACAAGAAACATTTATCAGATAAAGTATGTCTGTACTGCATATATGAATAAAGCAAATGTCTATCGCCAAGTTTAGTAGGGAAACACAATTATCATTTTCTTCGAGGATATAAAATGCTGATAGGAAATGGCATAGAATTATACCATCTGGTAGACTTTCCAAGAGTTCGGGATTTTTTGGGCGGTGAAATTGGTCTCTATCGTACCCACTTATTGGATACAAAAGTCTTGTTGGGGGCATCGATTTCATGGCATGATTGCCCAAGCCCTGTCCCCCATGGAAGAACTAAGGGTGCCAGCCTAAAAGAGGCACCCCTCTTGAATAGTTCCACTCAGTGGCAGACCTGTTTTAGAACTCCACTGTCAGATTTGGCAGAAATTGAGTGGAACATGCACGTTGCATGCTCGAATAGGTTTTATATGTCTACTGCTGCCTAATCAGGGGTCCTTAAAGGGATTACTTGAAGATGGCGAAGAACAGATAATCCTTGTTGTTTCTACTTAAGTTAGGGTGGAGTCAGAAGGAGTAGAAGTACCACAGGCCTAAATCATTTTGATTGCAGCAATACAATGTCTTGGCAAAACATGGACATGCTTGCACATTTCAGAAATAAATACACAGTTGACGGAGACCTGTTCACTCTCCATTTGTGCTGCTGCAACAAACTTCTAGTGAACATAATATTGTAAAATGAAGTGAAATGCAATCTTCATCTTAGCCACTCTTATGGCACTCTTGACTGAGGAGGTCCTCCTCAGCTCTGAAAAAGCATAATCCTCTCTGTAACTGCCTTTGCAGCACTAACTGCAGAGCAGTATTTTGGACTGATATGCTTCAGCTCATTTTTGAAAAAGGGTGGCATTTCACCTTCATGGCTCCAGAAATGTTGCTCAAGGACGCATGATGCATACACAGGGTACCAGAAATTATCCACTTTTTTAATTATCAATGTTTTGATAATTAACCTCATGTTTTAGGGCAAGCTCAGCATTTTTTACGAGGGTGCTCGCAGTCCCAAGGAGTAGCAATCCTAATGCCACTGCATTCAGACAGCATTATCCACCCACATAGTTCTATAAATCACAGTCTCTTCATATGTTCCAAAATTTGTGTGGCAGCCTTGACTTAGATGGGAGATGTTAAACCCTGTTTTAAATTCAGCTTAAACACTCACATGAATAAAACACAAAAAGTGACCCAAAACCAGCAACTGGTCTATACTAGGCAGGCCTGTCACTGAATAATTTGCTTTATTTATCATTTAATATTTGTGTAAGAATGAGCTAAATCTGTGATTAACAGTGCAAAATGTGATTTAGTGGTAATAAGGCTTCAGTAAAGAAAGAACTTACACTTATCATAGAATCATGCAATGTGGAAGGAGGCCATTCGGCCCATTGCGGCTGTTGTCAGCTCTTTGAAAGAGCTGTCGAATCAGCCCCATTCCCCTGCTCCTTCTCTGTCGCCCTGCACATGTTTCCTTTTCAAGTCTGTATCAATTGCCTTTTGGAAATTACTACTGAATTTGCTTTCACCTCAGTTATCCTCATTGTTCCTTCCAAAATGCAATTTTAATGACCTCAGAACATCCCAAAGAACTTCACAGTCAATTAAGTTCTATTTTGAAGTGTAGCCATCATTGCAATTTTTAGGTAAGTATCTATAATACTGGAAATAACCATTCTACTATGAATGCTGAATGCTTGGATATACTTCAGCCTGTTTCAGCTTCCTCACATGATCAAGTTCAGTACTTCATCCAAATCAGTTCCTTCAATGACATCATCAATGATCACCACATAATTATTCAAAAATCAACATCAAATGAATGTTACAGTAAATCAGAATTCTTTTTCATTGATTTGACTGATGATGAGATTCACTTCTGGAAGCCAAATTTACTTGACATTTAGATTGTAATACAAACAGTTCCATGTTATAATCCAGTTCCCCTTCTGTCAAATATACCCCATTTACACTGTTGAGCAGATCCAGCAAAAATGGAACAACTGTGCAACTTTAATGCACTAGGGGCAATTATGTATGTTTGCTATTGGTGATATCCAGGGGCTAAATGGGTTAATCCCCATCAATCAAGGTATTGTGCCTCCAATGACATGGATACTGGATCTTTTACTTTGCATGGTTCCCTCAAAAAGTGGTCCATTGCAAGCAACACTATACAGTAAATAAAATATAAGTTACACAATGGAGCAGCATTGTCAGTGCCTCAGCTGGCAGTCAGTAGCGAAGCCATATAGATCAGGAAGATTAGAATGATACCTGGACTCCATGGATAAAATTATGAACATACGAACATACGAATTAGGAGCAGGAGTAGGCCACTTGGCCCCTCGAGCCTGCTTCACCATTCAAAAAGGTCACGGCTGATCTGATTGTAACCTCAACTCCACATTCCTGTCTACCCTCGATAACCTTTCACCCCCTTGCTTATCAAAAATCTCTCTACCTCTGCCTTAAAAATATTTAATGACTCTGCTTCCACCGCCTTTGGAGGAAAAGAGTTCCAAAGACTCACGACCCTCTGAGAGAAAAAAATTCTCCTCATCTCTGTCTTAAATGGGTGACCCCTTATTTTTAAATAGTAACCCCTTGTTCTGGATTCTCCCACAAGGGGAAACATCCTTTCCACATTCATCCTGTTAGGACCCCTCAGGATCTTGTATGTTTCAATCAAGTTGCCTCTTACTCTTCTAAACTCCAAGCCGAGCCTGTCCAACCTTTCCTCATAAGACAACCCGCCCATTCCAGGTTTTAGTCTAATAAACCTTCTCTGACCTGCTTCCAATGCATTTACATCCTTCTTTAAATAAGGAGAACAATACTGTACACAATACTCCAGATGTGGTCTCATTAATGCCCTATATGACTATAATTGTATTAAATTCCCCTCGCAATAAACAATAACATTCTATTAGCTTTCCTAATTACTTGCTGAACCTGCATACTAACATTTTGTGATTCATGCACTAGAACACCCAGATCCCTCTGCATCTCAGAGCTCTGCAATCTCTCACCATTTAGATAATATGCTTCTTTTTTATTGTTCCTGCCAAAATGGACGATTTCATATTTTCCCACATTATACTCCATTTGCCAGATCTTTTCCCACTCACTTAACCTATCTATATCTCTTTGTAGCCTCCTTATGGCCTCTTCATAATTTACTTTCCTACCTATCTTTGTGTCATCAGCAAATTCAGCAACCATACTGTCGACCCCTTCATTCAAGTCATTTATATAAATTGTAAAAAGTTGAGGCCCCAGCACTGAAGCCAGCAGCACACCATTCATTACATCTTGCCAACCAGAAAATGACCCAATTATGCCTTCTCTCTGTTTCCTGTTAGCTAGCCAATTTTCTATCCATGCCAATATGTTACCCCCTGCACCATGAGCTTTTATTTTCTGCAACAACCTTTGATGTATTACCTTATCAAATGCCTTCTGGAAATCTAAGTACAGTGCGTCCACCAGTTCCCCTTTATCCACAGCACATGTTACTTCTTCAAAGAACTCCAATAAATTGGTTAAACATGATTTCCCTTTCAGAAAACCATGTTGATTCTGCCTGATTATCTTGAATTTTTCTAATTGCCCTGCTATAATATCTTTAATAATAGCTTCTAACATTTTCCCTAAGACAGATGTTAAACTAACTGTCCTGTGGTTTCCTGCTTTCTGTCTCCTTGTCTTTGAATAAAGGAGTTACATTAGTTAAATTAGTGTTGTATTCCCTGGAATTTAGAAGTTTAAGAGGTGGTTTGATCAAATTTTTCAAGATACGAAGGAGAACAGATAGGGTAGATGAAGAGAAACTATTTCTGCAGATTGAGGAGTCTAGGATGAGGGGGCATAGTCTAAAAATTAGAGCCAGGCCTTTCAGGAATGAAATTTGGGAACACTTCTACACACAAAGGATGGTAGGAGTTGGGAACTCTCTTCTGCTAGTGGCAATTGATGCTAGGTTTTAAAACTGAGATTGATAGATATTTGTTAACCAAAGGTATTAAGGAATATGGGGCAAAGTTAAGTATGAAGTGTTCGGTCACAGATTAGCCATGATCTCACATGAATGGTGGAACAGACTTGAGGGATAAATGGCCTATGCCTGTTCCTATGTTCTTATTTTCCTATGTTCCTCGGTTTGCCACCCATGGATGTTAAATTAACTGATCTCAGATGACAATCAGAATACCATAATTTCCCTCATAATTAGTGGGAGGGAAATTTCCCAAATCCCTCTTCCTGATTACTATTCAATGATCCCCATTGGAAGTGTGATGGTATGGATGTTGAGTGAGAATGAGACTGGCCTCAGCTATGATGATCCTTGCACTTGAACTGCCTGCTGAAAGACACAGTCTGGGCTTACCTACGGTCATTTGGGTAAGATACCAGAGATCGATGAGTGCCTATAAAGCCATATCACCAGCAAAAACCAATGCCTGCAGAAGTGAAAGAGATGCAGGAGAAACATTGGCAGAAAAAGGAGGGAGAAATAATAAAAGCATTTTTTTTCAGTTGCATATCATAGTTTTTGAGATTTGCATGCTAAGATACTGACTGCTTTGGACAGCTGTATCATTGACTGCTGTGACTGATTTATTTAAAGTACTTTTCTTCCTAAGACAAGGTCATGAAGAAAGCATTTTTGACAGCTTCTAAATCAGACTATATACAGTACAGTAGTAAGGGAATATAATTTCCCTTACTAAATGAATCATTTACCTCAGTAGTGTTAACATACTTGAAGTCCAAGTTGGCTTTGAATCTTTAAAATTGTCAGGTGTCATCAACAGCTGTGGCACATATTTTTCATATTAAATAAAAAACCTCTAAAGAAATTCTTATTTCTCCCCTGCACTCGGTTCTTTCTTGGGAATGATCTAAGGCATGAAAAATTGCGATAAATTAATGGTAAACCACAATCTGTGTAACAAAGATAAATAGTGATTCCTTACATTTGTTACAACCTTATTCCTTCAATTGTTTTGCCAAACAATTGATAGGAAGTTCCTTCAATTGCCCAGCCACTGTGCTGAATCAGCTGATCTAAGCCAGGACATAAGTAGGAAACTTATTATTATCAGCCTCAGCACCACTGGGTCAGAGATGGGAAAATCGGCCAGTGCTCCCGTCCCTGATCACTGTCTAGCAATGTCAGCTGGACAAATATCAGGACACGATTTCTGCAACTGTGATACTCAGTCCTGGTGAAATTATATTACAGCAAGAAGTCAATGCTTTCTGGAAAGGGGAGGAGGGAGAAATTGACAAGCAGAGTAAGATTACTCAGCCTGCTGTAATTCTCTGACTGGGTTTGCATGTAGCATTCATCATATAATTGGCATGATTAACCTTTCACTGGTTGTATGTATTTCAAAATGCTACTCAATTGTTATCAACATTCTACCTATTAATTAGCAATTAGAAAGTTGAATTTGGTATAGAAGGCTGTGTTTGGTAAAGAAGTTGGCAATTGCAGTACATAAGTGAAAATGTGATCAGATTGCATTATGGCCTTGTAGTGACCTTCAATGCCACATGTTGGCTCACGATGTCCAAAAACAACCAGAAGGAAAGAAAACATGTAGTGATGAAACTTGTCACAGTCTAAGTAATCGTTGTGCCATATACCAGTGCATTTTTCTTGGAAAAGTGAGACTACCCTATGGAGTAACATTCAAAATCTGAAGTCCCTTTGGGGATGCTGTAATGTTTTACATTCTGTAAGTTAGTGGACACATGTCCATATCTACATAACAGCCTGAACTCATGACATCATGTCCTGCTGTACTGTGAATCTTTAAAATGCAGATGTGTGGGACTGCAACACTCCTTGTAGATCATATTTCTTCCCAGGGGTGCACTTTGAAGCAGCAAGCCAACAAACGTTCTCCCACCCTACTATCTGCTTAAGCAAAGTAGAAGCAGACAGCTGCCAACATACAGTATCAATACACTGTATAAATTAAACAGAATACGACATTGAAAGCACTGCTAGTAAGCACACATCAACAAAGGAAATTAAAATGATACAAAAGTAGGCACTGACAGCTATTCAAAGTTTAGAAACCCTATTTTATTTTCAGAAAAGGGTATCACAAACATAGATACAAAGGAAGTATTTGACATATATCACTGAGGTATTGTAAGTGTTTTATTTGGCTTGTGAACACCAGCACTGATAATCTAGTGTGCTCTGAAACAAAAAATTGGATGCACTGTAAAGCCACCTGCAGTTTATAATCTTACAGCCAGTACTGAGGACTACAGATATTGTTCAGAGACTCCCTCATCCAGCTGTAGCCATAACACTCCCTTCATTGGCCAGCAAGAGCAACCCAAAGCAACAGCATTTACACATTCCCACCCACAATCTCTTTAATTTCTTCATCCCTGACATGTAATAACTCTGGCCTCTGATAAGGGCAGAATTCAAACTAAACATATTGCCTAACTGTAGCATAAACTAACTTCAAACTAACTTCATGATTATAAACATTACCCTATGAGTTGGATTCAAAAATAGTCAACTATCAATGTTGTGATTCAATCTTCTACTTATCTGGAAGAAGTGTTTCCAAATGTATTGAATCATAAAAGATGAGAGCAGTGCTAATTTTAGCTCCGCCTTGCTATTGCTATAGTAACAAAGGAGAATAAATCAGTGGACACCTTCAATTGCACTGTCTTGGCTGAAATTTTCTCTATCCGTTGGATACAACAAAATTATAAACATGCTCCTTATAAATGCGGTTAAGATTTGGCTAGCCCCCTCCCACCAGAGTACAGAGGAAATGTTCCTCTTTTCTCATCACCATATTGTGTTCAAAAAACACTCTTGAAAAAAGTTGTTCTGTTAAAGTTTTCAAGCTTTCACAATTTTGATTTGAAATATGAGTAAAAGTTCTTGAATTTCTACCAAGGACATTAGTGTAGGATTCCTTAACTTAGATCCCTGAGATCCCTAAAAATCCTTTAGGATCCTTTAACACATTTCTTAATTCAAATGGGTTAATACTCTGAAAAAATAGCAGAAAGAGGAATTTTGAACAATGGTGTTAAACCTCCCTGTGTGAGACTCGCATTCACTTTTACTGAAAAGCTGCAGTTCAACAAGTTTTCACCATTAAGGTGAACTATAGTGCATCTGAAAGCACAGGTAATAAGCACAGGAAAACATTGTTATAACACAATATTTAACAGCCACCTATTACTACATTACAACATAGGCATTAAAGCAGTGATGACTTTATTGCCTTCTCATCAGATAAGCCTTTTGGTATAAATAAATTAAATTTACTAAAGAAGGAATTCACTATAATAGTTTAATTTCTTGATGATATTTGTGGCTATGCCGTAGGCTCCCCAGGGATTTTCTGTGATGTTCAAATTACATGCTTCGATTTATCATGGAAATCGTCTTGAATGATTTTGCTATTCAAATGGTTCAGGATGGGAGGACTACTCCCATTTGTCACAGTAACTTGCTGTAGTGTTGTAGAATCATAGAATCAAAGAAAGAAGCCACTTGGCCCATTGTATCTGCGCCTGCCGAAAAATGAGCCACCCAGTCTAATCCTACCTTCCAGCATTTGCTCCGTAGCCCTGCAGGTTACGGCACCTCAGGTGCATATCCAGACACCTTTTAAATGAGTTGAGGGTTTCTGCTTCTACTACCCTTTCAGGCAGTGAGTTCCAGATCCCCACCACCATCTGGCTGAAAATAACTTACCTCATTTCCACTCTAATCTTTCTACCAATCACTTTAAATCTATTCCCCCTAGTCACTGACCTCTCTGCTATGGTAAATAGGCCCTTCACATCCACTCTATCCATGCCCCTCACAATTTTGTAGATTTCAATAAGATCTCCCTTCAGCCTTCCAAGGAAAACAACACCAGCCTATCCAATCTTTCCTCACAGCTTCATTTTTCCAGTCCTGGCAACATCCTTGTAAATCTCCTTTGTACCCTCTCGAGTGCAATTACATCCTTTCTGTAATGAGGTGACCAGAACTGCACACAGTACTCAAGTTGTGGCCTAACCAATGATTTATACAGTTCCAACATAACCTCCCTGCTCTTAGATTTCATACCTCAGCTAATAAAGAAAACGCTGTGATGCTTCTCTTCCTTGCACTGCATTATGATTATGCATTTCTTTATGCATTATTGTTATCATTTTGTATGATGCAGAAAGATGTCAACAGCATAGGTTCAATCCCCGTACCGGCTTTGGTAGTTCATGGAGGCCTGCCTCCTCGCCTTGCCCCACACTTGAGGAGTGGTGAGTTATACATCACCAACTGTCTCTCTCTAATGGGGACAGATGCCTATGGTCCTTTGGGACTATGGCTGCAGCAATTATCATTTAACAAAGACTGCAATTGTTGACAACGCGATCGGTAGGTGGCGCTGTTTTGGCACATGCACAAATACAGCATGTGTCACTAAAACGTCACAGCTTGCGACTGTAGCAACTGCCAGGACTAAAGATGGCGCTGCTCAAAGAATCACACAGATGAAACCTAACAAACACGTGGCAGTATACAATGGCTGGAGTGAGAGAGTGGAGCGGGCCGGGGAGAGTAGCGCGGGGAGAGCAGCAGTGACGGTGACGGCGGTGGGGGAAAGAGGGGGGGGACAAGGGGGGGGCAAGAGGGAGGGGCAAGAGGGGGGGCAAGAGGGAGGGGCAAGAGCGGGGGGAAAGGGGGGGAAGAGGGAGGGGGAAAGAGGGAGGGGGGGAAAGAGGGAGGGGGGAAAAGAGGGGGGGAAGAGGGAGGGAGGGAGGGAAAGGAGGGAGGGGGGAAAAGAGAGAGGGGGGAAAGAGGGAGGGGGAAGAGGGAGGGGCAAGAGCGGGGGGAAAGGGGGGGAAGAGGGAGGGGGAAAGAGGGAGGGAGGGGGAAAGAGGGAGGGGGGAAAAGAGGGGGGGAAGAGGGAGGGAGGGAGGGAAAGGAGGGAGGGGGGAAAAGAGAGAGGGGGAAAGAGGGAGGGGGAAGAGGGAGGGAGGGACAGAGGGAGTTGGGAGGGGGAGAGAGGGAGGGAGGGAGGGGGAGGAAAGAGGGAGGGAGGGAGGGAGGAAAGAGGGAGGGTAAAGAAGGAGGGGGAAAGAGGGAGGGGGTAAAGAAGGAGGGGGGAAAGAGGGAGGGGTTCGAAAGGATGGAGGGGGAGAGCTGGGGGGGGATGGGGGGAGAGCTGGGGGAAGGGGGCAGAGCTGGGGGAAGGGGCAGGGGAGAGCTGGGGGAAGGGGGAGGGGAGAGCTGGGGGAAGGGGGGGAGGAGGGGGAGAGGGAGGAGAGGAGGAAGGGTAGAGGGAGGGGGTGGGGTAGAGGGGGGGTAGGGGAGAGAGTGGGGGAGAGGGCGGGGGTGGGGGAGAGTGGGGGGGGGGAGCATCGGGGGTGGGGGAGAGTGGGGGGGGGAGCTGCGGAGCGGAAGAGGAGTGCCTTTTTCTGTGCATACGCCATAAACACAACAGCAAAAGACTTACCGGCCAGTCCCTGGACCCGGCGACACCAAGGTCTTCGCACGCTCGCTCCCCGCAGCTCTCTACGGCCTCTCGCTTCCAGCCCTCTCCATTCAGCCGTTCCCTCCAGCTGCGGATGCCCAATCCAATTTCTTTCTCCCCTACCCAGTTGCTTTCTCCCCTACTTCTCCACAGTACTTCAGGCATTGCAACTGTCTGGTCCCTGCATTTTGCATGCTCCCTCTCCCCACCCCTCCCCCTCTTCACCCACCCCTTTATCCCCCTCTTCACCCACCCCTCCTCTACCCCCCTACCTCCACCCCTCCCTCTACCCCCCTACCTCCACCCCTCCCTCTACCCCCCTACCTCCACCCCTCCCTCTACCCCTCTACCTCCACCCCTCCACCACAGTTGAATATCTGAAGTGCAGTTGCAAAGTCGGGGAAATAGCATGCAAAACAAAACCTCAACAATTCTGGGTTTAATTATTGAGAAGTTTTATTAAGTTCATACAGCATCCGAGGAACTGCTGTGCATGGATACATGAGTGTTGTGTCCAGCATTCCCGTTAGACAGACAGGCCGAGTCTCTGCTATGCACAGCTAAAGAGATTGTTCCTGGAGAGCCTTGTGGTGAATGAACGCTTGGCTCTCTATTCCACTACTGTATTGTCCATGTGAAGAAGGCAAAGTCACAAGAGTCTGAGCTCAGTCTATTCTTGGTGAATGTTCCCCAAGCGCATCCCAATGTGCACTCCCAATTCATCCATAAATGCAATGTTCCTTTCCACATCGTGACGAGCTCCGCAGCATGATCCAGTTGCCTTCGTGCTTGAATGCTGACCTTAAGTCTCAAGGATTGTTTTCTCGACGGCATGTTTTACATGAAAAGAAATAAAGCAAATCAGAGTCAGAGCTTGCCTCCCTCCATCCACTGAAATGACTGTTGTGCACACCTGTTTAAGTTCTGCAGTGAAGGCACCAATTGATAACGTCGCCAATGAAGCACTTATTACCCACCTCAGATGCAGGAATCATCACATCCTTGCGTCATCTCCTGCACTGCCTCCTTTGCTTGAATGCCGTCCTTAAGACTCAAGGATTGTTTTCTCTACGGCATGTTTTACATGAAAAGAAATAAGGAAAGAACAGGAGTGTCAGAGCTTCCCTCCCTCCAATTAAATTACTGTTGCGCATGCTTTATGCTCTGCGGGATAGGCATGTTTTGATAACACCGCCAATGAATCACTTAGTACCCACCTCAGCTGTAGGAGTCAGGATGATGTAACTGCCCCTATCTCGTGATGGTTCAATGCTGCTCTCAGGGAAAACATGAATGATGTGAGGGTGCTGGAAAAAGAAGCACATTTCTTTTGGACTATGAACATAAAGCAGGCCATTTAGCCCAGCTGTTCCCTGCTAGTGGTTATGCTACTCCTGCGCCTTCCCATACGCTCCCATTTAATCCTGCCTACTGCTATCAGCATCACCTTCCATTTCTTTCACTCTTACCTACCTTTGCCTTAAAGCAACACTGAGGATGGAGAATGGTGTGGCTGCACTCCCACCTCACCAGTTGTGTACGCAGCAAGAGCATTCACATTTGTGCTACCACTGGACACGGCATGAGGTGGCTGTGTGTCCATGTGCACTGCTCGGATGGGTGCAGGAACAGGTGGCTGTGTAACTGAACAGCAAGGAGAGGGTACCGCAGATGGGGGAAGTGGAGCTTTGAACAGGCAGGCATATGTTCAGGAAGTTCAGGAAGGCTATTAAGGGACCACACAGGATACATGAGATGAGATAAGATATACAGAATGCACTCCATTGAAACGTTACAAAAACGAAAGTGACCGTTTAGATGGAAGGTTGTTCGCTGGACTGCAGCACATGTACTGCCTGCACACAGCAACTTACAACAGGGACTGGAGCACATGCAGTGCCCCAGACAATGGAAATGTTTTCAAAGCAATTTACAACAGGGACTGCAGCACATGCAGTGCCCCAGACAATGGAAATGGTTTCAGAGCAATTTACAACAGGGACTGCAGCACATGCAGTGCCCCAGACAATGGAAATGTTTTCAGAGCAACTTACCTTGGAACAATCTCCTCTGTCTAATAAAAATGAAGCAAATCTCCAAAACGACTAAATAATTGAGATAAAATGCGAGAAAATACCCGACGAAACCTCTCCTCCTTCCACTTTCAAAAACCCGCGCCGAAGCTTTCACGCATGAGTGAATATCGGAAGATTGACGCATGCGTGAATATCAGAAGATTGCAAGAAGCGCATGCGCAGAGGCCAACCTGGCACGTTGCCCGAGGAAGACGACATTACGCGATGACGTCATCTGCGCATGCGCAAACTGGTCCTGGTAAGCCGGACCGCAACGCATGCGCAGAGAGCAGGAGACCGTCTGCGCATGTGCGCACCGCGGCGCAGCCTGATGACGTCAGCGCTGGCAAGCGTTGTCATGAATCACTTTGTTTAACAAAACAACTTGCTGAAATGTGATATTCTTTCCTCAGTCCCAGGCTGTGATGTTCAGTTGCTTGCACATGCAATGTTTTCTTTCCTACAGCCACTCACTGGATTGATTTAATATTAATTCATCAGCATAATTTATTTTGCTGTAGCAATTTGAAGGGCCAAAGCCCATGATTACAGGACACTGTTAAACACAAATGGAATAAGAGAGAAGACAATGTAAATCAAGAAGTAGTCATTATGTGATACCAAGTTTAGATTTTAAAACAATATAGAATGTAGGGGAAATGGAAGAACAAAGGAGGCAATGAGTTTTAAGCACCTAGAAAGATGGTGCAGATATAGAGAGGGGGAAGAGCATGTAAGGTAGCCTTTACAGCTTCCTTGAGGGCTGTTCTGACAAATGTTACGAGGATTTCCATTTTTTCTGTATTAAAGCATGGGATTCTATATTTTTAGAAACTGAAAAGGATTTCAGTGTACATTGAGACATCTGGAGATAGCTGAATTTTATGGATGCTTTTGGAAGGATGGCAGGGTCAACAAGAGGTTCCTGATTGACGAGTAAACAAGTACTAGAAACCAGGCAATTTCAAGGAAACCAGCTCTGAGGTTTGACCTCAGAGCTACCGTTTGTGTGACAAGAGAGAATTTATGACTTAACATGTGACTTGTTTCCGGAAGGTTCTTGTTTCATTTTTGAACTGTTTAAAATCCAGTGGGTTTGGACTAAAGCAGGCAATTGGGATTTGATTTTGACCTAAAATAAAAGAAAAATACTGCGGATGCTGGAAATCTGAAATAAAAACAAGATCTGGAGATCAGAAGAAGAACCAGAAAAGTATTACTTCTCTGTAAAAAATCTTTGCTCTTGGAAAGCAAAAGCTTGTATGAAGTGGTAATGTTGCCTCCTGCATTTTTGAAAGAACCCTGAATTTGCAGAAATCTTGCATCTTCAATAAAGGACTTTTGCATTGACTGTGAGAACTGACATCTGTTGCTACACCCCTGATGGAAGACCTATGCGAAGCCTTCTACCATTGAAGTTCTTTGAACTCCTATCCCTCACAGACTTTTCATCAACCTCGCCTGGAAAGACTTCGAGTGGCATCCAACTATTTGACTTTGGGACTCCTTGCCAAACTGAAGAACTTCTTTCCAGATCATGGCAGTCTAAGTTGTTTTCATTCCTTTTATTCCTAAGAAACAGTTATAAACCGAAATCCATTTTAGTTTTAGTTTTAGAGATACAGCACTGAAACAGGCCCTTCGGCCCACTGAGTCTGTGCCGACCATCAACCACCCATTTATACTAATCCTACACTAATTCCATATTCCTACCACATCCCCACCTGTCCCTATATTTCCCTACCACCTACCTATACTAGGGGCAATTGCTAATGGCCAATTTACCTATCAACCTGCAAGTCTTTGGCATGTGGGAGGAAACCGGAGCACCCGGAGGAAACCCACGCAGACACAGGGAGAACTTGCAAACTCCACACAGGCAGTACCCAGAATTGAACCCGGGTTGCTGGAGCTGTGAGGCTGCGGTGCTAACCACTGCACCACTGTGCCGCCCAGTTAACCGGTTTTTGGATGTATGTGCATGAGGGCGAGCAAAAAATAAAGAGCCTTACTTCATTATTGGTTAAGACTTGGTTTTATAATAAATGGTTAATGTTATTGTTGATTAAAGAAACCTGGTTGGTGTGCTTTATTCTGAGGACAAATAGAGTATCTAATTGGCTGTTTCGGTAAGTGGGAAAATTTATTGATATACTGCGACCTGTGGAGAAGTGGGACTGAATTAATCAAGAGTTAGTCTTTGGATATCACTGCTGGAAAGTGTGTATCTGTGAACAGGATTGGGATCGATTATGATACTCATCATTTAGACTCACATATGAAGTATGGTTACCAGCTATTGAATAGTGCCCAAACATAAACAGAGATTGGCACTTTCAGTTGAGGAGCATGGTCAAAAATTAGGGATTAAGGGATGGGGGGGGGGGGTGGGGGGTGCAGTGTTGGTGATGAAGGGGAAAGACTATAAAAAGCAAACATTGGTCTATTTGGAGTTTAGGAGGAATTAAAGAGGAAAGTTCAACGGAGCACTGACAATAGTAGCACTGATAAAATAGTGCAAGAAAAGAAACATTGTGATGGAGTGGCTGGAGCCTACAAGTAGGAATAGGATCACCTATCAAGTGATATGTTTCTTCTTGTATACTACCAGGAATGTAAGTGAGTCACCACAGATATAGAAGCAGTGTTGAATGACTCTTGGATGGAGTTGAGCATTATAGATAGTTAGAATTGTTTATGAGAAATGAAGTATTGGGCATGACAGAAGAAAGTGAGCCTTTACAATACTTTGAATGCTTTTATTTCCTAAACTGATTTGTATTACACCCTTATCCTCTGATGATCCAGCTTCTCATGCTTAGCTACCATTCTCCTGTATATTCTTGCAGAATTTCATTGCTGTCCTCTTAAGCTGTACTGGGAGGCTGTTCTCACATCAATTCAATATGACTTTATGCTTCACCAGAGAGAATTACCATAATATTCTTATTAATTGCCAGTGTACAATGTGCACTATGTGACACTAATCTCTGTAATTAACTCCCTGTTGGACATAACCTCGATATAAAAGCTTAGTAAAATATGGTACCTTTGCTTTAATAAATGAGCTTAGGAAAGTTGAAGCTTTATAAAAGAAGTGTACAGTAGCCTCAGTCAAAGAACTGAATCATTCTGAACTTGACTGGTTCAGACATATTAGTCAGAAATAAATTATCAACTCAAATCCTTGGTCTTGGCTGGAATCCAATAAAAATTACAAAAATATGGAAACAAAAAGGTGCTTGTCAATTGTGTGGCAACTCAAAATGATCTGGAAACAGATGTGTGCACAGAAAGGAACATCAGGCACTGTGCTCGTCAGTTATAATTGCCCTTTTTTTTGACCCGGTTCTGGCACTGTTAGGTTAGATTACAATTCTTTGGATTGATATGAACCACCTAGATGAACTTTTGTAGACCCTAATATTGCTGATATTAAACTTAGTCACATGAGAGTGAATAGCTGAAAGCTGATTGGTTTAAGCAGAGGCTTGACTTTTCAACGGAAGATGCCTTGACCAAGTTGACATAATGACATAACTATGACTAGCTTGTTGTGTATTAGCAGTGCAATATTTAGTTAACAAGTTAAAAAGTAAGCAACTAGAAGGTACATATGACAGCAGATTGTGTGATGTGTCTGTGTCTTGCCCCCAAGAGAATGGACACTTCATTACAATATTTAATTAGGGCTCCCTCAGTGCAGTTGGACACCTGAGCACGTACATGGTGGGTTGGGGGGTCGCATAACGTGATTTTAATTTTTAACCTGCTCTGACCCTCTCCAGCCAGTCATGGGGGAAGGTTAATATGGACGCCAATAAATCCACTGAACAAAAATACTCTTTTTAAGAAGTAGTGGCAATGTCAGTATGTAAAAACATTAGCCAATTTTTTCTCGCATTTGGCAGAATTCAGCCTCAACTTCAGCAAGTTGGGACTTCTACCCACTCCACTGGCCTATTGCTGACTCGTCAATTTTCAAGGTTAGAAATAATTTAAATAATGCTGATGGACTTTCAGCAGATTCCTGCCTCCAATGGGCATTTTGCCTGGGGTGATTTAAAATGGCCATATAAATTCTGCAATCAGTGGCATAGGCTAAAGCTTCCATTACATGTTAAATACCCTCTGCTAACATACCAACCTTGACCCCTGAAATGCATGGTACTCCTGGGCTGCAAATAAAGAGAAATGCAATTTGCATCCAATATTCTATGTTTCCCGTCACCTCAAATGGCAAAGACTACAATCCAGAAGACCAGTTCCCTGCTACATTCCCTGCACCATCTACTGGAGGTACTCCAGGAAGTTCATGTAACTTCAATGGCAAATTCTGGTCACTTACTCTAGAGCTTCAACATAATCAGTAATCCTGAGAAAAGTTTAGAATCACTGAATTGATAATGGATCTTCACTTCTAATAACCTTACAATGAGCCAAAGTATTTCAAGCCCCATATCCAGAACATATTGTGCAAATGCTCAGTGGGCAAACACCATTCAGAGGTGGCTAAATATGTCTCTACTTCAATTATTAAATTCCTCTGTCATTTGTATTGCTATCTTAATAAAGTGAATTTAAAAAAAAATCATCAGACAAAATAGAATCTATCAGCTCTCACTTTCTCTGCTGAAACCAGCATTTTTATTGACTTTAGTGTTCATTATCAGCAATGGCTCTACTTCGCCTACTAAACAAGTTGCAATTAACACTGAAGGCTAAAAATTTAGTAAGGTAATTCCCTATTAATCCATGCCCACTGAAACTTGGTGCTGTCTGCTCATTTCCACGATTCTGGCATGCAACCCAGTGCTAAACGTGTTGCAGAGTGGTTACACGCTGATCAGGGGTCCCAAGTTCATGCAAGCCTAGCAGCACTTAAAGCACAACATGGCGATCATTGTGGGCTGTGCTGGAAGTTGTCTGGAGCGGACTCCCCTGCCAACCTTTTTCCTCAACTGACTGCTGTAGCACAGGAACTACCAGCGCTATGGAACCCAATTTTGTAGCCTGAATCCTCTGCCATTCTGAATTAACTTAAGAAACTCATCAACCAGTTAACCTAGTTCCCTGCTAAGCCTAGTAGTTCAGCTGATCTTTTAGATTTTTCCCTCATTTCCAACTCTAACTCACCTGTTACTGGGTTCATCTGTTTACTGTCATATCTACCTCTTAAAATACTGTGCATCAATCCACACTCTAAACTACTTCTGAAATCAGCCAACACAGATGGTGTTTGAGAAATATATGGTGTCCTTCCTGCTTCAATTGTTAACTTTACTTTCCTAAACCTCTTGACTGTGCCAGTAACCTAAACAACTTTAGTCTCTCTGGGATGAATGCTTTTGTACCTCACTCTTCTTCTTCCAGCTGATCTGGTGCCAGGTCCTGATTCAATCATAAGGCTAAAAGAAATGTCAGGGATGAGAATAGGGCATTTAGCATCTTGGAGTTCATCCGTCTAATACCTGTGTCTACCATCTTATCATCCAATTGTATTTTGAAGAACTGGAGTGATTTTGTCTCCACTACTCTTGGACAGATTATTCCAAACATTTGTCACTCTGAGCAAATAATAAATCTATAAGGGCATTGCTTAATGCAAGTTAGATGATGTGATCAGCAGCATTTTGCCAGGTCATGGACAACATATTTTTATTCTGCTAAGGTGCAGCTGTGTTCAACTGATTTCCTCCATTAAAATCACAATGTTTAATTGCAGTAAATTTTGAAATCAATTGGAAGTCCATTCATTATCAGTGTTCTAAACTTGCAGATTGAGAAGCATTTGTTAATTTCTGGCTCTAAATCAACAACAAAAACAACTTGTATTTATTACGCCACCCTTAACATAATAAATCATCCCAAAGTGCTTCACAGGAGCGTTATAAAGCAAAATTTGACACTGAACCACAAAAGGCAATATTAGGGCAGATGGTCAAAAGCTTGGTCAAAAAGGAAGGTTTTAAGGAGCGTCTTAAAGGAGAAAAGAGAAGTGGAGAAGTTTAGGGAGGGAATTCCAGAGCTTAGGGCCCAGGCAGCTGAAGACACAGCCACCAGAGCGATTAAAATCGGGGATGCTCAAGAGGCCAGAATTCAAGGAGAGCAGATGTCTCAGAAAGTTGCAGGGCTAGAGGAGATTACAGAGATAGGGAGGGACAAGGCCATGGAGGGATTTGAAAACAAGGCTGAGAATTTAAAATTGAGGCATTGCTTAGCCTATATAGGTCGGCAAGCACAGGGGTGATGGGTGAACAAGACTTGGTGTAGTTAAGGACAAAGGCAGCAGAGTTTTGGATGACCTCAAATTTACAGAGGTTAGAATGTGGGAGGATACCAAGAGTGTGTTGGAATAGTCATGTCTAAAGGTAACAGAGGCATGTGTCATGCACGGAAGGAGCCGTGATGAAATAAACAATGAAATGGAAGAATTATGAATTTAAAAAGTCAACAGTTAAAAAAACACACAAGAACATGGACACTAGTACCACAGTCAAAATGGAGTATCAGTCACATGACCTCTCCTGTACTGAAAAGATGGAACTCATTAACCTCATCTGAAATAACTCTGGGGACAACCCCTTTGAAATTGAAAGGAGGACTATTGGATATTAATGACTCTTATCAATATGAATGAATTAACAAAGGATGCTGGAGACAGTCTGGCTCACAGCCAAAATCAGAATGTATAGGTGTGAAGTAGCCACATCAAAACAGACATCAATAGATAGCCATGGATTCCACATCCTGGTCCATTGTGTGTTCACAGCAGGGGAGAAGGCCATGCGTCTCCTAACAGAAACTCTAATGTGATGGATTTTTACCTTAAAAGGCAGCCTTCTGGAGAGAGAGGAGAGATCAAGCCAAGACCTTCAGAAAGCAGTCCAGCCAGATGCTGTGGCAAGAGATTCAGCCAAGCAAGAAGCCCTGCTACAGCAGAGAACTTAAAGTGACCACACTTCCAGTCTAAGGTTTTAAACCAGAAAATCTATAAAACCTCAACAATTTCAAGACTACAAACACCCAGGCCTGCACCTTTAAAGGAGACTGTCTTCCTGAAAAATTTTAACAGATTTACCATAAGCCACAAGCACCTACCTCACTTTGAACTTCAAACACTTACCCCTTTCCTCTCTATCGATCTATTCTTGTGTAAGCATGTGAGTTAATTTGTGCTTGGGTGAGGTTGTGACAATTTTTGGAATTGTGTAAAAATAGTTAGGTTTTCTTGTAGGTTAGAAAAAAATATCATTTTTCTGTTTATTTGACCCTAGAAAACACTCAAGGGCTAACACATTTTTAACAAAATACGATTGCAGTCAACAGGGGAGGTGAACAGTGGGAACTACTCACCCTCCTTATACTGGGCGTTTCTGCTCCTGAGTCTGTAAGGTCAGCCAGTGCTTCCCGGGCAGCTGCTACAAGGAATGATTGGAGGTGTAATTGCCTCCACTGGGGGTATATGTGGGAACCATCCCTAGAATCCAGGCCAGGACAATAGAAAATCATAAGAAGAGAGTAATCATTTTTTTAAAAAGATTAGCTCCCTTGCTCAGGAGGCCAATGAGAAGATGATCAGGGTTGGGAGGGAGCATTAGACATCCATGTTTCTATGGGCCTGTGCCAGGTAAGTGCCAGAGATGGTACTTGTACCTGCATGGCCCAAGCTAATTAGGTGCCCTCCTCTGAATGATTAGACTGGAGGATAATAGACAGTGGTGTTCCCCAAAGGTCAGTGCTAGGACCACTGCTGTTTTTGAAATATATAAAACTGACTTGGATATTGGAATACATAGTAAAATTTCAAAATTTATTGATGATACCAAACTCGGAGGTATGGCAAACAGTGAGGATGATACCAATCGACTGCAACAGGACAAAGATATGCTCACAGAATGGGCAGGCAAATTGCAGATGGAATTTAATATGGAGAAGTGTGAGATGGTGCATTTTGGCAGAAGGGATTGGGAGAGGCTATACATACTTAATGGCACAGTTCCAAAGAGTGTGCAGGGACAGAGGGACCTGGGAGTTCATGTGCATAGCTTTTGAGCAAGTGATACGGGAAGGATGTGAGGAAGAACTTTTTTGTGCAACAAGTGGTAATGACCTGGAACTCATTGGCTACAAGGGTGGTGGAAGTGGAGACAATCAATGCTTTTAAAAGGAAATTGGATGGGCACTTGAGGAAAGTAAACTTGCAGGTCTATGGGGATAGAGAGTGGGCGAATAGGACTGACTGGATTGATCTATAGAGAGCAGGCATGGACTCAATGGGCTGAAAGGCCTCCTTCTGTGCTCTAATGACTCTATGGGGTGGATTTTTCCTGTTCTCTGGTGACGGGCTGGGAGGTGGGAGAATTCATAATATCACAACGAAAGGCATCGGGAGGGAAGCCCAACATCTTTACATCACAATCAGATTTTACGAAGGTAGATGGACTGGCAGGAGGACCTCGCACTGGAAGGCAGCATGACGGTAATTAAGCCTGTTAAACAAACAATTAACTACAATTTTCCAGATTTTTCTAATTTTACAACAAGCGCACGGGAACAGCGAGACTTCAGAACCTCGCCAGCTATAAGGATGTGGTAGATTAACAGGATGTCAGTGCTGGCTCCGTACAGCAGCTATTATGAATGGTAGCGTGACTTGGCAGGGAGGGTGGAACTGAGTGGACAGCGAAAGTAGCAATCAGGAGCTGGGACAAACTTGCCTAGCACAGCGGGGGCATATGGCGTGAGTGCCATCTCGGACATGGCACGTGTGTATACAGAGTGAGGGTGGTGGGAGGCCCTGAGAACTGTATGCAGCGATTTGCTATGGGTCTCATTCACTCAGACTTTGCGACCTCCAGTGAGGAGGAGCATCAGAGAGGGAGAGAGCTGCAGCCACAGGCTGCAGTAGCAACCAGAGGGACACCAGGAGCTTCAGCCTTAGAGGAAGCAATGACGAGAAGGGCACCAGAGGGCACGCAACCAGCCATTTGTTTGTAGAAGAGGTTACCCACCAGATAGGGTATTTTGTCAGAAGCTCAGTTTCCTGCAAATTCTGGAGCAGCAGTTTCACTGAAGACTGTGCCTCTCCAGGGAGGCAGTCTCCGAGCTGTGTGCCATGATGGAAGATGAGCTGAACCCTATGGGAAATGGTGGGCACCCAATGCCTGTGACGTTGAAGGTCACAGTGGCGTTGAATTTCTACACCGCAGGATCATTTCAGGGATCTCCTGAAGATATCAGTGGGATCTCCAAGTCTGCAGCTCATCGCTGCAGTAGGTGATAATGGCTACCCATTGAAGACATTGCAACTGACACCTTTACGGAACCCAAGCACAGATGCAAAGGTAAGATAGACCATCTCCCACAATGCCACGAGACAACGAGAGCGACCATTGATCAGGCCATAGGCCTTCAAATACGTGGTTCAGATGTCTGGATAGATCCAGTGGAGCCCTTCTGTATACCCCAGCCAGGGTCTCGTGTATCGTGGTGATGTGTTGTGCTCTGCACAACCTGGCACAACAGAGGGAGAAGCTTTGAACAATGAGGACATCCTGGAGCACGATGCCTCCCCTAAGGATGAGAAAATGGAGCAAGATGCTGACCAGATGCTGCATGATGAAGAACCCCATGGACCACAGGCAAGGCACCATGAGATATCACAGAATTGTTACAGTGCGGAAGGAGGTCATTCAGTCCATCATATCCGCACCGGCTCTCTGAAAGAGGAACTCCCTCAGTTCCATTCTCCCGCCTTCTCCCCATAACCCTGCACATTCTTCCTTTTCATATAACAGTATAATTCCCTTTTGAATGCTTCACTCTCAGGCAGTGCATTCCAGACCTTAACCATTCTCTGCGTGAAAATGTTTTTCCTCATGTCACTTTTGCTTTTCTTGCCAAATACTTTAAATCTGTACCGTCTCATTCTTGATCCGTTCATGAGTGGGAACAGTTTCTCTCTATCTACTCTGTCTCGACCCCTCATGATTTTGAATACCTCTATCAAATCACCTCTTCTCCAAGGAAAACAGTCCTAACTTTTCCAATCTATCTTCATAACTGAAATTCCTCATCCCTGGAACCGTTCTCGTGAATCTTTTCTCTACTCTCCCCAATGCCCTCACGTCATTTCTAAAGTGTGGTGCCCAGAATTGGACACAATACTCCAGCTGAGGCCGCACTATTGTCTTATACAAGTTCAACATGACTTCCTTGCTCTTGTACTCTATACCCCTATTAATAAAGACCAGGATACTGTATGCTTTATTAATCACTCTCTCGACCTGCCCTGCCACCTTCAATGACTTATGCACATATACACCCAGGTCCCTCTGCTCGTGCACCCCCTTTAGACTTGTACCCTTTATTTTATATTGTCTCTCCATGTTCTTCCTACCAAAATGAATCACTTCACATTTCTCTGCATTGAACTTCATCTGCTACCTGTCTGCCTGTTACACCAACTTGTCTATGTCCTTTTGGAGTTTTACACTATCCTCCTCACAGTTCATAATGCTTCCAAGTTTCATATCATCTGCAAACTTTGAAATTGTGCCCTGTATATGAAGGTTTAGGTCATTAATATATATATCAGGAAAAGCAAGGGTCCCAACACTGACCCCCGGGGAACTCCTCTACAAACCTTCCTCCAGCCCGAAAAACATCCATTAACCACTACTCTTTGTTTCCTGCCACTCAGCCAATTCCATATCCATGTTGCTACCGTCCCTTTTATTCCATGAGCTATAAGATTGCTCACAAGTCTATTCTGTGGCATTATATCAACCACCTTTTGAAAGTCCATGTACACCACATCAATAGCATTGCCCTCATCAACCCTCGCTATTACCTCCTCAAAAACTCATGATTTTCCTTTAACAAATTTATGCTGGCTTTCCTTAATTAACCCGCATTTGTCCATGTGACAATTAATTTTGTCCCAAATTATTTTTTCTAGAAGTTTCCCCACTACCAAAGTTAAACTGACTGCCCTGTAGTTGCTGGGCTTATCTTTACACCCTTTTTTGACCAAGGGTGTAACGTTTGCAATTCTCCAGTCCTCTGGCACCATCCCCGAGTCTAAGGAAGACTAAAAAATTATGGTCAATGTTTCTGCGATTTCCACCCTCACTTCCCTCAGTATCCTTGGATGCAACTCATCTGGTCCTGGCGTTTTATCCATTTTAAGTACAGACAGCCTATCTAATACATCCTCTTTAGCAATCTTAAATCCATCTAGTGTCTGAATTACCTCCTCTTTCACCATTGCCTGGTTGCATCTTCTTCCTTGGTAAAGACAGATGCAAAGTATTCATTTAATACCTCAGCCTCCATGTGTAAATCCATTTATGATCCCTAATCGGCCGCACTCCTCCTTTTACCATCCTTTTACTATGTATATGTCTATAGAAAACTCCGGGATTTCCTTTAATATTAGCTGCCAGACTCTTTTCATGCTCTCTCTTTGCTTCTCTTATTTGCTTTTTCACTTCCCCTCTGGACCTTTTATATTCAACCTGGTTCTCAATAGTATTTTCTATCTGGTATCTGTCATAAACACACTCTTTCTTCTTTATTTTAATCTCGACCTCTTTTGTCATCCAGGGAGCTCTGGATTTGTTTGCCCTACCTTGCCCCTTCAAGGGAACATACCTTGACTGGCTCAGTCATAGAAGACAGAGGATAGCAGTGGAAGGGTGCTTTTCTGAATGGAGGGATGTGACTAGTGGTGTTCCGCAGGGATCAGTGCTGGGACCTTTGCTCTTTGTAGTATATATAAATGATTTGGAGGAAAATGTAGCTGGTCTGATTAGTAAGTTTTCAGACAACACAAAGGTTGGTGGAGTTGCAAATAGTGATGAGGATTGTCAGAGGATACAGCAGGATATAGATCGGTTGGAGACTTGGGCGGAGAAATGGCATATGGAGTTTAATCCGGATAAATGTGAGGTAATGCATTTTGGAAGGTCTAATGCAGGTGGGAGGTATACAGTAAATGGCAGAACCCTTAGGAGTATTGACAGGCAGAGAGAACTGGGTGTACAGGACCACAGGTCATTGAAAGTGGCTACGCAGGTGGATAAGGTAGTCAAGAAGGCATACGGCATGCTTGCCTTCATCAGTCGGGGCATAGAGTATAAAAATTGGCAAGTCATGCTGCAGCTGTACAGAACTTTAGTTAGGCCACACTAAGAATATTGCATGCAATTCTGGTCGCCACACTACCAGAAGGACGTGGAGGCTTTGGAGAGGGTACAGAAGAGGTTTACCAGGATGTTGCCTGGTCTGGAGGGTATTAGGTATGAGGAGAGGTTGGATAAACTCAGATTGTTTTCACTGGAACGACGGAGGTGGAGGGGCGACATGATAGAGGTTTACAAAGTAATGAGCGGCATGGACAGAGTGGATAGTCAGAAGCTTTTTCCCAGGGTGGAAGAGTCAGTTACTAGGGGGCATAGGCTTAAGGTGTGAGTTTAGAGGGGATGTGCGGGGCAAGTTCTTTACACAGAGGGTGGTGAGTGCCTGGAACCTGCTGCCAGGGGAGGTGGTGGAAGCAGGTACAATAGCGACATTTAAGAGTCATCTTGACAAATACATGAATAGGATGGGAATAGAGGGATACGGTCCCCGGAAGTGCAGAAGGTTTTAGTTTAGGCAGGCATCAAGATCGGTGTAGGCTTGGAGGGCCGATTGGCCTGTTCCTGTGCTGTACTGTTCTTTGTTCTTTGTTCTTTGACTGTGCCCGAACTATCTCTTCTTTGAATGTAGCCCATTGTTCAGCTACCGGTTTTCCTGCCAACATTTGACTCCAATTTATTCGCCCCAGCTCCATTCTTACCCCATTGAAGTTGGCTTTCCCCTAGTTAATTATTCTTACTGTGGATTGTTATTTGTCCTTTTCCATAGTCAGCCTAAACCTTATGATACAATGATCTTTGTCCCCTACTGATACTTGATCCACTTGCCCCACCTCATTCCCAAGAACCAGGTCGAGCAGTGCCTTCTTTCTTGTTGGACTAGAAACATACTGCTGTAGAAAATTTTCCTGAACACCCTCTAGAAACTCTTGCCCATTACACTACTACTGTCCGAGTCTATGTTTGGATAATTAAAGTCCCCCATTATAACTGCCCTATAATTTTTGCACCTCTCTGTAATTTCCTTGCAAGTTTGTTCCTCCACATCCTTCACACTAGCTGGTGGCCTATAGACAACACTGAGCAATGTAACTGGACCGTTTTTGTTTCTTAGCTCAAGCCAAATTGATTCTGTGCTCGACCCCTCTGGGGCCTCCTTTTTCTCCAGAACTGCAATGTTCTCTTTCATCAATGCCACCACCCCTCCCACATTTTTGCTTTTCCTATCTTTTCTGAACATCTTGTATCCAGGAATATTTAACACCCAGTTCTGCCCTTCTTTGAGCCAGGTCTCTGTTATAGCCACAATATCATATTTCCACATGGCAATCTGTGCCTGTACCTCACCAATCTTATTAACCACACTCCATGCATTCACATACATGCACATTAATGCTGATTTAGACTTTATTACTTTCTCCATTACTCTGACCCCATCTAATAACTTTGTTTCCTACTCTAGTGCTATCCATCTCCGCCAGTATTCTGTGCACCTTGGTATTCTTCTCTGATATTTGCTCCTGGTTCCAACACTCCTGACAAGTTATCAGTTTTGGTTCCCTCTGATCTGAGCTCCCTCGCAGGTTCCCATCCCCCTGCCAATCTAGTTTAAAATCTCCCCAACAGCAGTAACAAATCTCCCTGCAAGGATATTAGTCCAGTCCTGCTAATATGCAACCCGTCCATCTTGTACCAGGTTCCACCTGCCCCAGAACTGGTCACAACGCCTTTGAAATATGCCAGCCACATGTTCAATTGCTCAGTTCTCCTATTCCTATGCTCACTTGCACGTGGGACTGGGAGTAATCCTGAGAATATTGCTTTTGAGGTCCTGCTTTTAAATCTCCTTCCTAGCTCCCTAAAACCTGCTTTCAGGTCCTCATCCCTCTTCCTACCAAGTCATTGGTGCCAACATGGACCACGACCTCTGGCTGTTTACCCTCCCCCAGAAGAATGTTCTGTAGCCGCAAGGAGGAGCTCGCAATGCGCTAATACAGGCACATTTCAGATGATCCTTACTAACAGATCCATTCAATCCAATAAAGCTACAGCCTTATGCAGCCCCATTGCCATTTCCTGATCGCCCTTACCATTTACCTGCACCTGTAATTATACTAGACAACGGCATAGGCAATGCATTGACCTCACTCGGTGTGGTCCTCCCCATCACACTCTTTGAGGGAACCAGTGACCTATTAAAGGCCCAACAGTGTGCAAAAAATTATTGCAATATTCCACATTTATTGGAAAACACAAACATTGTAAAGTTGCATCCATTAACAAGAAATAAACCTGTGAACCTGTGAAGCTAGGTAGTGTTGTGTGTTGTTGTAGTTGTAACATAGCTAGTGTTATGACTGAGGTGGGAGGAGTGCACTGTCTTTTCTAGTTTCACTTCTCCACAGGTCACAACATATATTTAAATGTTTACCAGTTACTGATACAGGCAATCATAGACTCTACTCTTTATCCCAGAATAAAATACACCAACCAGGTTTCTTTAATAAACAACAAAATAATAAGTTTATTATAAAACAAGACATAAGCAGAAATGAAGCAAAGTATTAACACACAGAGTGAAATATGAAAGTTCCCTTTTACCTTTGCCCCTCACACACACACACACACTCACTGGTTAACCGAAAAAATATAGATTTTCTTTTTTAGAGCTTGTTACGACCAAGCTGGGAGGAGTTCATTGTTTTTTCTAGTTCCACTTCTCCATAGGTCACAACATATATTAATTTTATTCCCAGTTATCAATACGGTCAATCATAGACTCTAATTTTGTCCCAGAATAAAATGTACCAACCAGGTTTCTTTAGGAAACAACAAAATTATCAGTTTATTATAAAACAAGTCTTAACCAGTAATGAAGCAAAGCATTAACACACAGATTGAAATATAAATTTTCCCTTTTTACCTTAGCCCCTCACAAACACAAACACGCACATACACCGGTTAACTGAAAAATAAAGAGATTTTCTCTTGAGTGCACTATTACAAAAAAAAAGACGAAAAGGAATACTTTGACCAAATACTTGCTAATTATTAAAGAAAAAAAGAGAAGCTATGGAAAGACGTCAGACGTCCTTTTTTTGTTTGGCGTCCCAAATACGTGTAGATGGCTATCACTGGGATCTTCGAGAACAGTTCTTTTCAGGCAACGTTGAAGATCAGTTTGGGCAGGCTTTCCAGGAGAAATGCAGCAACCGGGACTTCAGGCAGGCCTTGCAGGAGAAATGCAGCATCAATTTCTCTATTTCTTACACTTGCTTCTAAGAGCTTCTCAAAGAGATGGAACAACTGACAGGCTTTTCAAAGAGCTGTAAAAGGCTGAGTTGGGCTTTGTCCTTGGCAGGTTGATTCTTTAACTCTTATTCAGAACACAATACCCCAACTGCCTGTCCAAAGCAAAATCAAAAACATCTAAGGAGTCAAGTCTCCTAACCCCTAAAAATCTTGGCTTGTCACTTCTCTGCAAACATCTTTCCCAAGTTAAAAAGATCCCTGCTGGGTATCTATCTGAAAACAGGTGCCTTCCAGTAACTGTTGTTTACAAATCAAGTCGAAAAGACCTTCTGATGACCTCATTTTAAAAAACCCACAAATTCCAGCATCTATGGAATCCATTTTCCAGTTTTAAAACACAAATCCTCAAAATTTAACAAAAAAGTGGAAGCACTCGTAACACCTCCACCCTTGAAGGAATGAACCACCATTTTTCAATGTGTTTCATTACAAAGTGTGGAAAAAAACAGAAGATGGGAAAATGATAAAACACATTTTCACACTCATACTCATTCACTCTTTACCTGGAGTTAATACAATTCTGCTTTATACCATCTTTGCACTCAGGTAACACAAAGCAAAGTTAAATTCTAGATAAAGCATCCACAATTACATTATTTTTCCCTGCAATGTGGATAATCTTTAAGTGATACAGTTGCAATAGTAAACTTCATCAGAATAGTCTGGCATGCTGGTTTTTGAATTTTTCCACAAAGGCTAGGGGGTTGTGATCAGTATATACCAGTGTCTCGCTGTAGTCATGCTGGACGTAGACTTCAAAATGCTAAAGAGCCAATAATAAACATAGGGTTTCTTTTTACACTGTTGAATATATTTTTGGTGTCAATTTAGCTTTTTAGAAAGGTATCCCATTGGCTTTTCTGTACCTGATTCATTATCTTGTAATAGGACAGCACCGACCCCAGGTCACCAGCATCAATCGCTACCTTGAAGAGCTTAGTGAAATTTGGAGCAGCCAACACTGGTTCATTAATCAAAATGGCTTTCAGCCTCTCAAAAGATGCTTGGCACCTCCCTGACCACACTACCTTATTTTTTTTTGTAGCAAATCCATCAGTGGAGCAGCTTTTGTACTAAAATTTGGTACAAACTTGCAGTAGAAACTACACATCTCCAAGACGCTCATGATTTCTCATTTAGTCTTAGGGGTAGAGAACTCCATCAATGCTTGTACTTTCACTCTTCTTGGTAACACTTGTCCTTGCCCTACTATATGCCCGAGGTAAATTACTCTCGCTGTTGCAAATTCACTTTTGGCAAAGTTTACTAGTAAATCAGCTGATTGTAATTTTCTAAACAGAGCTTCTAGTTGTTTCATGTGGTCCTTCCAAGTGTCACTGTATATCAGCACATCATCAAGATAAACCAGACAGTTTGGAACACTGGCTACCACTTGGTGCATTAGTCTCTGAAATGTTACTGGGCATTTTTGAGCCTGAATGGCATCACTCAACATTGGGAAAGACCATCTGGTGTGACAAAGGCCGATATTTCTTTAGCTCCGGGTGTTAAAAAAAACCTGCCAGTATCCTTTTAATAAATCTATTCTTGTAAGAAACGTGGCACTGCCCACTCTGTCAATACAGTCTTCCAAGCGAGGAAGTGGGTAGGAGTCTGCCTTTGTTACTGCATTAACCTTTCTGTAGTCAATGCAGAATCTAGTTGAACCATCAGGTTTATGCATTGGCACCACTGGGAAGCTCCAGCTGCTTTGACTGGGTTCAATTATGTAATTTTCCAACAAGTATTGGATTTCTGCTTTTACCTGGGCCTCTTTCTCTGGACTTAAGTGATAAGGATGCTGTCTTATAGGAAAGGATTCCCCTGCATGCACATCATGTGTGTCAAAGGTTGTACATCCTGGATTATCCTTACAGACTCTTTTAAATGCTGTTAGCCTTGTTAGGTTTTCTCATTGTTCTGCATCTAAATATAAAAGCATAGTTTCCAATCTCCCGAACAATTCAGTATTAGCTAACCGGATAGTAGGAGGTTCAATTTGAGAATTGTCTAAGTCTCCTTCTGCCACATCCTCACTATCCCTTTCATCCATCACTGTTGCTACTACCTGACATACTTGTGCTTGCTTATCCTCCTCCCAATGATGATATTGTTTCAACTTTTTGATATAACACAGCCGATTCTTTTTCCAGTGATCTGGGGTGTCAATCAAATAATTTACTTTACCAATTCTTTTGACCACTTGATATGGACCACTGAACCGCACTTTCAGAAGTTCACTCTGTAAAGGCAGTAATACTAACATCTCATCCCCTGGTTGAAATGTTCGGGTCGTGGCATGCTTGTCTGCCCATTTCTTCATGGTTGTTAGGAAGCTTTCAGGTGTTCCTGAGCCACTTTACAAGCTCTCGAGAGCTGTTCATCGAACACAGATACATAATCTAACACAGCAGATTCGTCCCTCTGTTCTAAAAACCTTTCTTTAATTAGTGTTAGAAGACCTCTTATCTCATGCCCATAAACTAATTCAAAAGAACTAAATCCGGTAGACTCATTAGGTAAATCCCTCATGGCAAACAAAATAAATTCTCGTCCTTTATCCTAATCTTGGGTATATTCTTGACAGTATGCCCTGATCATCGTCTTAAGGGTCTGATGGATCCTTCCTTAAGCCCCTTGTCTCTGTGGGTAGTATGCTGAAGACTTTAACTGTGTAATATCCAAATTATCCATAATTTCTTGAAATATTTTAGACCTAAAATTGGAACCTTGATCTGACTGAATCTCAATCGGTAATCCATATCTAGTGAAGAACTGAGTTAACTTCTCTACCACTACCTTAACAGAATCGTTCTCAAGGGAATGGCCTCTGGATAGCCATATCGACGAAAGTGAGTATATATTGGTGTCCTGCTTTTGTTTTTGGTACAAGTCCTACACAGTCTACCAACATCCTGCTAAATGGTTCCCCAAAAACTGGTATGGGAATTACAGGTGCTGATTTTATAGCAGGTTGTGGTTTTCCTACGATCTGGCATATATGGCACGTTTTACAAAACTGCACCACGTCCTTGGAAAGACATGGCCAGTAAAAATGTCAGCTTCTACGTGATTGGATTTTCTGGATCCCCACATGTCCAGCTATAGGAATTTCATGGGCTATCCTTAATATTTCCCGGCGATATTAGGCAGTGCCACTATCTAGTGAACAACCATCAATTCTTCGTCTCTGCCACCTTCTATCATTCTTGGGTTTGTGGAGGTGACAGACAAAAGGTTTGGGCTTATAAACAAGCTTGTAAACATCAGCAAATTCTGCTGCCTGACTGGCTGATGAAACTTTCTGGTTCTCTACATGGGTTCTTACTAATGGAGGGACTGCATTTTTAAATTCTTCGGGAAGAATAAGTTCCCTAAGGTTCTCATACATGGCCTCTACCTTTAGTGCCCGCATCCAACAATCAAAATTAATTCGCTTTACCCTCTCAAATTCAATATGTCTACCCAGACTGTTTCCGAGGTTCCAAAATTTCTGCCTGTAAGCTTCAGGGACCAACACATAAGCAACGGGACTAGCCTTTTTTGCCATCTCATAATCTGCAGAAGCCTCCTCAGAAAGCATGGCATAAACTCATGACCTCTACCCATCTACCTGCTTTGTATAAGCAGTGTCCAGCTTTCCTTCGGCCACTTCATCTGTTTGGCTGTCTTTTCAAAAGAAATGAAAAATGCTTCTACGTCCCTAACCTCAAATTTCAGGAGGGCTTTAAACAGCTCTCCACTGGGTCCTGGGCTGGAGACAGCTCTTTCCCCACAAAATTTTCATCGGGGTCAAGGGCATCCTTTTTTTTCCCTCATCCCAGCCTTCTAATCTGGTATTCCCTTTCTCTCTCCATTTCCTCTCTTTCTTTTGCCCTTTGCCTCTCCTGAAGCTCTGCTTGCTCCAAATGAAATTCTCTCTCTTTTGCCCTTTCCTCAAGTTTAAGCTGCTTCATCTGCAACTGAATTTTAGCTCATTCAACTGCACTACCATCTGGTTTGCCTTCTTCTGCCAATTGCAAATGTTGTGCTATTATTTCAATTATGTCTGCTTTCTTAGCTCATAGTTTTAACTCTCATGCCAACAGGTCTGCCAAATCCTTTAGTTGGACTTTGGTTAAGTTTCTCAAATTACTCAGAGATACATCTTCCTTCCTCAGAAAGGTCATAGCAACTAACGAAGACATTTGGGTAGGGTAGACTTTACTCTATTGCACAAGAAACCTGGTTATTTTTTACTTTTCCACTTCTCAATTATCATTACCCCACTTACAATTGCATGTCATCGGCATTGGGTTATCCCGCACAGAGCCACTAATTATATGGTACAACCGAGGTGGGAGGAGTGCACTGTCCTTTCTAGTTCCACTTCTCCACAGGTCACAACATATATTTAAATGTTTACCCAGTTACTGATACAGTCAATCATAGACTCTATATCCCAGAATAAAATATATGAACCAGGTTTCCTTAATAAACAACAAAATTATCAGTTTATTATAAAACAAGACATAAACAGTAATGAAGCAAAGCATTAACACACAGAGTGAAACATGAAAGTTTTCTTTTACTTTAGCCCCTCTCTCTCTCACACACACACACACCCCGGTTAACTGAAAAAATAGAGATTTTCTTTTTTAGAGCTCTGTTACAAAAAAAGACAAAAAAGAATACTTTGGCCAAATACTTGCTAATTCTTGAAGAAAAAAAGATATGGAAAGATGTCAGTTGTCCCTTTTTGGTTTGATGTCCTCAAGGCAGGTAGTGCAGGAGTCTCCAGAGGGCATCCCACTTTTTAACTGGTATTTAGTGCTGAGTACCAATGGGAGAGAGGGTTACTCTGGAGAATGCAGCCACAGTCATGACCAGAACACCATGGATGGCTCAGCTGTGCAGGGAGGGAGGATAAAGGACAAGAAAGCAATAGTGGTAGGGGATTCTATAGTTAAGGGAACAGATAGGCATTTCTGTGATTGCAGACATGATTCCAGGATGGTATGTTTCCTCCCTGGTGCAAGAGTCAGGGATATCACTGAGCGGCTACAGAGCATTCTGGAGGGTGAGGGTGCACAGCCAGAGTTTGTGGTCCACATTGGTACCAATGATATAGGAAGAAAGGGGGATGAGGTCCTGCAGGGTGAGTTTAGGGAGTTAGGAACAAGATTAGCAAGCAGGACCTCAAAGGTAGTAGTTTCCAGATTACTCCCAAGGCCACATGCTAGTGAGTATAGAAATAAGAAAATACACCAAATGAATGCATGGCTGGAAAGATGGTCATAGAGTCATAGAGTTATGCAGCAAGAAACAGGCCCTTCGGCCCATCGCGTCTGTGCCGGCCATCAAGCACCTAACTATTCGAATCCCATTTTCCAGAACTTGGCCCATAACTATGGTGTATCAAGTGCTCATCTAAATACTTCTTAAATGTTGTGATGGTTCCTGCCACTACCACCTCTTTAAGCAGTGCGTTCCAGATTCCAACCACCCTCTGGGTGAAAAAGGTTTTCCTCAAATCCCCTCGAAACCTCCTGCCCCTTACCTTAAATCTATGTCCCCCAGTTATTGACCCCTCCGCTAAGGGAAAAAGTTTCTTCCTATCTAACCTATCAATGCCCCTCATAATTTTGTATACCTCTCTCAGATCCCCCCTCAGCCTTCTCTGCTCCAAGGAAAGCAACCCGAGCCTTTTCAGTCTCTCTTCATAGCTGAAATGCTCCAGCCGAGGCAACATCCCAGTGAATCTCCTCTGCACCCTCTCCAGTGCAATCACATCCTTCCTATAGTGTGGTGACCAGAACTGTACACAGTACTCCAGCTGTGGCCTAACTAGCGTTTTATACAGCTCCATCATAACCTCCCTGCTCTTATATTCTATTCCTCGGCTAATAAAGGCAAGTATCCAATATGCCTTCCTAATCACCTTATCTACCTGTGCTGCTGCCTTCGGTGATCTATGGACAAGTACACCAAGGTCCCTCTGACCCTCTGTACTTCCTAGGGTCCTACCATCCATTGTATATTCCCTTGCCTTGTTAGTCCATGACCTCACACTACTCAGGATTAAATTCCATTTGCCACTGCACTGCCCATCTTACCAGCCCATCAATATCATCCTGTAATCTAAGGCTTTCCTCTTCACTATTTATGACACCACCAACTTTTGTGTCATCTGCAAACTTACTGATCATACCTCCTATGTTCACGTCTAAATCATTAATGTACACTATAAACAGCAAGGGTCCCAGCACCGATCCCTGTGGTACACCACTGGTCACAGACTTCCACTTGCAAAAACAACCCTCTGCCATTACTCTCTGCCTCCTGCCACTAAGCCAATTTTGGATTCAATTTGCCAAATTGCCCTGGATCCCATGGACTCTTACTTTCTTAACCAATCTCCCATGCGGGACCTTATCAAAAGCCTTACTGAAGTCCATGTAGACTACATCAAGTGCTTTACTTCACTTACCGTCAGGAGCGGAGAGCAGTCGGACCTGTGTGGAAACAACCAGAACCAGGAGTGGATAAATCCAGCGCAGGGCTCTGGGCCTTCACCTACCTTCAGGAGCAAAGAGCAGTCAGACCTCTTCCAGCGCGCCAGAGGTTTGAAAAAAAAAGCCAACAGTGACGTCACAGGAAAGCTGCAAGCTGCTTGGTTGGTGAGTCACTGCCGTTAGGGAATAGCTCTAAATAGCTCGGTAAGTATCTAAGGTAAGAAAGATTTACAGTTTATTTTCATACATAGTAAGTAGTGTTTTTTAGGGAGTGCTATAATAACGAGGACCAGGGAAGAAGGGCCCGAGAGTAATTGATATTATTTGATCTTAAAATCTTCCAAACAGTTTAATTTAAAGGGTTACGTCACGGCAGGAGAGCTCAAAGCCATGGTGTGCTCCTCGTGCTCTGTGTGGGAAGCCGGGAACAATTCCAGTGCCCGGGACCAGCATGTGTGCAGGAAGTGTCTCCAGCTGCAGCTCCTGGAAGCCCGGGTTTCGGAGCTGCAGCGGCAGCTGGGGACACTGTGGAGCATCCACGAGGCAGAGATATCGTGGCGAGCACGTATAGAGAGGTGGTCACACCGCAGGCTTAGACACCGCAGGCAGGAAGGGAATGGGTGACCACCAGGCAGGGCAAGAGGACTAGGCAGGCAGTTCAGGAATTTCCTGTGGCTATTCCCCTGCAAAACAGATATACTGCTTTGGATACTGTTGTGGGGAATGGCCTCTCAGGGGAAAGCAGCAACAGCCCAATTCGTTGCACCACGGTTGGCTCTGCTGCACAGGGGAGGAGTAAAAAGTGTGGGAATGCAATAGTTATAGGGGATTCAATTGTAAGGGGAATAGATAGGCGTTTCTGTGGCCGCAAAAGAGACTCCAGGATGATATGTTGCCTCCCTGGTGCTAGGGTCAAGAATGTCTCAGAGCGGTTACAGGACATTCTGAAGGGGGGAGGGTGAACAGCCAGTGGTCGTGGTACACATTGGTACAAACGACGTAGGTAAAAAAAAAAGGATGAGGTCCTAAAAGCAGAATATAGGGAGTTAGGAAGTAAGTTGAAGACCTCAAAGGTAGTGATCTCAGGATTACTACCAGTGCCACGTGCTAGTCAGAGTAGGAATAGCAGGATATATCGGATGAATACGTGGCTGGAGAGATGCTGTGAGGGGGAAGGTTTTAGATTCATGGGACATTGGGACTGGTTCTGGGGGAGGTGGGACCAGTACAAACTGGACAGATTACACCTGGGCAGGACCGGGACTGATAACCTAGGGGGAGTAATTGCCACAGTGTTTGGGGAGGGTTTAAACTAAAATGGCAGGGGCATGGGAAACTTTGTAAGGAGTCAGAGGAGGGGGGATCAAAGACAAGATCAAAAGACAGTGAGGGGAATATGAAAAGTGATAGGCAGGTAAATCAAGGGCCAGAATCAAACAGGGCCACAGAGAAAATAGTGGGAAGGGGCCAAATAATGTTAAAAAGACAAGCCTTAAGGCTTTGTGCCTTAATGCGCAGAGCATTCTCAATAAAGTGGATGAATTAATCGCACAAATAGATGTAAACAGGTATGGTATAGTTGGGATTACGGAGACATGGCTGCAAGGTGACCAGGGATAGGAACTGAGGGATTACAGAGACATGGCTGCAAAGTGACCAGGGATGGGAACTGAGGGATTATGGAGACATGGCTGCAAAGTGACCAGGGATGGGAACTGAACATCCAAGGGTATTCAGTATTTAGGAAGGACAGACAAAAAGCAAAAGGCGGTGGAGTTGCATTGCTGGTTAAAGAGGAAATTAATGCAATAGTGAGGAAAGATATTAGCTCTGACGATGTGGAATCTGTATGGGTAGAGCTGAGAAACACTAAGGGGCAAAAAGCATTAGTGGGACTTGTATATAGACCCCCAAACTGTAGTGGTGATGTTGGGAATGGCATTAAACAGGAAATTAGAGATGCATGCAATAAAGGAACATCTGTAATTATGGGTGAATTTAATCTGCATATAGATTGGGCAAATCAAATTAGTCACAATACCATAAAGGAGGAATTCTTGGAGTGTATACAGGATGGTTTTCTGGACCAATATGTTGAGGAACCAACTGGAGAACAGGCCATCATAGACTGGATATTGTGAAATGAGAGAGGAATAATTGACAATCTAGTTGTGCAAGACCCCTTGGGGATGAGCGACCATAATATGATAGAATTCTTCATTAAGATGGTGACTGACATAGTTGATTCTGAGACTAGGGTCCTGAATCTCAGTAAACTACGAAGGTATGAGGTGCGAGTTGGCTATGATGGATTGGGAAACATTACTTAAAGGGATGACGATGGAAAGGCAATGGCAAACATTCAAAGAGCGCATGGATGAACTGCAACAATTGTTTATTCCTGTCTGACGCAAAAGTTAAACGGGAAAGGTAGCCAAACCATGGCTTACAAGGGAAATTAGAGATAGCATTAGATCCAAGGAAGAGGCATATAAATTCGCCAAAAATAACAACAGACCTGAGGATTGGGAGCAGTTTAGAATTCAACAAAGGAGAACCAAGGGATTGATTAAGAAGGGGCAAATAGAGTACAAGGGGAAGCTTGCGGGGAACATAAAAACTGACTGGAAATGTTTCTATAGGTATCTGAAGAGAAAAAGATTGGTGAAGACAAATGTAGGTCCCTTACAGTCAGAAACAGGGGAATTTATTATGGGGAACAAAGAAATGTCTGACCAACTAAATGCATACTTTGGTTCTGTCTTCACAAAGGAGGACACAAATATCATACCAGAAATGTTGGGGAACACAGGGTTTAGTGAGAGGGAGGAACTGAAGGAAATCAGTATTAGTAGAGAAATAGTGTTGGGGAAATTGATGGGATTGAAGGCCGATAAATCCCCAGGGCCTGATGGTCCACATCCCAGAGTACTTAAGGAAGTGGCCCCAGAAATAGTGGATGCATTGGTGGTCATCTTCCAAGATTCTATAGACTCTGGAACAGTTCCTACAGATTGGAGGGTAGCTAATGTAACCCCACTATTTTAAAAGGGAGGTAGAGAGTAAGCAGGGAATTATAGACCAGTCAGCCTGATGTCAGTAGTGGGGAAAATTCTAGAGTCCATTATCAAAGATTTTATCGCAGAGCACTTAGAGAACAGTGGTAGAATCAGACAGAGTCAGCATGGATTTACGAAAGGGAAATCATGCTTGACAAATCTACTAGAATTCTTCGAGGATGTAACTAGTAGAGTTGATGAGGGGGTGCCAGTGGATGTGGTTTATTTGGACTTTCAGAAGGTTTTCGACAAAGTCCCACATATTAGCGTGTAAAATTAAAGCACATGGGATTGGGGGTAGTGTATTGCAATGGATAGAAAATTGGTTGGCAGACAAGAAACGAAGAGTAGGGATAAATGGGTCTTTTCCTGAATGGCAGACAGTGACTAGTGGGGTACCGCAGGGATCAGTGCTAGGACC